>NC_059371.1:21790000-22390000 GCF_019703515.2 Myxocyprinus asiaticus
CGGTTTGAATCCCCCCCCCCCTTTTCCCCATCTGATTTCTTGTTTCTACTCTTAATATTTCCTTAAACTAAAAGTAATAGATAAAAATGAATATAAATGTTGATTTCATCACAGTGATTTGGTCGGGGAGTGCAGAGAAGAGTTTGATCTGGAGGTGGGCTTTATCGATCGCACTCGTTCCCATGGCTTGGCATCGATTGTCTGTAGATTGCATTACTGTATTACTAATATTGTAGTAACCATGTTTTTGGGCAGAAACCACTTTTAATGTAGTGTGTCTGTGGGACTCTAAATAAACACAAACACACTGCAGTGATACCCATATACTGTATGTTAGTATTTACATATTGGTGCAAATAGTATCTGACACTATCTGCACCAGGATGCAATTAGTATCTACCATTATTTGCACCAGGGTTGGGGTGCAAATAATATCTTCCACTATTTGCACTGGTGTGTAAATAGTGTGTGAGTAAAAGTGGTGAGTTTGAGCTGTTCTGGGATCAGCCAATTGAGGTGAGACTCTGGGAGGTGAGGGAACGCTGTGTGGAATATCACTAATCAATTCAGCATTGTACTGGGCTCCTTGCCTCTGCCTCAGAGTGCTTATCTTGATCATTTGATTCTGCGCAGTGATCTGCTCAGTGTAACATGCAAACATAATTAGGGGCTGATAATGAAACAGTCAAATCCAGCTTGAGAGCAGCAAAAGGAAAGGTTGCATGATTCAGCCACATATAGTCATTTAGTTTTGTGTTTTTTCAGCAAACAGGGATCTGTTTGGAAGTTGCATATCTGAATAGCTTAAGTTCTTTTCTATTTCTTGGAATCAATGTTTAATTGGGTTAGTATTAAATGGGTAGTTCACCCAGACTGAAAGATCTGTCAACATTGACTCACCCCCATGTTGTTCCAAACCAAAAGGAGATGTTAGGCAGAATGTCAGCCTCAGTCACCATTCACTTGGATATTTTTTTCCTTACAATGAAAGTGAATGATGCCTGTGGCTGACATTCTGCCTAAAATCTCCTTTTCTGTGATCTATTCCTCTAACCTCCTCAAACTCATCCATGCCATTTAAATCATTTCTTTTTCTTGGTATCAGTGTTTTTTGGGATTAGTGTTAATTTCTGATGTTGTAAATTAAGGTGGGAGCCTCTCCCTCACTGGTTCTGGTCTCCATCAGCCTCCTTCCTCAGAGATATCCGTGAACTCAACTGAACTGAGGCAGTCAGAGGCTCTGAAATACCCCGGAGGAGCACAGGTTGTCTCCCCATCTGCAGTGTAATAAGCGCTGACAACACCTCTGATGACACATAGAAGTGGCCCAGTTAGAGGCTGCCCAACTGAGAGCCATCTTTTAATATAATCTGAAAGGGCTCCATCTCATCCATGCAAACAGAGATAATGGCACACGTTTTTGTTTTTAGATTCCTTTCATTCATCGTAATTAAAGCCAAGGATTCTTGCCTTCAACTTGGTTTTGTCAAAAGATTACTTTGTTTGAAAATTCTTGTCATTTTTGTTCTTGTTTTTCTTGTACGGATTTGTGCACTAAAAGAAAGAACTCTGTGTTTATTTGTTGTCTCTGAGTAGTTTCCACTGACCTCAGTAAAGGTAGCAGAAGTCTTGGAATTTCTCAACAGTGAGCTCACCCCCACCTACTCCCTTTTTTAGCAGCCAGAGCTGCATGAAGTGAATTGGGCTTTAAATAAAAAAGACCCTTGGCTCTCTGATCTACCCAGGATGTTTTTTTTTTTTCCATTGGACTGGCACGGTGGCATACTCTGCCTTTGTGGGGAATGTGGTAATCTGTAGTCATGTTAAAGATGACTGTGATTTCTGGTTGCTGCTCCAGGGGCCTTGTCGCCAATGTGGTTCCTTTAATGTCCTTTTAAACCGTTTGAATGGTCAGTCGTGTTTGTGTGATGGGATAATAAATATTTCATGTCAGGGAATAAAAACAGTGTTTTGCCCTTTTCTTCCCTCTCTCTGGCCCCTCTTGGAAGTGCCTCTGGGACGTCTGTGTGACTCAGTGCTGCCACTTGCTGGTCATTTTAGAGTAGTGTAGCGAGTGGCACTGCATGCAGTCCCCCGAACGGACAGCGGGTGGCAGAGTTCAATGTGCAGCTGATGTGTTTGGCTAGAGTCAAAGCTGGCCTCATTGTGTTTAGACATGTATTTATCATGCTTTTAGAACAATGAGTGCATTCTCTGTGGGGAGAGTTTTTCTGTTGCTTAAATTTTCACCCTCCATGTTCACTCACCTCCCTCTCACACATGGTCATCGAGTTGTTTACTCCTATTAATGAATTAAATGCTTTCAGTTTCTTTTTAATTGACTTTGTTCCACCCAGGGCTTTTGGCACAGGATGGGTGGAACTATAAACCCTATGGCAGCGCAGGCCAATGTTTGCCAAGAGGCCAATTGGTGATGCTGCTAACAAACAAATTACGTCTATTTATTTTACAGAATATATATATATATATATATATATTTTCTTTTTCCCCCCAGAGTAAACGGGACCATCTGTTAATGAATGTGAAATGGTACTACCGCCAGTCTGAGGTACCCGACTCTGTCTACCAGCACCTGGTGCAGGACCGCAACAATGAGAACGGTAAGAGTGTGTGTGAGTGATGCACAACTGGAATGAAAGGTCCCTCTCGTCCCCATCATTTACGAAACCACCCTTGGTTATTGGTTTGTAAAGTTTCATAGAGAACAACATCTCCTGCCCTTGTTTCCCTGGTAACGCTCCCTCAAGAGCGACAGCCAGACCGTGAAGTGCAAATAACTTCAGTGTAATGTGCCCTCAGAGCTCTCATTCTCCCCACTATCAGCATCAAATCTGAGCTTGATACACACATCAGGCAGTAATAACAGTCTGGGAGCTCTGCTGGGCTAGTGCTTTGGCACTTTGATTCACGCCGCACTCTAATAAAGCATTAGGAAGGCCTTTCATTCCTGCCAGCCTGTTGGAGAGGAGCAGCCACCACCTGCTGCATCACTGACTAGGCTCACATGGTGGCCTTTTTGCTGGTACTAATGCCACCTGACGACATTCCTACTTGGATCGGAGATGACATATGTTAAACCTACAGTGTCATAACAAATCTACATGACATTTAGAGGTGCCACAATAGCAAAATTTCAATAGTTGATACCAATACCAGTGAAATTATAATTTTGATACTACAGCCAAACCTAATATAATGAATATGCTCCTTTACTTAAAAATGAGCAAATGTAAACTTTTTTGTTTTTGTTATATGGAGGTTTCATTAACTAAATTGGAACCTTTTTTACCTGATCTTCATCATTTTGTTTTCATACTTTTCTAATGCCTTTTATGTACAGATTTTGTGTTTTAGCCTTGTGAAATTGTATGAAAATTATTTATTTTAATTTTTCAAAATTGATGACCAAAAAAAAAAGTCCCAATTGTGGCATAATTTCCACCACACCCAACAATTTTGCCCCTTATATTTTCCTTTCAAAGGTTACTGTACTTGTTTACGGATCAACAACCGTGTCAGTGAAGAGCATGCTTGAGATAAACAATGTTTAAAAAAAACAAAGAAAATTCAAGGTAAATATCACTTATGAGCAAAGTATTTTTATCGGGTGTCATTTCCAATAAAGCTATAATTTTGCCAAATTACGCAAAAATTGTGAATATTTTTTAATTGTATGTGTTTAGGATATATAAAATGTTAACTTTAAAATTAGCTTGAACAAGGTTCTTAAGATGGGCAAGGAGGAGGCGGGAACCAGCTGAACAGTCAACGTAAAATTTTAATAACAAACTGAACTCAAACATAACATAAACTGCAAAACAAACAGAGACACACACACAGCTTCATGCGTCACTCTTGCTCTCACTCTCTCTCTCTCAAACTGGCCTCTCCGGCCCCCCTTATCCCTCTCCCTCTGATTAGTCAACTCGGCACCAGGCATGCGTAATTACGGCCTGGCCACGCCCCCTCCTCGTCACATTAGCGCAAGACAAAAGAGTCTCCAATTTTATTCCAAAAACATTAAAATGTCGATTATGGCCACATTAATCCGGATAAATTTGAAAATGCCGTTTTGATTTCAAAATGCTCTGTCCAAACTGCCATTTTCAAACATTTTCCAAAAGTTGCTCATCCACACTGAAACGTCAAAAAAACGCTTAAATCCCCTTACTGAGCATGCGGGGGAATGAAACGTTAGAAGCATGGTCTTGTCCTTGTGTTCCACCGCCATACAGCAAATCTGAGTAAACTTCCCATTACCTTTGAAGGAATGCAATGGGAAGGTTGTAACATTTATCTTTAACAATGCTATTAAAGTGGATAGCAGGCACAACAACGTCGCTTCAGCATGAGCCACCATCTTGATTGTTTTGGGTTGAATGGATTGCATGACTGTGTCACATGAAAACAAATAAGTCATTGTTTTTGAAAATCTCTGTTTCCCGAGTTTACACTACAATGCGAATAGGGCGTTTGATAATGTATATACTTAGGAGAGCTGGACAAAAACACTGTCTCAGTGTGGACAGAAGGCCAAAACATAGAGAAAAAATTTACCAAGATTAATGTGGACACAGTTTGACAAAGTTTGACTGAGAAGCAGGCCTGTTTACATACACACGTTTGTTTGTCTTTTTAGAGACTAATATTGGTAATTGAGACATTGATCGTTTGATACATATAAAATGGTTCTTTTTTAATAAAAACGGTAACATTTACTGTATATAGGTTGCTACTGTCATTTCATGTGGCTTTTCACATTGCATTTAATGGTTTTTCACTGGACAATGAACAACAAATGCTTTATTTCAAGAGCTCTTGTCCTGCATTTATTGTGTGTGCATGTTTTTATTAGTCTGGATGCCTCTCACGCCCTGTCTCTGCTTTCTGTCTCTCTAGACTCTGGTCGGGAGCTGGTTATTACTGATCCCGTGGTTAAGAGCAGAGAGCTTTTCATCTCCGACTATGTGGACACCTATCATGCTGCTGCCCTCAGGTAAAACGCACAATAAGATTGAACTTCGGTCAAGAATTTATGAATTTACCTACTGCAGTAAGTGGTTTACATAATATTGGAGGGCCCCTATGCTTTATATTAATTTTTTAAAAACATCTGACAGCTACAGATTGATATTTTTAAAAGTTTTAAACAGACATTTTGATCCTCACAGTTCATACATGAGTGGCCGCCTCAACATAGGGGTGTAAATCGGACGTTTCATCACGATACGATCTTATATTGATTCTCTTGGCCTGCGATACGATTTTGATTAAATGCAAGGCCCTGCGATCAATATTCCGATATTATGTGCCTATTTTACACAATACAAATTTTTTTTTTTCTCAAATGTAACCAAAATATAATTTTAATATTTTGAGCTCTCTGAAAAGTGCAAATTTAGTATCCACATTGGGACATCCACAACAAAATAAGGTACTTAAAATGTTGAAAAAAATTATACAGATAATAATATAATAAATAACATTACACACAAGTGATCATCAATCGTTTGATTACAGCTTATTTTCCAGTTTAATTCAATTCAAAGTACTTACATACCCATGACTTGTTTCCAACTATCCGTGCGATCCGAGGTTTTCTTGGCTACAACTTCCACAGTTGTAATGAGAAATTCTATTACAGTTAACTGGGATAAATGTTAGTAAGGGTGTAGATGTGTAAAGTCTTAAATGCTGGGCAGCAGGTGATTTCTCTTTCCCTCATTAGTGCTGTTCAGAATGTCAGCATTGTCAAGACATTTCACATGATGGTTGAACTGCTCCATGATACTTTAAAATAGCAAATTCTCATATAAAATTTAAATGGGTTGCATGCGCAACGATATAGATGGAAGCCCAAATTAATCGCGCATGTGAGCCGCTCTGTGTTTGTCACAAGAGCTCGCATTTTAAGGAGCGTCTGGTTGACGTGCGTGCACTGATCCTGTCACTTGCCTGGAGCTCACGTTTCGTGAGAAGCCCGGTTAATGCGCACGCACTGATACTGTCACTTGCCTGAAGCTCGCGTTTCGCGGGAAGCCCGGTTGACGCACGCACGGATAGCAGAGCGCAATTTGGCTTCACAGACCCTGCGCACATCCTTGTCCCACATGAAAAGCGTATTTAGCACACAAAGTGAAATTAACGTAATAAGGTTGCTTCACCACCTGACGGAAATGCATACAGACGTGGCTGACATGAGAGTACTAAAATAAAGGTAGCCTACATCTTTAAAAAAATGTCTGTATCGATATTTACGCATTGGATCAATAACATTGGATAGATCGATGAATTGTTACACCCCTACCTCAACACAGCCTACCATTTCACAGTAATTCTGCATGCGAAGCAATACTGAAAGAAATTATGCTTTTTTTGTGATGAGGCTCAGGAAAAAGAGGACAGGCATGCTTACTCTCAAGAAACCAGATCTCTCCTCAGTCTGTCTTTACCCATGTGATGCATTTTTCCCCTCTCTCTTCCTCCCCCCTTTCTTTCCCTCCCTCTTAACTGAAACCATCTGGTAATGGCGCACTAAGCCACAGTCCTGAACCACTGATTTCAGGGCAAATTAGCTGCAACTTCTGCTGCACAGAGAGCCCTTTGATTTGACTTATTACAGGGCTTTAGATAAACTCAGTGAATTCCGCTAGCATGTTGTAATGCATGCACCAAACCTTGAATTCCTTTCATCTTATGAGGAAGGTATTGCACCACCTTGGAACATAAAAACAACACTAATGCCTATTATTTTGATTGGCCCTGACGTTGAAAATGTAAAGTGCAGAAGAGGGGGGATTGTGAAAGGAATGTCAAGATTTGTTTGCTCGCTCTGCATTAATGTTAGAAAATGCATAGGCTTGTGTTGTGCCATGGCCCCTGTTGTGTATGCCACCTTTTGTTTGGCATGAAGGGAAGGGGTATCAAAATCTGGGGGAGCTTAACAGGAACACTCTTGATCTTGTAACTATTTAAATGGAATAAACCTGACATCAATGTCCTAGATGTGTCTGTTAGATGCTTTCCTTCTTGAGAGTAGGGATGTAACGGTTTCAACGTTTCACAGTATACCTCGTTTTTAAAGCGGACGGTTATCTACTGTTGAAATCTTTACACAGCATCATATAAACTTGCCGAGATAAGTCTTTAAATGGCAACTTCCTTGTTATATTCGACTGTCACTCAGTTTTAAAGGTGACATGCAGGTGTCGCGAGCGCTGCGCATCACGAGCACATCAGAAGTGCTGCACGAGTGCATCATACAGACATGTCCGAGCCTAAACCTTTATTTCTGCTGCCAAAGCAGTTGAAGTCCGCTGTCTGGGATTACTTTGGGTATGTTACAGACCCACGAGGCACCATCAGTGTTGATGGTTAATCAGTCTGTAAAGTTTGTCGCAAAAAAGTGTCGGCTCAGGCAGGAAACACTTCAAACCTTAAGCACCATCTCCGTGAGCACCATCCCACGGAATTTGCGGAGATGAATGTAAGTGGAAATACAGTATACAGGATAGTAAATTATAGCCCCTGTTTCATAAAAACACCAGATTTAATGTAGTTTTACATGATTTGTAATTACTAGGTAGGCTAAAGTTATGTTTATGCTTTGTCACATTCACAAATGCAGTAAACAAATTTAAACACTCGTTCAACATTACGATGTGCCAACTGTTTGTTCATTTGCCTAAGTGCAGTGCAATAGTAGGCCAGCAATGTTTTTGATACGACTATTGTTTTATTTGTAAAACATACTGTAGTACTAAATAGGGTTTACAAAGTGCATGGCTTTTGGTGTGCAGGTGACAGTTGACAGTGAAACTGTGGCAGAAAATAGACATTATTGGGTGAAATGCCAATATATATATACTGCAAATGAATAATATGTTTTCAGTAGGTATTTGTAAGGGGGTTAGAGGGAAAGGAGGCGGCGAGAACCGGCTTGAGAATATAAATAGTTTAATGATCAACTTAACCAAAATTACACAAATGTACATCCCACAACAAAACAAAATAGGCGAGGGAAAGGCCAACACGGAGCGACAGGAGAGAGAGAGAGAGAAAAAGAAACTCACTCACCGGTTCTCTGATGCACCGTCGCGTGGTCCTCGATCACTCCTCCACCCTCTCAGGCGGATGGCAGCCGCTCCTCCCCGGGCGGACCGGAGTCAGACCTCTGACCCCCAGCGGACAGAACGCTCCTCCGCATTCCCAGCGACCCGTGGGCACACTCCTCCGCCCCTGGCAGCAGCCCTATTACTCCAGGCGGTCGGGGAGTCGCTTCCCTCCTCCCCTCGCGGACGGCGGTCTTCTCTCGACCTCTCCGCGTTTCTGGGGGACGGCAGGGCGCTCCTCCACCCCTGGCAGCGTCTCCATCACTCCAGGCGGTCGGGGAGTCCAGTCCCCACTCGACTCGTGGACGGTGGCCGTTCCCCGCGTCCGGGCTACTCCGTCCCCCAACGGATGGCAGCGGCGCTCCCCTGGGTGGACGGCAGTGTCGAGGGCTCTGCGACGGGCATCCCTCCTCCTTCCCGGGTTTCGGCACCAGTGTAAGGGGGTTAGAGGGAAAGGAGGAGGCGAGAACCGGCTTGAGAATATAAATAATAGTTTAATGATCAACTTAACCAAAAACACACAAACATAACCACACACAGGGCAGCTGCCTGTAATTCTCTCTCTCTCAAACTGTCGTCCCCGGCTGCCTTTATCCCTCGCGCGCCCCATCAGGCTGATTGGGGACCGGGCGTTTGTCATTCCAGCCCGGCACCGCCCTCCTCCGCTCTACAGTATTGTTTAGAATTAAACTAAATGGTAACACTTTACAATAAGGTTCCATTTATTAAAATTAGTTAATAACATTAGTTAACATGAACTAACAATGAACAATACTTAAGCATTTATTAATCTTAATGTAACTTTCAACATTTACTAATACATTTTTAAAATCAAAAGTTGTATTAGTTAATGCACTATGAACTAACATGAACTAACAATGAACAACTGTTCTTTTATTAACTAACATTAACAAAGATTAATAAATGTAACAAATATATTGTTAATTGTTTGTTCATGATACCTAATGCATTTACTAATGTTAACAAATGGAACCTTTTTTTTTTTTTTAAAGTGTTACTAACTAAATCATAAATGCAACAAATTACTGAATGCATACAAATGCATATCTGGGCAATGCCTGGGCAATCATTCGATTTCATAAATCATAAAACAAAAATACAATATTTTTTTAGTTATCATCTGACTACTGTACATATTGCAAAACATTTTTATTGTTTTACCTGTTTTTTTTTTTTTGTTTTTTTTTACCTCGTCGGATTAAGAGTGTGTCCTGATGTTCAAGATCAAAAGTTAAAGGATTAAAGTTGAAAAAATCCAAAATAAAGTTCAAGAATTGGTTATAACTAAAATATTTTTCTGTGCGTTTCAGACATATTTCATAACCAAATATTAAACTGCAAATAATATTATCAATGCAACTCAATACCATGATACCGTAATACCGTGGAAATTTTTGTGACGGTTATCATACTGTGAAAATGTCATACCATAACACCCCTACTTGAGCGTAAGTCTGAAAATGCATTTGCACCTTGAAATGAGACTGATTTGTTTGCCCTATTTCTTTGCAGGGGGAAATGTAACATTTTACACTTCTCTGACATATTTGCTGCCAGGGAGTTCAAAGCACGAATCGACTCTTTCTTCTACATCTTAGGATATAACCCAGAAACTAGGTAAGCCTTTGCTTATTTCATATTTCCTCAGGCATGTACTGTCTTAAAATCTTTGCATGGTGCAATATTGTACAAACAGAGATGTTGTGATATCCATATCAGGAATGTGAATTCTAGTTTTGATGTATTTTCTGTAAATTGTCCAGTCATGCATAAAGACGTTTTCAAAACTAATTCAATCAATGCTATAATAATCTGTTTTGTAGTCTGTGCTTTGACAAAAAGCTTGTGGAGTTTAATTTTCTATCTCCTGATATTTATTTATTTTTTTGGTATGCTTTGATTTTGAATTTCCATTCTAAATAGAATTTTTTTAAAAAGAGAGAGAAAACTGAAATTTTATGGTGCATTCACGTCATGTCGGAATTTCCGTAATTACGAGATTCCGACTTGTAAAAAGCATTCACATATCCGAAGAACTCATAATTTTGCAATTCTATGAAAGCTCCGACTTGACATTCATGACGTCATGTAAATATGGCAATGGCCTCAACAGTTGAAGGTAGTGAACACTTAGGCTGCAACTAATGATTATTATTTTTCAATCAGTTAATCTATCGATTATTTATTTTATTTTTTTTCGATTAGTCGATTAATCTAACGATTATTTATTTTTTTATAAATCTATTGATTTTTCTGATTAGTCGATTAATTAAATTAACTTCTAATAAATGATAACCGTAACTTCTGCCATTTAATCTTTCAATGTTTTATTCAAAGACACAAAATAAAATTGGTGACATATTTTAACATGAAACCTATGAATGAACTTTTACCTAATGATACTATTCATCACAAAAGTTAAGATTTATGCCGTGTAGGCCTAATTAGGAAAGTTGTTGTTTACTATATTCTGCCATTAGTTACCTTGAATAGTGTTGAGTATGATTTACTTCAATGGCTTGTGCCAATTGTTATTGGAAATGCACTTGTATTATTTATTTGCAAAATGTTGCTTACACCAACCTAGAGCGTAACGTTAATGTAAATCTACATCGTTTACTTTCATAGGTCTATATTCGCATAAACAGCTTACAACTTGCAAATGTGCTGGAAAGCGGCATTGCCATGCTAGGCATTAACATCTGCTCTAGGGAGTCTTCGTTGAGTTTTTGTGTGAAACATGACAGATCAGGACTCCCAGGCACTGGCTACCAACCAACAATCCGACAAAACTCGCTGTAATAGTCCAAATACTTGCGCTGCTGTCTCGTCGTTTTGAGGTCGGAGAGCCCCAGGATGTTTTGTATGTGGACATTCTTTTGAGATGCTCGTGCATAGCATTTGTGCTGCTGTGGTAGGCCATTTCACTTTTACAAAGCATGCAGAGCGCCATTTTATTAGGTCTCTGTTTAAAGAATTCCCACACTTTTGACGATCAGGTTCGAGCTTTTTGGGATAAAGTCTCATTTCCGCATGCCCTGGAGCCGAAGCCGCCATCATTGGGAATGAATGTAAACAGTGCGACACATTCCACGCAAATCGACGTATTTACGTAATCAACGTCATTGATTATGTCGACGAGTCGTTCCGGCCCTAGTGAACACATTTCTGTTTGATATGCCTTTATTATGCTTTTGTTAGCTGGAGCGTATTCTTTGTTCTTAAACATTTTGCAACAACATATAGAGGTGAATTAACATAGTGATAAACATTTATTTAACAACAACTAAGTCTTTTTGCCACTTTGAACTTCCATTGTGTATAAAATGTGCTATATTAATAAACTTGCCTTGCCTAAAATGCATTCATTTTAAGTTTGAATAACAACAACAAAACAATTGTGCAAACAATTTCTAAAGCCAATAGACACACCCAAAGCAGATCTATAATATAAAACATTTATATAATTCAAGCTGACAGAGATTTACTTCTCCAGGTGTGCCTGGAAAAAGATCTACTTTTTTTCTTTAACTAGTTCAACATAATCTTCCCATTTTAGTTTCAAACTCAAATATGGGAATAGGGCCATGGAAATAAAATATATTTTCATAAACAATGTCTGCCCACCAATCTTGTTTATTGAGGATGAGTTATAGCCTGTTTGTGGTTAAACTTTTTTTATAGAGATCTAAAAGTCATTTCATTTGTTTTGTTTGTTTGTTTTTTTTTTAAACTATCACTTTATCACAGTAATTGCATGAGACATTTTTTCACTCTTGTGTTGAGCTGCAGCAGTTGCAGCCATTGCGCATGTGCTACATACTGCAGATCGCAAAAGCTTGTCGTCTATCACGTACCGTGTAAAATGCCCTTAAGCATCTGGACATTCAGTTCCTTATTGAGTAAACACTGTTAATAATTTCACATGCGAAGATTAGCCATTTCTCCCTCAGGTAAGACAAAGTTTCATACTGCATCTGTGCAAGACTCACAGATGTGGCTTTAACAGCAGAATCACGCTGAGCTTTGACTGACAGCATACAGACCTGCGGTTTTATTCCGTAAATAAAGTTCTCTGGATTCCCACATTGAGTTTTACTTGTTATAATGGCCATAAACGATCAAATATTTCACTGTAATACTACTACTTGTAATAATAATAATAAATCAGTAATAATTGTATTATATATATCTTCACACTTTATTTGACAACAATATCTTCAATGTTGTATTTTGGAGTATGCTGTGGGGTTCTGTATAAAAGCACTTGATTTGCTGAAAATAAAACAAAAAATTAATTGTTCTATTTTTATTTGATTAAAGAATTAATGAGTTAATTTATTTAGACACCATTTTTATGATCAATTGAAATAAACCGTTGATATGGAATTTAGAAAAAAATAACAGTGTCGGCGAGTACTGAAAATGATGTAACGGTACTCGTACTCATTTTCAAAAAAATGGTATCGGGACATTCCTAATATTTTGTTTTATTAATGAATAATAATGAATTATTAATATAATAATACAATTAATTGAATAATATAATAATGAATTAAAATAAATGCATTAAGATTATTAAATATCTCTGAGCAATGTCAGTGCCAGACCCCTGATGTGATATCTCTGTTAAATATCCATGCAAAATGGGCATGAATAGGGAGAACCCCCATTCCTTTGTGTAGTAGATTCATAGCCTGAATGCTTGTGTCAGGGGGGAAAACAGGATTACAGTAGGACCTATTACCGTAGTCATGTGATGTTCCAATAATGGGGTGCGTTAGGGACCCATGGAGAAGAGAAGGAGAGATGGTGATAAGATGCTTGAGACACCGACAGGAATGGCTTATTGTTGCTGGTTGAGAGTCCCCTTCACGGGTCCCCCGCTCAATCACAGTCTATCGCCCTCTCGACTCCCTCCTCCTGCTTGTTTGGTATGCAGCAGCATGGTGTGTGTGTGTGTGTGCAGGGGAGATGGGCTGTGATTCCTCTGCGTGTGTGTCTGTGCGAGTAAGGTCGCGGCACATGCTCAGTGTTGTCTGTCTGTACGGGAAAGATCAGGTCACGGCACAAGCTCAGTGTAAAATCTGTCCGACTGAATGCGTGCACCTCCATTTTGAGTACTTACACAAAAAGGTGTGAAAGGAGACTTTTTTTCCTCACACTGTCAAAATAAAACCGCAGTTGTGGCTCCGACATGGACGACCTGTTCAGTCCGCGCAGGTACGTTTGCATCCGCGCACTTCATAGTTAGTGACTCGTCTCGCGCTGCAATGTGATGTGCGTGTTTATCTTTATGAAAGAGCTGTCTGTGCTGAAAATGCTGTTGGATTTGTTTATCTGTTGCTGTCACTAGTATTAGCCGTTTGTGCTAATGCAGGTTAGCGCTGTCTGCTCTCAGATTCAAGCTTTACATAGAAGAAATTAAACGGCGGTTTGCATTCCGGCGCAATTTAAACTTCAATTAATGATGAAGATTGTTAAATGATTAAGAGAGCCGGTCAGGACATTGCAATACATTGTAATACGTTATATTCTTTTTACAGTCGTTATGACATGGCACTGGGAGAAGTGGGTTGCTTTGTCCAGGCTTTCAGATATTTAGTGCAAAGCCTTTGTTGTTTTGTCTGTTTTATTAGATGTGTAAATAAATTTGGGACGTTAGTTGTGTTTCTACAGTGTGTTATGACCGTCTCATTGCCGCTCTGTGATTGGAGGATACTTATGGAGGGGGCGTGGCCAGGCTTGATTGCTGCACTCGTGGTCGAGTCAAAATATGCAGGATGTTGTGCTTGTGTTGACAGCACATCATGTGCTATAGGTATTTATAAAATTAAGCAAAAGACGTAGCATTAGACAGGAAGTTGATTTGCAATTTATTAACCAAACTTTAGAAAACTATTTATTGTATCCATGTTCAGAATATTGTCAATCTTGATTTTCTTTTTTTCTTTTTTTTTTTTTTTTTTATAAACAAGCAGACATGCAAATCCAGTCTTAAAGGTTTGTATTTAAGATATTTTTACTGTAGTGTATTTAGTAAGCATGTAGCAAACACGCTAGAACACCTGTTTCATTTTACACATTGTAATGCACATCTCATAACACAGGATCATGCTGTTTTTCATTTGCCTTGCCAGTGCAATTTTCTGACCTTTTTATTCGAAGGATGTCATGCCAGCAACCTTGGTTTCATGATGAATATTCACACACATTGCTGGTTTACTTTTTTTTTTTTGAGCCAGACTCATACTGTGATAAATGGTGGTGCTTTAGTTTGTCACTGAAAATTAACTCCTAACTTCATCATCCAGCCAATTATATATGGTAGGGAAATGTCCATCCAAAAAGTGAAAAAAATTATGAACAGAACTGTGTTTGTTAAATGATGTATACAAGATCATCCTTGAAAGGTCAGACTTATCATTGGAACCTTTTGCCAACTTTTTGAAATGGAAATTTTTCAGTGATAGATGACACTTTGGGTGTGTAAAAGTTATGATTCTGTATTTAAAGGATATATATGTCATAATTTTGTCTTATTTCAAAAATTAGTTTTCTAATAATAATGTAATGAGGAATTTTATGGAGATTTTATATATATATATATATATATATATATATATATATATATATATATAGATAGATAGATAGATAGATAGTAATATAGGAAAAAATTAAGAGACCACTGCAAAATTATCAATTTCTCTGGATTTACTATTTATAGATATGTGTTTGAGTAAAATGAACATTTTTGTTTTATTCTATAAAGTACTGACAACATTTCTCCCAAATTCCAAATAAAAATATTATCATTTAGAGCATTTAATTGCAGAGAATGACAACTGGTCAAAGATGCAGTGTTTTCAGACCTCGAATAATGCAAAGAAAACAAGTTCACATTCATTTTTAAACAACATAATACTAATGTTTTAACTTAGAGTTCAGAAATCAATATTTGGTGGAATAACCTTGATTTTCAATCACAGATTTCATGCGTCTTGGCATGTTCTCTACCAGTCTTTCACATTGCTGTTGGGTGACTTTATGCCACTCTTGGCTCAAAAATTCAAGCAGCTCGGCTTTGTTTGATGGCTTGTGGCCATCCATCTTCCTCTTGATCACATTCCAGAGGTTTTCAATGGGGTTCAGGTCTGGAGATAGGGCTGCATTACAGGGTCTTGATCCGATGTCTTCCATCCACACCTTTTGATTGACCTGGCTGTGTGGCATGGAGCATTGTCATGCTGGAAAAAACAATCCTCAGAGTTGGGGAACATTGTCAGAGCAGAAGGAAGCAAGTTTTCATCCAGGATAACCTTGTACGTGGCTTGATTCATGCGTTTTTCACAAAGACGAATCTGGCTGATTCCAGCCTTGCTGAAGCACCCCCAGATCATCAAAGATCTTCCACCAAATTTCACAGTGGGTGCAAGACACTGTGGCTTGAAGGCCTCTCTAGGTCTCCATATAACCATTAGATGACCAGGTGGAGGATCGGTGAATCAAGCCACGTACAAGATTATCCTGGAAGAAAACTTGCTTCCTTCTGCTCTGACAATGTTCCCCAACTCTGAGGATTGTTTTTTTCAGCAGGACAATGCTCCATGTCACACAGCCAGGTCAATCAATGTGTGGATAGAGGAGCATCAGATCAAGACCCTGTCATGGCCAGCCCAATCTCCAGACCTGAACCCCATTGAAAACCTCTGGAATGTGATCGAGGAAGATGGATGGTCACAAGCCATCAAACAGAGCCGAGCTGCTTGAATTTTTGAGCCAAGAGTGGCATAAAGTCACCCAACAGCAGTGTGAAAGACGGGTAGAGAGCATGCCAAGACACATGAAATCTGTGATTGAAAATCAGGGTTATTCCACCAAATATTGATTTCTGAACTCTTCCTAAGTTTAAACGTTAGTATTGTGTTGTTTAAAAATTAATATGTACTTGTTTTCTTTGCATTATTCGAGGTCTGAAAACACAATCTTTTTTTATAATTTTTTTTATTTTGACCAGTTGTCATTTTCTGCAAATAAATGCTCTAAATGACAATATTTTTATTTGGAATTTGGGAGAAATGTCATTCTGAGATGCTATTCTTCTCATCACAATTGTATAGAGCGGTTATCTGAGTTACCGTAGACTTTGTAATTTCGAAACAGTCTGGCTATTCTCTGAACTCTCATCAACAAGGCATTTCGATCAGCAGAAAAAAATGTTTTTTAGGGGTTCAAGCGCTTAGCGCTGAAACCCTATTGTAATTAAGATTTGTATTATTATTATTATTCCGCCATAAAACTGATCGGGCAGAGCAAACCGTAAGGCCTAGAGACTTGAAACTTGGTCAGATGGTAGTAGCATTGCTCGCTACTCAAACACTGATTCGGCGAAATCGGTCAATAGGGGGCACTACAGCAATCAAAAATGCTCATAACTTCTAGACCGTTTGTCGTAGACTCAAGTGCTTTATACCATTGGAATCCTTGGCTCAAACCAAACAAAACGTATATCTCCATTTCTGCCTATAAAAACTTTCTGCCATCTTGGATTTTTCATAAAACATACTTTTGCGAACTAGTCCTATGTTTTTCGTCCGATTGGGACCAAACCAGTGCTAAACGATTCTATGGAGTCTCAATATCAAAAGTTATAAAAAAAAAAGTTTTAACTTTCAACTCGAGCTAGCTACGGTATGCGAAAACATCGGAAGTAGGAGTGGCCAATTTTACGTAAATGGCTATAACTCGAAGGAAATGAGATATCTTCACCAAACTTGGCATGCTTATGTAAGAGGTCAATCTTTGGTCGCCCAGAAAAGTTGGTGCGGTTTTGCCACATGATGGGGCTATAATACCAAAAAAAAAACATGAAATTGGCTGTAACTATGAAACCGTTAATCCTATTGACTTCAAAATTTGCATACATTATCCTTGTCTCAGCTGCCATCATTGTCTATAAGAACATTCATGTATGTTGAAAAACATGGCCGCCATCGGCCAATCAAATTTCAGCAGCTATTACTCAAAGTTAACAATGACCGATCGGAACGAAACTAGGTGGACCTATTTGACTCCTGGTCTAAGAGGGTTGTGCAAAGTTTTTAAAAAAAAATCGGCCACTAGGTGGTGCTATTACGATTTTTGAAGGTGTTAATGGTTGTATATAATGCAGTGTTGTGAAAAAACACAAGTAATATATATCACCTGATAGCTCTTCTCATTCTAAACTACTTTGCCTCAATAAGCATTGGTGTCTGTCAAACTGTTCGGTAAATATTTCAGATAATGTTAAAAACCTACTTTTGCGAACTAGTCCTAGGTTTTTCGCCCGATCGGAAGCAAACCATTGCAGAAATATACTCTGGAGTCTGATTATCAATAATTATCAAAAAAAAAAGTTGACATTTCGACTCGCGGTCGCTAAGGGGTGCCAAAATGTTCGAAAAAGGGCGGGCCATTTTGACTAAAATGGCTATAACGTCCGAACGAAATGAGATATTTTCACCAAACTCAGTACACGTGTATGAGCTCAATCTGAGGTCACAGTAAAAAAACGCGGATTTTGGCCACTTGGTAGCGCTATAACAGGAAAAAAGCATGAAAACAGCTCTAACTACGCAACCGTTAGTCTGAGTTGAAAATCGGCATGCAGTGTCTTTGTCCAAGGTGCCATGACTGTCAATGAGGACATTGCCGTTTTGAAGTTTGAGCACCTATTAGACAAGGTTACCAGAGGCTGATCGACACAAAACTTGGTGGACCTGTTCGACTCCTGGCCGTAGAGGTCTGTGAGAAATTTGAAAGAAATCGGACACCCTTTACCCTTTGGTAGCTATAACAGTGTCATTTAGATAATGGGCGCGGTCAAGTGTACAAATAAGCCCATCATTCCTAAACAAAAACTCAGAACTTCACGAAATTAGCTGAGATCATGCAACATATGATTCTAAACAAGCATGCAGACTTTTATGGAGATCGGACTATAGGTGGCGCTATGAGCTTTAAAAAGCTTTAAAAACCATGTATTTCCTTAGTAAATTGCCTGTATTGGCTGTAAATGGTCTATTCCATCTATGATCTAGGTGGTTACATGCTTGCAAAATAAAACATAATACCTTTTTATGCATATGCTTAAAGGCCTTAAACTGCTTGAACCCCGTTAATTGCTGCTCTCAGCTATATTTGTTTTTGTCATCATTCGGAGTAAATTTTAGAGACTGTTGTGTGTGAAAATCCTAGGAGATCAGCAGTTACAGAAATACTCAAACCAGCCCATCTGGCACCATCAATCATCCATGTGATTATCTAATTTGCCAGTCGTGTGGCAGCAGTGCATAAAATCATGCAGATACAGGTGAGGAGCTTCAGTTAATGTTCACATCAACCATCAGAATGGGGAAAAAAAATGTGATCTCAGTGATTTGGACTATGGCATGATTGTTGGTGCCAGATGGGCTGGTGTGAGTATTTCTGTAACTTCTGATCTCCTGGGATTTTCATGCACAACAGTCTGTAGAATGTACTCAGAATGGTGCCAAAAGCAAAAAACATCCAGTGAGCAGCAGTTCTGTGGAAGGAAACGCCTTGTTGATGAGAGAGGTAAACGGAGAATGGCCAGACTGGTTAGAACTGTTTAAGTCTACTGTAACTCAGATAACTGCTCTCTACAATTGTGGTGAAAAGAATAACATCTCAGAATGCTATTCTGAGATGCGGGTTAGCGCTGTTTTGGCGGCCTACACAATATTAGGCAGGTGGTTTTAATGTTGTGGCTGATCGGTGTATATAGGGTGGATGGACTGATAGATAGATAGTACTGTGCAAAAGTTTTAGGCACTTGTGAAAAATGTTGCATAGTGAGAATGTCTTCTAAAATAATGCCAAATAATAATAAATCAATATTTGGTGTGGTAACCTTTGTCTTCAAAACAGCACCAATTCTCCTAGGCACCTGGACACAGTTTTTTGTTGTTGTCAGATAGGATGTTTCAAGATTCTTGGAGAACTTGTCAGTTATTCTATCTGTTTAGGATGTCTCAATCGCTTCTGTCTCTTCATGTAATCCCACACTGACTCAATAATGTTGAGATCCGAGCGCTGTGGGGGCCATACCATCTGTTTTAGGGCTTTTTTCTTCTTCTATTTAAATCTTTTTGCAAAGGGAATGTTGAATATTTATCTAAAGTTGATATTTCCTACTGATACACTGTAAGCAGAATATATAAAATAACCGTTTTAAGGCAGATGTTTTTGTGAAGAAAAAAATATATAGATGTATTTATATATACAATACATTTATGTGTGTGATATATACAGTTGTGCTCAAAGGTTTGCATACCCTCGGAGAATTGGTAATATATGTAACATTTTTAAAGAAAAAATGAGTGAGCAGGCAAAACACATTTCTTTTATTTCTTATGGGATTCATATTCAACTGAATGTTATAACAGAATGACTCAATCATAAAACAAAACAAGGCAACAAAGAAAAAAATGAAATGACCCCTGTTCAAAAGTCTGCATACCCTTAGTTCTTAATACTGTGTATTGCCCCCTTTAGCATCAATGACAGTGTGCAGTCTTTTATAATAGTTGTCTATGAGGCCCCAAATTCTTTCAGGTGGTATAGCTGCCCATTCGTCTTGGCAAAATGCTTCTAGGTCATGCAAAGTCTTTGGTCGTCTTGCATGAATCGCATGTTTGAAATCTCCCCAGAGTGGCTCGATGATATTAAGGTCAGGAGACTGTGATGGCCACTCCAGAACCTTCACCTTTTTCTGTTGTAACCACTGGAGGGTCAACTTGGCCTTGTGCTTAGGGTCACTGTCGTGCTGGAAAGTCCAAGAGCGTCCCATGCGCAGCTTTTGTGCAGAAGAATGCAACTTGTCTGCCAGCATTTTCTGATAACTTGCTACATTCATCTTGCCATCAATTTTCACAAGAATCCCCATGCCTTTAGAGCTCACGCACTCCCAAAACATCAGTGAGCCACCACCATGTTTCACAGTGGGGATGGTATTCTTTTCACTATAGGCTTTGTTGACCCCTCTCCAAACATAGCGCTTATGGTTGTGACCATAAAGCTCTATTTTGGTCTCGTCACTCCAAAGGCGTGTCAAGGTGTTGTCGGGCATATTGTAACCAGGCTTTTTGTGGCATTGGCGCAGTAAAGGCTTCTTTCTGGCAGCTCGACCATGCAGCTCATTTTTGTTCAAGTATCGTTGTATTGTGCTCCTTGAAACAACCACACTGTCTTTTTCCAGAGCAGCCTGTATTTCTCCTGAGGTTACCTGTGGGTTTTTGTTTGTATCCCGAACAGTTCTTCTGGCAGTTGTGGCTGAAATCTTTCTTGGTCTACCTGACTTTTGCTTGGTATCAAGAGATCCCCAAATTTTCCATTTCTTAATAAGTGATTGAACAGTACTGACTGGCATTTTCAAGGCTTTGGATATCTTTTTATATCCTTTTCCATCTTTATTAAGTTCCATTACCTTGTTTAGCAGGTCTTTTGACAGTTCTTTTCTGCTCCCCATGGCTCAGTATCTAGCCTGCTCAGTGCATCCACGTGAGAGCTAACAAACTCATTGACTATTTGTACACAGACACTAATTGCAATTTAAAAAGCCACAGGTGTGGGAAATTAACCTTTAATTGCCATTTAAACCTGTGTGTGTCACCTTGTGTGTCTGTAACAAGGCCAAACATTCAAGGGTATGTAAATTTTGATCAGGGCCATTTGGGTGATTTCTGTCACCATTATGATTTAAAAAGGAGCCAAAAAACTATGTGATGATAAATGGCTTCATATGATCACTATCCTTAAGTAAAAGACAGTTTTTTTGCATGATCAGTCATATTTTCAAAATCAATGCCAAAATTTCACAATTTCTGCCAGGGTATGCAAACTTTTGAGCACAACTGTATGTGTGTGTGTGTGTGTGTGTGTGTGTGTGTGTGTGTATGTATGTGTATATATATATATATATATATATATATATATATATATATATATATATATATTTGCATCTAATTATATAATTTTTGAAGGGAATTTGTATTCATAATTTTCCTCCTCTGGCCAAATTGTTCTCATTTTTTCTTGACACATGTCGGAGAGATTGCTCTTTTTAACACATGCAGTATTCATTCTGACTCTGGCGTGGCAGCCCTCAGATCACTCTCTGCAGAACTTGTGTGCTTTGCTGCTTAATTCAGACCCTCAAAAAATGCAAAGCCTGCAGAATGTCTAGGAACCCGGCCGAGAGATTTCTCTTCTGCACTATCACCGTCATCTCACGGTAGATTCTGTTTCAGACAAGAGTGCAATATTGCTTGCATGGCAGTTTATTTCATGTGGATTTGTTTTTCATTATAAAAGTCCCAAGAATGAAAATTAGCTAGACCTTTATATCTTTGAACGCCTCATGCTTTGGCTAATGTTGAAATAGGCTTTTAATGTAAGCCTGTCTACTTTATTCATCTGCCTGCCATATTTGTTTCAGTGTGGAATTTCCTGCATTGATGGAGCTTGTGTTTTTTGGTCAGAATTATCATGCTGGAGGGTAAAATGGTTGTTCATGAAATGTACCCAGAAGAAGGGGATGTGATTCGAGGCCCTAACCTCTCACTATGCAGCCAGGTTTGGGCAGCCAGCCCAGCAGTGGAGTGAGACTGGCTCTGGATGCAAATCATAGTGACAGTTTCTGGGCCCTGCTCTGTGCCTAGCTATATGAAAATTGGCGCTGTTGCCTTGGCAACCGAGCGGGGAAGGCTTTTCAAAAGGAACATCTTGTCATTTTCTTTAATCCACTGCAGCTGGAGATCGAAACACTATTATTAAATTGTAGTTGCCATGGTTACTGGGGGTTTGTAACAGCAGCCATTTCAGGGCTCCTTTCCCCTGGTTATCATCTGCCCTTTTGGGGGCTTTGGTAGTGTACCACCAGAGAAACAATGAGAAACATCAACTTTGCAGTTTTCCACCTTGTGCTTTTGTTGGGTCTATTGGATTAAATCCACAGCATTTCCTCTGTGGCACTTTTTTGTTTGAATTCTGCATTATTGCAAATATTCCATTCTGTTGGTAGAGCTGTATAATGTCCCAAAAGCACTGTCTGGGCTTTCTAAATGTTTTTTAGAATCATAGAACCTCTAAATAAAACTGCTAAAGCAGTTCCCGTAGCCTGAAGGTTAACATTCCGAGCTTTCAGTTCTAATGTATATTTAGACCCAAGTAGCTGGTTCTGCCAGGGGCACTGTCTGTATTTGGTGTACTGTAAAATGGTAGTGTTTAATAGATACGTCACTAACTGTATATCCACTTTCTCTCTCTGCTTCTCTTTCAGGCGATTAAACAGTACACAAGGGGAGATTCGAGTTGGTCCTAGTCACCAGGTATCTCTACACACACTGTCTACAAATACTTTATATGTTACATTAAACCCCCCCTCGCACTGCTGTATATGAACTCTAATATCCAAAGCTTATATTAGGCAATGGCTTGATTGACAAGGGCAAGGACAGCATAGATATTACTTTTTGATCTTCTGTCACCTAGATGCTTTACGTCAAAGTGTCCTCATAGTACATTCAAGAAGATTACTAATGGGTTTTTCATGCCCGAATGGAGTTGGCCGTTTGGAAATTGGCTACTCTGAGAGTGTGGGATTTATTAAACACATTCAGCAGTGTTTTATGGGTATTAGGAATGGTCACAGCAGTCTGAAATTGAAAACCCAAAGGGAAGATTGCTAAAGAAGATGGCACATGATGAAAAAGACTGAGCAACACCAGCAATTATTGTCAGATATTTTATAGTGTATATCCTCCCAAAGATCCGTTAGAATTATCATGTGGAGTGAAACCAGCAGCAGGTCCTCTGCCCAGGGTTTCTTCAAATTACTTTACATGAAGTTTGTGGTAATAAAGCTCTACAGAGCTGGCCAATACAGGCTAGCACACCATGGATATTGATCCAACCCAAGAAACTTACTGAGAGTACTGAATGTTAGTTAGATGTAAGGAAATGAAGGACGGAGGTTTTCTCTTTCATTTCTCGTAGAATTGATTTGAGAACATGATATTTTTTTATTTTTATTTTTTTGGCAGCATTTTGTCTAAGCGGTTTTGGTAAGAGTTAGGTTAGATAACAGGACACAATGTTCAAGAAACATGGGTGAGGATCAAACAGACCTGCTACCTAATGGCATTCTAAGCCATTGGTAATGGTGCTTGTTCATTCTTAAAGTAATGGGTTTGTTGTAAACTTCTAACTCTAAGTATTAAATTTATGCAACTCGAGGGGTCACGTGACGCCATGCGAGAAGCAGACATGTGAGCGACTGGCTCTGCGCACTTTGCTAGTTTTTAATTATTTCCATGTTTAATCCGGTGAGATTCGATAAACCCAGTTACATATTTGCTCTTTGAAGTAAACATGGCAAAGAAGTCAAAATCCTCAGACTCTGGAGACATTAAAAGACACTTACGTGTTCAAGCTGAGGCCTCTGGCGGGCCTGCGGACCGGGGACTCGATTTGGAAGGCATGCTGGGAGAAGGAATCCAGCGTCAACTGTCCAACATCTCGGTGATGCTGACAAAGGTTGTTGCCGACTTGGAGGATCTCGCTGTAATATGTCGATCGATTGCGGCGATGGAAACAAAATTCTGAGTTGGTCACGAGTGGCAGAAGTTGAGAGACGGATCAATTATCTGGAGTCATCGGAAAGGGAATTATCCGCTAATCCGCCCGCATCCAAAACAGACTTGGAATATGTTTTGGAAAAATTGGAAGATCTCTAAAATAGGAATCGAAGGAACAATATACGGAATGTTGGAATTCCTGAGCATGAAGAGGGCAGAGTTATGGTGAAATTCCTGGACGAGCTCTTCCCGAGTCTGCTCGACATAATAGGCCATAAACTGGAAATCGAGCGAGCTCACAGATTCCCGGCTCGCAGATCTGCTGAGGGAGACAGGCCCTTATCAATTCTGGCCAAATTTCTGAGATCATCCAATAAAGATCTCGTGTAGCGCCAGGCGAGGAGCAAATGAAAGCTTTCTTGGAAAAATCACAATATTTTCTTGTTTCCCTGACTTTGTGAATGCGACGAGAGAAATGCGATCGATTCAAGGAATGCAAGAAACTCTTACATCAACGGAAGATCGCTTTTGCAATGATGTTTCTGGCCAGACAAAGAATAGAAACAAAGGATGGCGCAAGGTATTTACGTGTCCAAAGCAAGCAATGTCTTTTATAGAAACAATGGGTGAGGAAGCCATTTAGGGTTTTTCATGTAGCTCCAGAGTGGATTAACTCGCTATACTTTGGCTGTCCGAGGAAGCTGGGTGCCATTTTTGTTTCTGTTTGTGTTGGTTCCACCTAATGGCTGGAGTTTGTTTTGTGGAATAACACTCCTTCAAGAAACTTTTGTATGGACGGAAGATCGCTTTTACACTGAAGTTCCCGGCCAGATTGAGAATAGGTACTAAGAATGACTGCAAAATATCTACATTCCTACACAAAGGATGTCTTTTATAAAGTTGACAGACTGAGTAAGTCATGGTATATTTTGTTTATGCAGCCTCTGAGTGATTAATACACACTTATCCATTCGAGAAACCGGGACGCCTTTTTTTTTTTTTTGGTTCCGCCTAGCGGCTGGAGTTTGTTTTGTAGAATAAAACTCCTTCAGGACAGTTGTGGATGAATCTGTTCGTTCTTTGTGCTTATGCCTCCTGTTGGCTGGAGTTTGTTTTGTGGCATATTTTTGCAGGATATTGGAATGATTACTTCATCTGCTGCACTCATAACAGCTGGCTCACTGAACACCTGTTTGTCTGTCCGAGGAAACTGAACGGCTCTATATCAGCTAGAATTTGTATTGTGGAGGAACACACCTCGAGACAGTTCTGTGAATGAATCTACACTTTCTTTTTTGTTTATTCTGCCTGTTGGCTAGAGTTTGTTTTACAAAGTATATCTGTTATGTAATTTTGCCTCACAAAATTTGTGCAGAAGCACCGGACTTGAACAATCCGATGGCAAAGTTGTCGCGGGGACTCTCGTATGCGTACATGGACCTTTTGAGTTTAGAGGGATTGACCGCTGTTGTGCACGGGGTTAATGCGCATGTTTTTCTTTTTTCTGTTTGTTTTGTTCGGGGGGAAGTTTGGGGTTTGATTGTTGACTTATGGGGAACGTGGTCTGTGTAATTTTGTTTTTGACACACAATTTTTTTATTATTATTATTATATCAGTGTCAAATGTTAATATGAGAGGATTGTCTTTCTCCATGTGGAATGTGAATGGGTTGGGGCACCCCATAAAAAGAAGAAAGATTATTTATTTTCTTAAGTGTAAGAAATATGATAGTGTTTCTTCAAGAAACACATCTTTCCCCGCAGGAAGCTGAAAACATTTGGGAAGATAAGGGGTGGACATGTTTTCTTTAGTGCCGGCTCAAGTAAGAGCAGGGGGGTCATTATACTGATAAATATCTACAATTCAAATGTCTTAAACAGATTAAAGATAAATTAGGGAGAATCATTGTTGTTTTAGGAGAAATTCAGGGGCAAAGGTTGATTTTGGCTAATATATACACACCTAATGCTGATGATCAGAGCTTTTTTATAGATCTCGAAGGGATGCTGCAAGCCGCTGGCACCCCTCATGATATAATATTGGGAGGAGACTTTAATCTTTTGTTGGACTCAGTTCTTGATCATAGTGAAGCAAAAGTGTGTAAGTGCCCTAGAGCAACAGTGACACTTCACAGGATGTGTACAAATCTTGGTCTTGATGATATCTGGTGACTTTTGAACCCATCTGATAGGGACTATACATTTTTTTTCATCAGTTCATATGATTTATTCTAGAACAGATTTTTATTTTTATATCTAAGTCCCTCATTTCATCTGTTGTTGATTGCTCAGTTGGAAACATTTTAGTCTCAGATCATGCACTGGTGAGTTTAGAGATGTTGCCACATACAGAGTAAAAGAAATCCAGCTGGCACTTTAATGTATCCCTTTTGCAAAATCCTGATTTCCAACAAATGTTAAAGACTGAAATCAGTGTTTATATGGAGACCAACTGGTCCTCAGTATCCTCTGTGGGCGTGGCCTGGGAGGCACTTAAGGCGGTTCTTAGGGGTCGAATCATACAGTATGCCTCATTCACCAAAAAATCCAAAGCACGAGAACTCGTGGAGTTGGAAGGGAATATTAAAAGTGCCGAGGCAGAGCTGAAGCACCGAATATCGTCTAATGGCCTCAGAGAATTGACTCGATTGAAATACAGATATAATGCTATTTTGTTGCGGAAAGTGGAGTTTTGGTTATTCAGGGCAAGACAGTCATACTTTGAGTCAGGAGACAAAGCAGGGAAGCTTTTGGTTAGATATATAAAGCAGAGAGAGTCTTTTTCTACTGTTCCCTAAGTGAAATCTGCTGGTGGTGAAATATTTACCTCAGCCATTGATATTAATAATGCTTTTAAAGAATTCTATCTTGATCTCTATAGTTCCACGTCTTTGTCTACTGATGAGGATATTAGAGACTTTGTGGAACCATTAAAACTCCTTAAACTGACGACGGAGCAAAAAAATTCTCTTGATTCTGAGATAACCTTGGATAGATCTTATACTACAGAACTGGCTCCACTTTTGTTAGTAGTTTATACGGAATCATTAAAGAATGGAAAGCTTCCTCCAACCATGACGCAAGCTCGGATCAGTCTGATTCTTAAAAAGGACAAAGATCCAAGCGAGTGTAAGAGTTACCGTCCAATTTCCATGATCCAGTTAGATGTAAAAATTTTGTCAAACATTTTGGCTAACCGATTAAGTAAAGTTATGACATCTCTTATACATATAGATCAGGTGGGTTTTATTCGGGGCCGTAGCTCTTCTGATAACATTAGGTGTTTCATCAATATCATGTGGTCAGTGGCGAATGATCAGACTCCTGTCGCTGCCATCTCACTTGATGCCGAAAAGGCATTTGATATGGTAGAATGGGATTATCTTTTTAAGATTTTGGAAATGTATGGGATGGGGAATACTTTTATTGGATGGATTAAGTTACTTTATATACACCCGGTAGCTGCGGTACAAATAAATGGACTAATTTCTGATTATTTTACTCTGGATAGGGGCACTCGGCAGGGTTGCCCTCTTTCCCCATTATTGTACTGTCTTGCCCTGGAACCATTAGCAGCCACGATAAGAAAGGAAGATGATTTTCCAGGGGTGGTGGTGGGAGGTATGGTGCATAAACTTTTGCTTTATGCAGATTATATTTTATTATTCATCTCTTACCCCACTAGATCTATGCCTTGCCTCCACAGAATTATTAATTCCTTTTCTAAGTTTTCAGGATATAGAGTCAGTTGGTCTAAATCCGAAGCTTTGGCTCTGAGAGCATACTGCCCGTAACGGCTTTCCAGCCGGGTGCCTTCCAGTGGCCCAAACAGGGCATTAAGTATTTGGCCACTTTATTCCCAGCAAAATTGTGTGATTTAGTTAGTTAATTTTGACCCCTTAATAAAATGGTTTTCGAGCGATGTGGACAGGTGGGCTTCATTACATTTATCTATGATTGGGAAAGTTAATGTTATTAAAATGAATTGTATTCCAAAATTCAGTTACTTGCTGCAGTCTGTCCCTATAGATGTCCCCCTCTCTTATTTCAAGCAATTTGATAGCATAGCGAAGTCCTTCATTTGGAATGGTAAGCGTCCCAAATTACATTTCAATAAGTTACATAGGCTGATTGACAAAAGTGGGCTAGGCCTACCCAAGATTTTATTTTATTATTATGCTTTCGGTCTCAGACATTTGACTCATTGGTCGCTTCCATCTGATAAAGCCCCTCCCTGGTTCTGTATAGATCAGGAAGTTTTTGCCCCTATTTCGCCATTGCAGAGCCTCTCTATCAAATTAATCGGAGAAGCTAAGATACATCCCATTATCTCGCACTTGAACTCAGTATGGACAAAAGTGCAGACTGTTTAATTCGGACACATTTTTTAAATGTCCCGGAGCATATGGCTGAACCGCAAATTATGCATCAACAAGTCCCCTTTTTGCTGGTCAGAGTGGATTGGGAGGGGGGTTACTACATTCGGTGACCTATATCAGAATGGATTGTTGAGATCCTTTCAAAATGTGGTTCAGCTTTTTGGGATTCCTAGATCTCAGTTCTATAAGTATTTACAGCTGCGCCACCTGCTCTGTACTGTTTTTGGGAGTGGTTTACACCCCCCTAAAGCGGCAGATACTCTGGGAGTGGTGATTACTGCTTTTGGAAAAGGTCAGGAGGCATCAGTGTATTACTCCCTGCTAATTCAGAGTGTGGGGGACGGAACTTCAACTTCTCTTAAGAGATTATGGGAGAAAGATCTAAACTTGGCATTGGAGGAGGGAGTGTGGGCTAGGATTCTGAAAAACGTCAAATCTGCATCTAGAGATGCAAGGGTGTGCCTTATGCAATTTAAGATTTCTATTGGACCCCCTCTAGATTGCATAGGCTTGGTCTTAAAGACACAGCCACCTGCTGGCAATGTCAATCAGAAGATGGAGAAACAACCCATATCTTTTGGGGATGTGTTAAAATTCAAGAATTTTGGTTGGGGGCCCAGAGTTTTATGGGTGATGTATTAGGTACCCAAATTTAATTTTGCCCCAGACTCTGTATTTTAGGTGATGGGGCGGTCATTGATGTAGGGGATAAGTACATGAAGAATTGGATCCTGGCTGGTGTTATGATAGGCAGACAGGTTATCCTTAGAGGATGGAAGTCAGCTGGAGCCCCCTTGTTTCGTGAGTGGTACGAGGAGATGGGCAGGGTAGTGGCTTTGGAAGAGTTGTCATATAGATGGCTAAGCAACATGGATATGTTCATCAGAGGTGGGGCGGCTATTTGGACTTTTTGGAGGGCTCTCGGGGAGGGGCAGTGGAGGGAGACGTGTTGTTTTAAATGTGTGTTGTAGCCTTTTTGTTTTTGAATGTATACTTTCCATTATGTATTTCTAAATATTTTTGACTTTTTTAGTGTCTTTTTGTGTGTCTTTGTCAATTACGTTTGACCACTGGGGTATCTGTTTGTGTTGGGTGGGGGGGGTTAATGTTTATGAGGAAGGGTTGTAAATAATATAATGTGATTCTAAATATTTTGTAATTTTTTATTATTATTATTAAAGTGTTAATAATAAAAAAAATAAAAAACAAATTTAAATTATGCAACTCGTCCCGCACCATTTGTGTTAAGGACATGCATTACACTTCAAATCATGTGGCTCATTGAGGAAAGGTTTGCTATTACTTTTCTAAGTGATCAGACTTAGAATCTTTGTTAGATAATAAAACAGCAAATAGATCCCATTGACTGTTATTGAGGGAGGGACAGAAATTAGAGTCTTAGAGACACGGGTGCACTCTTTTGACTTGGGCCAGAAAGCAACCCCCTAGCAACCACCCACAACAAACTAGTAACAGCATAGTAACCACAGACCAGCATCCTGACAACACCCTAGCATCGTGGGGGAGAGGTTCATACTGGAAAGAAAAGTTTAGTTTAAAAACATATTTTTAAAAAAGTTGAATGTGTAGTTGTCATTTATTCAAGTGAGGTTTTTGTGAAACTAATCCTCAGTGGTTGTTCACACCCCTCTGTCTCCCTGATGCATGGGGGGGGGTGGGATTAAGTGAATATGAAAGTTGATATTTAGCACTCATCGCTTGTGCTATTTGTGTTGTGACAGCAGCTGTCTGTGACCTCTGCTCTTTGCCAAATTAGGCCAAGCTGCCAGAGCTCCAGCCCTTTCCCTCTCCTGGAGGTCCGATGGTGACTGAAAATGAGGAGCTGGTCTGGATGCCTGGGGTCAACGACTGTGATCTGCTCATGTACCTGCGAGCAGCCAGGTAAGTCCCATACTCCTACCTTTCCACCATATTGTACAATGTGTAGTTGCCAGTGGCAGCTTTATCAATATTCCCTCTTTCTCTGGTTGCCAGGAGCATGGCAGCTTTTGCAGGTATGTGCGATGGGGGGTCAACAGAGGACGGCTGCCTCGCCGCCTCACGAGACGACACTACACTTAACGCATTAAACACTGTAAGTTTACACAAACACACACTCTGTTCACATTTCATCTCGTAAGATCATGACTGACCTTTACCCGAGAAATAAAATTAGAGGTGCTGTATTTCTCTGTTTTTGAGTTCTAAAATTTAGTAGTAACACAAAGTATTAACATGGAGAGAATTTATTTCTCTAAAGGGTTAATCAAACATTTGATGTTTTATTAGAAGGGTGATTAGATTCCATGCCAAAGTGTGTATAAATGTAAAACATTTTGTTTTACTAGCTGTGTGTTTAAATTATATTTAAAAAGCTCCTCCACCACCCCATGGTTCAAAATGGAGTTGGATTGATCAGTAATTGTTTTTAGCAGATAGGAAGCAATTAAATAATGAACAAAACTAGACAGCCATATGAGGACCATTTCAAATATTACTGTCATAATTAAATTTGCTCATTGAAACTGATTGGCAGTGGGTCTTAGCACTAAAATCGGCCATAAATGTTTTCCAATGTTTTCATTGTGCGGTGCATATTAAAAAGATATATAAAGGTATGAAAAAAACTATTTAATCAGTTTTTCAGTGAAATGGCTTTGAAAAGTCTTGCAGTCTGAAAATGTTAAATGTTTTTTTGTAAATAATTGTGGGTGAATTTCCTTGTGCTGTCTCAAGCTCTGACTCAAGCTTATTCCATAATGCCACTTTGCACAGATATTTGAACTTTTGAATGGTCTGGTAAAAGAAAGATACAGTACTTTATTTGGTGCATTGTAAAACCATGCCTATGTCTTAGATAATGTTTAATGTCATCCATTCACTTTTTAGCAAACAGAAATAAGATTAATTAGAGAATAAAGCTCATCATTATCAGATGACTTGCTCTAAACTTCACAATAAAACACCAATGAAATGCTTTTCGCAGGCACTTCTGATCAGTAGGTTTATAAGCTTTGGTGATTCAGCCCTAGGGCATTTTTTTTACGCAATTACCCATATTTATTGTCATCTGACTGTTAAGCTGTTCAGTAAAAACGCAAAGAGGAATTAGGCCAATCACATTAGTCACAGTTCAGAAAACCATAAAATGTCATAATGTCAAAACCATAAAAAGGTCCAGGCTGAGTGCAGGCAGAGGAGTGGTTTAACAGAGACCACAGTCTTCAGGAAGAGCCATTTTCTGTATAACTAATCATTGGGGAGTGAGGAAATAGTTTTACCAGGTGTGGTAGAGTTTTACACAGTGAAGTAAGATGTCCCTAGCAGGCTTCGTGCCTTATTGTCAAAGATAAAGAAATCCCTCTGCGTTTTCGCATACATTTGTTTACCTTCTCAGTGGTGCATCGCAGGGTGCTGCTCTCTGAACAATTGATACACCTCGGGAAAGACACGCACCAGGGGCCATCAAAACACTTGTAAATTGGTATTGAAAAGCTCCTCAGTGATGTCTAAGATGTAAGAAGTCTAAACAAGAGGGGTGTAATTCATGGCTTCATTAATATGTAGTGGACTCTGACAGCTGAGCTTTTTGCAAAGTTGAATTCATCACAAAATAAGCAACCCCAGGTTTGAAGAACAGCAAGAGATGCTAATGCAGCCTTCGTGAGCCAGACAATCCGTGAGCCAATATCAAATCGATTCTTCCCTTTGTCTTCGCCAGCTTACCAAAAAAGAGAGAAAAAAACAGGAAAAGCATTTGACAAGGAACTTGAAATGCAGTAAAAATGACATTTCCATTTTGACTGAGGGGATGAGATGAGAATAAAAAATAATTATTCTCATCTATAAAATAATTTTGGAATGCCCAATTCCCACTACTTAGTAGGTCCTTGTGGTGGCGCGGTTACTCACCTCAATCCGAGTGGCGGAGGACAAGTCTCAGTTGCCTCCACTTCTGAGACAGTCCACGCATCTTATCACGTGGCTCATTGTGCATGACACCACGGAGACTGCCAGCATGTGGAGGCTCATGCTACTCTCCGCGATCCAAGCACAATTTACCACGTGCCCCACTGAGAACCCCTAATTGCGACCACGAGGAGGTTAACCCATGTGACTCTACCCTCCCTAGCAACCGGACCAATTTTGTTGCTTAGGAGACCTGGCTGGAGTCACTCAGCACACCCTGGATTCGAACTCACGACTCCAGGGGTGATAGTCAGCGCCAATACTCGCTGAGCTACCCAGGCCCCCAAGATGAGAATTAATGTGAGCTGCAGTTCACCGTTTCTTGACCTTTTTCCACACATCTGCAATTACAATGTGTTTTTAGAATGAACTGCCTCGTGCCTTAGTCAGGTATCTGCTTGCCTTTGACAAGCTGCTTTTGTTGTACCCATGTTAGTAATGATCGTTGATGTCGAATTACATAGTTTACCAGTCAATGAGAAGCCCTTCCTGAAATTTCGCCAGTGAAGACTAGCATGGAGTTGCAGGAAAAGAGATTTAACACCTCATTTTAACCAGATGTTGTACATGTGAACGAATACTGAACTTAAATGTTTTTATAAACAAGCTTGATCTTTAAAGTAAGCCTTTAAAGGCTTGTGTGGCTGGTTTTCTGACAGTATGTTATTTTAGGTTATTTCAGTTCACATTCTTCTGCCTGCTCAATACTTAATGGCTTTCAGATTTCCAGTCCAGTTGTCCAAACTCACCTCATCTGACATGTTTATAGGGAGGCAGTCACTGTTACAGTGTTCAAGCTCTTTTTGCATCATGTCCTAACCAGGTGCAACAAATTTCCAGCGTCTAGCTATGTGTATGTCCACAATGAATGTCGAAACTGATGCGTGACATGGTACAACAACAGCCAACCAAAAGATATTCAGTGTTCAGTGTGCCATTTTTGCAGGATCAGGGTTCCCATGCGTCCTGAAAAACCTGGAATTTTGCAATGCAATTTTGCAATCATGGAAAAGTCATGGAAAATTAGAAAAATACCTAAATGTCCTGGAAAATTATTATTTGTAATAAAATATTTATTATAATAAAATAGTATAATAAAACGGTTTGACTGTATTGCTAGCAAGGTTTCTGTTTCATGTACAAAAACATGGTAATGATTGGGATTCAGAATAGGAGTCAAATCCACAAATTTGTATCGTTGTCATTACCGGCTGCTGCACATTGTGTAACAACGTCAACGGTTAAGGGCGCTTACACCCTCATGATTAATTACAACAGCGGTCAGTTGTGTGCTTGGCAATCATGGTCCAACTGAGGCAGATTGCTTGATTGGTTATAGCTACAGCCAGTCGCGTGCTTGGCTACAGCAGCGCGTGCACAGTGAGAAGCGGCACTCGTGAAACTTCTCATTCATAAACTGAATGACCTGGTACATGTACCGACCGACTGAATGAGAGGGGCATGTTGTTCGTTTACTTCAGCATTGGCATGCGAGTCTACCTTGTTCATCACAGAGAGAAAATGGCGGAATAGCTAGTAATGTGTAAAAGTGACTGTTTATACATGTTGATGGGCTTTCACATGACTCGCATCAGCGCTGCCGAATACACTGAAGTCTATGAAGCTGCTGTCAGTCAGTGCAACCTTGGCTCCAACTTCACACCAAAGTGTTTTTCACACACAAATGATGTCTTTGAGATTACAAAGCTTCAAGAAGTATTTTAAAACTGTCAATTTATGAAGAGATATTGAATGTCTCTGATTGTTTCCAAATATCCAGAGACTCCAGTTATTGATCTACAGTAATTACATTTACCAAAAAAAAAAGAAACGGCTAAGACCTAAACATAAACAAGCTCTCTTCTTTCATGGCAAGCTCATAAATTCGCCCCTCCATGACGCTTTATGCAATGCTTGTCATGTGGAAGGGCAAAGCGCTGCTTGATGCTGGTGATGAACGGCGCGTTGATGCCTTGACTCAACTCATGTGAAATGTGCTTTACCATGATGAAAGAACATTTAAAAATGCATGCTCAGCAGTTTAAATGCTGTAGAAAAATGATACAGTAGATCTGCTTTGTTCATATGATGCTTAAACGTTCTACTGAAGTTAGTAGATTTGACATGCAGTAGGACCACTGATTGATTTATTTTTTTATTAATTCACACTGTGTTGGCAGCATGGTGATTCGGCCTTAATACTTCGGGATGTGAATACATTTTCAATAATTCAGCGATCAGAGTCAGCTTATACCACGGTTACCGCATGTATTATGTGGAAAACGGAATCTAGTCCTAAAAATGGCATTAGCAATAAAATGCATAATGTCATAGAATATGAAATATTTGGATGAAAATGAATGTGTGAATGTACAATTAATCAAATTAAAATTGTGATATGTCCTAGTGTGATAATTCAACTAAAGTATCTGATTTAATTGAATAAATCATCTGCAAGTGATGTGCGCTTCAAAATGAATGTGTAGAGCCGGCCACTCACACTGAAAACACCTCATCACATGCGTGCTCTTTTGTATGTGAGATGACAGAGACAGCACTCTGAAGTGTACAGCACATACAGACTGTATTTATTTAATTAAATCACAGCTTTATGGGGATTAATAATCACACTGGGCCATGAACCAGCTGCTTATCTGGAGGTGAGAAACTACCGTCAAAAACAAACAGAAACGGCAAAATAAAAGCTCGATTTAAATGAACGCTTGTGTTTTTGCTTAAATATTACACTTGTTGCGTGCATAAAATGTCCTGCAAAATTATGCCTTGAAAAGAGTGGGAACCCTGAGGATTTTTGACCAGTGAGATTTCACTCTGTGCAAAGTTACTCTTTGCAATGTCGCAGAAATAGAAACCAGTCAACAAAATGACTTGGTTGTAAAATTTCCGTCTTTTTTATCCGCCTAGTTTGTTTTAATTTCCCAGACAAGTATATACAGTCGTATGCAAAAGTTTGGCCACCCCAGGCCAAGTTACATGTTTTGTTGATTTTCCAAGTTAAAAAAAGACAGCGCAATCTTTTCAGTGAGCACATTTAAATTAGACATATTTCTGCAAATTGCTGTGCACATTTATTATTTATTTGCTTAATTTAACAGATGAAAAAAAATTGTAAATGTGGCAGGTGCAAAAGTTTAGACATCCTTTCATTCAGTATTTAGTATCACCACCTTTGGCTGAAATCACAATTTCTGAAGTTTCTTGTAGCCTTCTAACAGTCTCTTTATTTTTCCTTGAGGATTTTTTTCTCCACTCTTCCTTACAGAATGCTTCTATTTCAGCAATATTTTTAATGTGTCTCGCATGCACTGCATGTTTAAGATCTACCAATAGGTTGAGAAAGATTTCATTTGTTAAATTGAGCAAATAAATTATGTGCTAAAACATTTGCATAAATATGTCTAAGTTTAAGTGTGTTCACTGAAAACATTGTCATCTTTTTTTACTTGGAAAATCAACAAAACATGTCATTTGGCCTGGGGTGCCCAAACTTTTGCACAGGACTGTAGATGAATGTCATTCCTTTTTGCATGTAAACCACATATAGCTGGTTAAAATGATCTGCTAGATGCAAATGTTTTTTTCTTTCTCTCTCTCTTTTTTCTTTAATCAAAAGGATGGGCAGTGTTTTGAATTTTCTGCCAATGCTTTTAAAATACGGTAAATGATGGAGAATTTCTAGTTAACGCAAACTCTGTTAAGGACAAAAACACAATTTTTATGGAAAAAATATAGCTTGTCGCTTTGTCAAGTCACGACTGGTTAGGACAATGTTACAGAGAAAAAAAGGTGATAACGTTCAAATTTGGTTACCCCATGTAGTAAGGATTAATTTGTTCTTTATCTCTTTACTACAGCTTCATGAGAGTAGCTATGATGCCGGGAAAGCCTTGCAGCGGCTGGTGAAGAAACCAGTGCCCAAGCTGATTGAAAAGTGCTGGTCAGAGGATGAAGTGGTGAGTGAAAGAGTTAACTTTTTCTCATGTGAAGAGAGAAGGCTGGAATTCGCTGTATTGCTGGCTTTTTTTGTTGTCCACCAAAAAGCACTCAGGATTTCAACTCTTCCAGCAGAGCAGGGCAGCTGCATCCTGTTTATTGCCTGTGGAATAAATCTTCCCTTTTAGGAAAAGAAAAGGAACAAGCAAAGGAGGGGGAGAAACAGTCTTGGTCAGCTTGTGCTGGAGTTGAGACTTAAATTTCATCCAAGTAGCTGAAAGCGCTGTATTTACAAGCTCTACATTCTGAGCTTCAGCTGTTTTATTACAAGGAAAACTGAGATTGAAAGAGATCTGTGGTGTAGATAACTGCCTGAAAAGCGATTTATACATTTACCTTCAAGCTGTTTTTAAAGGGATATACATGAGTCCTTGGCGTCCAGTATAACAGCCCAGGGCAAACCTTGACTTGTATAAAAGATCTTATTGCATGGTTTTCATGCTCCACGCCCAGTACGGATGACTTACTCCATTCATAAAGAAGTCCTTGCATGAACTCCCATTTCTCTCTACCTCAATTATACTACTACTAAAAGCACTTTGCAAAACAGAGCTTCATCTCATAAATTTTCAAAAAGATGGAAATACCGTCCCAAGAGCCTTTAGTATGCATCACCTTTTTGTGATTTTTTTTATTTTTATTTTTATTTTTTATTTTTTTTCTCCCAGTAGAGCAATTCTTCTGTCTGTGTGTGTGTGTATATATGCAGTATATATATAGTGTGTTATGTATATATTTACTAAAGGCTAAAAGTCTAAATTGCAAATGTATAGGTTGTTAATGGAGCCAGCAAGCCCATTAAAAAAGATCAATTATTCTGTGTATTGATTCAAAACGGCATGTTAAATTGAGTGTGTAGTTGTTTTTTAATGAATACAGGGAAAAGCGTGTGTGAAGTGAACTGTATAACATTCTGTCTGAGATGAATAATAGAGATGCAGCATAAATACTGTATGAGAGTAGGCCTTGATTACACCACTGTTGGTATTTTTCTCTATGGCATGCGTGCACCCTGCAGGAGGGTGTTTGAGGCTGGCGAGCCACCCCCCTTCTCCATGTCTGTAACCCACCCAGGCCACCGCTGCCCAGTCAAGGACACCACTCCCCCTGATCTGATTTCAAGTTGTGCTTTTGCAGCCCTGCAGCCTTGAGGGACAGGTGTAAATGTACCCCTGACCTTGGACGCTCGCACCAGCCCCACTGCTCCTCATTTATTTATCATCCATTGCTTTCTCTCTTTTCCTCTGCCTGCTCAGCCTGCAGGTCCACGGCCTCATTATTCCTGCTCTTTTTCCATCGCTCCTTTTTGAAATGTGAATAAAACTGACAGTGACTGTCTCAGAAATGACCGAATCATCCCCTGTTCAGGGTCACTTGCCACCCCTCTCCCACAGCAGCTCAACATACTCCTCAGTGCCTCTCTTCCCCTCAACTAGCCTGCAGCGTTTCCAGCTATCGAAAGGGAGGATGTGCCATTTTTAGTCTTTCTCCCATGCTGCAGTTTAACTGGTGAATTCTTTTAGATCCCGCTGTAAATGCTCTAAAATGGCATGTCATATGTAACACCCTTTAATCTTGTAAGCCATTATTGTAATGCTGTGCAAGAAATATTATTCTCCTGCAAGGTTTTTTTTTTTTTATGTTCCCCCTAGAGATGGGCACGGTTACCCAAATTGAAAGAATCATGTGAAAAACATGATAATTGCGTGACTAGAGCTTTTCAACTTTAAAAACAATTTGCACTGATCTAAATGTAAACTTGCTAAAAAGGGTAGAGATTAGACATTTTGTAGTAATTTTTTAGTTGAGTACGCTAACCCACAAAAAATGAGTAATACCAAAGATGACATGTATGTGAAATTTATATTCTGTTTTATATTCACTAATGTTACTAAGAATGATTTAAAAATAAGCTAACTTTAACAAACTATGTGGGGCGGGGGAGGGGGATGATTAATATGCATTAATATAAAAGGGGGGGTTAAAATAACAGTAAAAAACATTTGCACTTACATAGAAACCAATTCTGACAGCACTATGGTAATGCTCATATATATATATATATATATATATATATATATATATATATATATATATATATATATATATATACTCTGAGTCTACATAAAGGCTACCACATTTTTATCATTTCACTTGTTATTTTTCAGAAAAACAAGTCTTGAAAGTTGGCTTTTTATAATCATAGTAATAAGTATAAGCATCATAGTTCCATCTCTCAAGCTACACCTTGACGTCACATTCACAGCGCTCTCCAGTGGATTCAATCGTAACTGCAAGATTTGGTGAGAGACTCCGAGGAAAATTACAGGATAATTCAGCAATATTCAAGTAGTGTTTTTAATAGCTGGTGCAGAACGAGTACAAGATTACTTGTGCACACCCCTAAAAGGGGTATCATTTTTCATTTTGACTGGTTAAGTATTTTGTGGGTACCTTTTTCTGTCAATTTGCATCAACACTATATATAGTGACTTTCACTCCCAGACAGTAACAGTACTCAACCCATCTGTTTGATGAGTATTAGAGGGTGTACACATAGGACAGGTTCTTCCTTTAAAAAAAAAAAAATAAAAAAAAGAGTTGTAGTTTAACCCATTTAGGGTTGTAGCAGTATACCGGTTTAACGGTATACCACGGTATGAAGAGGTAGGAGACGGTTATCATACCATGTACATTTGCTTATCTACGGTATTGAGAAAAAAATGCAACCGGACGGAGAATCTCACCTGCACGTGCGCATCTCCTTTCCTCCTCGACTGTTGGTCAGACTCGTCAAATTGCCACACACACACACACACATGCAGCGGAGAAAATGTCAGAGAGAAGCGAGGGGGTCTGACATGAGTGTGTGTGTGTGTGTGTGTGTGTGAGTTAAAGCAGTGTTTCTCAACTGGTGGGTCACGACTCAAAAGTGGGTCGCAGGTCTATTCGGACTGGGTCGCTGACAGCAGGGAAAGACCAGTGCCATGGTTCTCCCATTGAAGATATTTCGGCAGCTGTCCAAGTGATAGCCTATTTAGGACTGCCGGGGCAAATTTAATGATAATCTCGCAGTCAGCTAAAGGCTTCTCATCTGCACTTTCGCACGAGCGTAACAAACATTTATAGAAACAAACGGGATAATAATGGGCTCACATAAGTAAATATGCTCTTCAATTTTTAAAAGGGGGAAGAGAAAACTTCCTGTCGCTTTTGTTGTTGACGTCAACAACAAAAATGTCACTTGATGCATGTCCTTGTACTTGAAAACCATGAACAAAACTATGCAACATAAGGAAATGCGACCCAGGATACATTAAATACAGGTTATGTTTTTACTATGGTGGGTCACCACTTGATTTCCAATGTAAAATCTGGGTCCTGAAGCAAAACCAGTTGAGAAACCACTGAGTTAAAGGTACAGACAGGAGCAGTCTGGCTGCTCTGTCATGCACCTACAGTAGATGTTAATTAATAATAATCATAGAACAATACTTTAAAGCTCACACAGCTGATGTTAGTTTTCATTTAGTAGTTAATTTAACATGCTATGCTAACATGTAAACTAACATGCTTTAGTTATATAACATGTTATTACATGCTATTTTTTTTTATCATGTTTATAGTTCGGTTTATTATTATAATTCTGTTAGCTTTCTTGTTCTATTTTATTTTCAAAAGCGAGATTTTTTTTTTTTTTTTTTTTTTTTTTTTTTTTTTTTTTACACATCAATTTAAAAAAAACAAATTACGTTTCAATTATAATAAAGTGTTTAAGGGTCACTCCTTTAAGGGTCATTGTAACTGATAATAGTAAATGTGTAATACCGTATACCGTGAAACCGTGATATTTTCTGAGACTGTTATCATACCGTGAAAATCTCATTCCGTTGCAACCCTGAACCCAATAGAACAGAATGCAGGGGTTTCAAGATGTGTTTTTTAGCTAAGTTCAGCTATTTTGTACTATACTAAGATAACGCCTGTCTGACGCATATGACCAAAATGTCCATACCTAGTTTTGCCCCTCTGACACTAATTCTTTTAAACACTATCAAAGATCCTGAAGATATTTTTATTGTTTATGTAGTTATTTATCCAGCAAATGGTAATGAAATTCTCCTCAAAGTAATTACTTGGGTTAATAAAGGCTGTATTCGAAGGCTGTATACGAACTGACGTGCTTGTGATGCCCATAAATGCTGTGTAGGTAGTAGGGTTGCTTCGATACCAAAATTTTGGCCTCGGTACAATACCAGCCATGGCACCTCGGTATCAATACTAAATCGATATGATAATTAGGGATGCACCGATACCACTTTTTCTCTTCCGATATTGGCCGATACTGATCCCAAGCCGATACCAGTGTTGTTGTTTTTTTTGCCTAATCAGTTTAGAATATCTTTACATTATTGTGTGTGCTCTTTAATATGTAAAGAGAAACAAACTACTAACTACACATTGTTTCAATATAAATGTATAGCTTATTTTGAAAAACTTTATTGTTAACTAGTGTACTGGATAATGTAGCAGCAAAATTAACAGTAATTCAAGTCTTCAGTAGAAAAGAGCCTTTTTTTTGTGCAAATTTTTTTCAAATTGTATCTGGACATTAAAGGATTTAGATCTCATTTTTGTTCAATTTAGTTGTAATACATCATTCCACTTTTCATTCACACAGTTATTTTGGAACCCATTCAACTTAAATTTGATTATAATTTGTAAACAAATGATGATAATAATATTATAATAGTAATATATAGTAATACATCTCAATCGTGCACCTTTAACTTTTAAACCCTCACGCTTTTATTTTGACATTCTGAACTCTCCAGGAAGTCCTGTATGTGTCTGTTTTAGGCAAGTTCATAGTAGTTTAATTTGCTGCTTATTCAAATTCTGGTAAAAAAAATAAAAATAAAAAGCACCTCCAGTGCCATTCTAAATGCATATTATAAATGAACCAAACTATTGAGCAGATGTTGTTCGTGAGTAGCGCTCAAATATTGCGCACTGCGTGAAGGCTAAAAATAGCCACGGGTGTGTGTAAACAGAGCAGCGCCATTCACTGACGCGCTGGAGCTGCGCATGCATTTTATATATTTACTTATTAAACAGCCTTTTGTGATTCACAGAGCTATTGCACGTCTTCAGGTGGCTTTGAATAAAATGCACGAGTCATATGAACTATTTTAATAGTGTTTTTATGGTTCTTTTATGTCATTTTTGGAGCTTGACAGTAACGAACATGATTAACACACAGTATCGGATTTGGATCGGGCTCGTCGGACCGATACCCGATACGTCTAAAAGCTTCAGTATCAGAGCCGATACCGATCCAGGTATCGGATCAGTGCATCCCTAATTATAATCAACAAATAAAAAGCCTCGGATTTTTGATGAAATTACACAAATTACGATTAAAAGAACTGCATAATGCATTTTCCATTTTAATTACATGTTAATGTTTTAATTAAATGTTATGATCAAATGGTGTTTAATCAAACTGATAGATACAGCTTTAATCAAATACAAATATTATATATATATATATATATATATATATATATATATAGTTGTGCTCAAAATTTTGCATTCCCTGGCAGAAATTGACATTTTGGCATTGATTTTGAAAATATGACTGATTATACAAAATCCTTAAATAAATCTTTTATTTAAGGATAGTGATCATATGAAGCCATTTATTATCACATAGTTGTTTGGCTCCTTTTTAAATCATAATGATAACAGATTTCAAATGGCCCTGATCAAAAGTTTACATACCCTTGAATGTTTGGCCTTGTTACAGACACACAAGGTGACACACACAGGTTTAAATGGCAATTATAGGTTAATTTCCCACACCTGTGTCTTTTTAAATTGCAATTAGTGTCTGTGTAGAAATAGTCAATGAGTTTGTTAGCTCTCATGACACGCTTCCTGCCTCCTCCACATGACGCGTGACCTTACCAACGAGCTTACATCATCCCTCTCATGAGCGCACATCACAGAGATGTACTGAAGCGAACATTTGTAGTTAAAAAGTATATAAGTATTGTTTTGTTTCTCAAAATAATAAATCGTTTGCGATTAGAAGAACTTTATTTGTCGACTGGAGTCGTGTGGATTATTTTGATGCACCCTAAATATGCATTTTGGACCATCAAAAAATGGAGTACATTCACTTGCATTGTTTAGAGGCGGCGGCCTGCAATGAAATCCTAAAAATTCTGTTTTGATGAAGAAAGAAACTCAGATACATCTTGGATGGCCTGAGGGTGAGTAAATTATCAGCAAATGATCATTTTTGGTTGAACTATTCCTTTAAGGAGACAGTGGTATGAAAATGTGCAATATTACAAAGTTACAAAGTACTAGCATCAGAATAGTAGTATTCAAAACAGATTAAAGTGGTTAAGTGCTCATGGAAAAGATGTGTTTTTAGTCATTTTTTGAAGACAGAGAGTGAGTCAGCTTCACGGATGGAGTTGGGAAGGTCGTTCCACCAACGTGGTACAATGAAGCCGAAAGTCCGGGAAAGTGTTTTGGTGCCTCTTTGTGTTGGTACAACAAGGCGACATTCCTTAGCCGACCGCAGGCTTCTAGTTGGTGCATAGCTCTGCAGAAATTATTTTAGGTGTGCTGGAGCAGACCCAGTGACTTCTGTATGCCAGCATCAGAGCCTTGAATTTGATACGTGCATCAACCGGCAGCCATTGAAAAGAGACAAGGAGTGGTGTAACGTGCTCTCTTTGGTTCATTAAAGACCAGACGTGCTGCTGCATTCTGGATCATTTGCAGGGGTCTAATTGCACATGCAGGGAGGCCTGCAATGAGAGCGTTACAGTAGTCCAGTCTAGTTATGACAAGTGACTGAACAAGCAGTTGTGTGGCATGTTCAGAGAGGAAGGGTCTTATCTTCCTGATATTGTAGAGTGTAAATCTACAAAATCTTGCGGTCTTTGAGATGTGGTCTGTGAAATTTAGATTTCTGACTGTTTTGAAAGGCGTTACTATAGTTGAACTCAGCTGCGTGGTGATGTTGTGTTCAACAGCAGGGTTGGCTGGAAAGACAAGGAGTTTGGTCTTGGCTGGGTTAATATAATTTAAGTTGCAGGTGGTGCACCTTTATCCAGGCCGAGATGTCTGCCAAACAGGCAGAGATATATACAGTGTGTGTGTGTGTGTGTGTGTATATATATATATATATATATATATATATATATATATATATATATATATATATATATATATCACACACACACACACACACACACACACACACACTGGTGCCCAAAAGTTTGGAATAATGTACAGATTTTGCTCTTATGGAAAGAAATTAGTACTTTTATTCACCAAAGTGGCATTCAACTGATCACAATGTATAGTCAGGACATTAATAACATGAAAAATTACTATTACAATTTTAAACTACTTCAAAGATTTCTCATCAAAAAATCCTCCACGTGCAGCAATGACAGCTTTGCAGATCCTTGGCATTCTAGCTGTCAGTTTGTCCATATACTCAGGTGACATTTCACCCCACGCTTCCTGTGTGCGTGCGCGTGCGTGTGTGTGAAGCAGATGACAGAGCAGAGCAGCACCTCTTGTTCATTCTGTAGCGTGCAGAGCATGCGACTGTGTAATATTTAATTAAATTCCATCCTTCTGCTGTTTAATGATCACACTTGGCCATATCCAGAGGTTTATTATTTTATTTTCAAATTGTCATTGGTTTCATCTCAAAACTGTCACACATCATTTTTTTAATGACAGCAATATGGTACCGAAATTAGCAACAAGATGATATCGTACCATTTTTATTTTTTTGGTCTCGTGACACTTCGTTAGTACCGGTAAACTGCGCAATCCTAGTAGGTAGTCGGCTCACTAGGTTTTTTAACACAGCCAGAGAGAGCAGTGAGTGTTGTGTTTCAGAGTGTCTGATATATGACCACAGCGAAGGCTGCTATCTGCACCTCGGCCCTGCTGTGTATTATCTCTGGCTTGTCACAGGTTGACGAATGACAGCAAGAGGCTCCAGATTGTTGAAGTGCTGTGTGCGGCAGCAGGCAACCTGGCAGGACTGCAGCCCCCCAGTGGTGAACGAAGAAGCCTGCACATTCTCTCCTACCAAACGCCTTCCTGTTCCTTAATATTAATCCTAGTGCACAGAAATAAAGGGAGGTGGGTCTTTAGAATAGAGAAGTATATGCAACACCTCCCCCAGTACGAAGTTGGAATCTGACCCTTTCCTGTGGACCGTGGAATCAGCCAACCATCCAGAAGTTAACTTGGAGATATATATCTATATATTTTTTTCCATGGCGAGGCTATTTCAGTGTTGTTGTGTTTGAAGTGCAATCACTAGTGCTCAGATGTAAAGACGAGCAAGCAGGAAGGGTGTGTTTTTGAGAATTTCCTGTCACCTTTGGTTTTACACAGAGAACAAGAAAAACTGCAGTTTTGCTGAATCAGTGCATATGTATAGATTTAAGAGCTGGCTTTAAATGGCAGCAGCTTGATTTAGAAGCGTTTCCATCCGTGTGCGAACACTCATTTTCTGTTGTGGTTTTGATGTTATGTAAGGTTCCAATGAACAGAATGTGAGGCTGGCTCTCATCTCACTTTGTGGTCGCTTTGTGTGTGAGAATGTCATCGTCATTGTCTTCATGTCAAATCATATTTGTGTGATATTATCTGTGACTGTAATTGTATACTATGCTCTCTCCTCTTCAGCCATAGCAGGTCAGCTGTAGCGAAAGGCCAAGCACACTGATTTCATAAGACCCCTGCCTATTTGTGCATAGAGATAAATGTTAGGCATTCCTGGTATTTGAAGACTGGTAGTTCAGTATGTGCGTTTGTGCTGGACACACTTTGCATGCTTTATGCAGACTGGCCTGACACCATCTGTTTGTACATGCTCGAATTATCTTAACCAGTTTACAGCTTACAACAATTATGATTTAAGCAGGAAGTACACACACATCACAATAGCCTTTTCAGCTTTATTCCATTCTCCCCGCTCTCTTTTACAATAGAGTACTGTCGAGGAGCTAGAAAAAGAGGGAGTGTGAGGCTAAAAGCAGAGCCAGCGCGCTGGAACAATTTCTGACAGAAAGAAGCCTGTTGTTTCGGCAGAGCAAGAGGCTGGTGACTTGGGAGCGTTTGGCTCCCGCTCTCACCCCTCCTCCACTCTCCCCTCGCTCTCCCCCCTTCAGCCCCCTCCCCTCGTCAGCCCTGTTGCCTAGTGACAGAGGGCCGGAGCAATTGTAGCAGAGGCAGAGCAATTCAGGGAGCAGATTGGTGGATGATTTATTAGTTGCGCTCGGAGAGCAGCGAGCCCAGGCAGCTGAAATGGAGCCTTAAAGTGGAGCCGACATGCAGAGCGAAGCAAGCGCGAACGAGACAACTGCCTGCATGCAGTGCACTGTAAATATTACAGTGGTGGAAACATAATTAGGGTGACATAATCAGGCCACTAACTCGCGCCACTCTGGCAGGTGTAATTGGTTTTTGTCCTGTCGGTCGGGATCTAAGACCTTAGATAATGAAGGCAGGCTCTGATCCCTTTAGTTTTAATGTGTTAAACAAAACACACAGGTACAGACCTTAGACCTGTGGTTACTGGGCTTGGGGATTCGTTAACACATGGGGTTGTTAGATAGTCATCTGTGTAAGATGAAGCTTGGTCAGTGTAGTCCTGTGTTGACTGGTTAAGTGGATGTTTTTGCCCTGCGGTTGCAGTCCAATGTGCCAGTCGGCCCCTTTAGTAAGTGATAAAGTTAAATACAATAGGCTTAACATATTACTTATATCATAGATCTACAATCGCATTATCTAGGTCTGTTAGTTCGATATAGCAAATACCTGACTGGTACGATTTCAGTCTAACACGTTTACATGACATTTTTGAAGTACAAATTATTGCTTTAGTCTGAATGAAATCATACTTTTAAAGTGCATGTAAACGCACTCATTGCAAGATTTTGTATAGGTTTCATTTGTCTCCTAAAGTACTTAATGTTTTTATTCCCCTGGATCTTTTGTTATTTTGCTTGTTTTGAAGTGATTGTACTTGCGCCCATCCAAACATTCAGTAAATTCATTTTGATACTTGGAAAGTCTGGCATGTCTAACCACTAACTAATACTTTAGTCATAGGTACATGAAAAATCTTCACACACTCATTTTATACATTGCATCACGTACTGGTTAATCATCCGCCTCTGTACCGCCTGCGGTAGTTTTTTAAAATGCCTTCAAGTTAAGTAAACGCATCTTGACTCGTCTCATATCTGCAGTCACTAAGGCCCCGGCGAGGAGGAGATGCTTGTAGCTTTAATTTGCAGGATTAGGAGTTTCATTAAACTCAAAACATCTGATTTATTAAAAGAAACAAGTAATGCTCCCTCCCTCCCTCACACCACAGATTGTACTTTAAAATGCCATGTGTAAACAGTTCCCGGGTTACATAACTAGTGCATACAATATGCATGTGAGAAGTTGGCTTAGAAGGCTAGAGTAGATCCATGCCTGGATTTGCAGACAACTCGTCTCCTTTAACCATTTCTTAAGACCTGCTCCACAAAAATTGCCTCAGCCTTCTTTGGTGTGGAGGTTTGTAGTTTATTGTGCTTTTAATACAGTTAATGTAACCATACAGTTCCCTTGTAAAAGCCACAGCGAAGGGCGATGGTGTTCAAAGGGCAGATTTAAATGCATACACAGTATTTTGAAAGGCTGAACACTCTCAGAACGTGCATGCTGATCTGCCGCATCCCGTCATGCAAGCTTGTAGCTCCACTCCAGGTTTTCCAGCCAGCCGCAGAGCAGAGGCTCTCTAGCAGAAAGATCACATGTAAAGCCTTCCCCTTTGTAGTGGAGGAGCAGAGAGTGACAAGCTATCTCGCTCGTAAAAATATAAAACAAAATAAAGGACGTACCTTTGGAGACTTTGTGGATTTGCACCTCAGTTTTTTTTTTAACCACCTAACGAATGGACGTAAAGCTTTCGGTTGTGTGCTGAATGGACTTTCACTGGGTTTCGGAACAGTTTGTTGTTGAGGACCATTGACTGAGATTACAGTGGAGCGGGGCTCGCCGCTGGAACAAGAAAGTAAATCTGCTGGTTGTCTGCTTCGCTGGTTATTAATGTTTCTGCCTCCGCTTTTTATGGCTCACAGTCTGTGGCTCTTAAAGGAATAGAAAAGCATTCAAGCTACACAGTCTCCTTTTGAATTGCAGCAGTCTGTGTAAACATTTTATTTGGGGAGAAAACTCTTTGGTTTGCGCCGTAAAAGTTATTTTCTCACGTTTTTATTCGGTCAAGGTTTTTTTATTTTTATTTTTTTTATAACTGGATGTGCTTGTTGTTGATTAAAGACTCAGTCATTTTCTGCATTATTGTTTGAATACTGTTAGCATAAGTTGCGTTATGTTTGTTTGGTTGTGATAGTATGTAAGCAAATGGTTTTGTCTCATACTTCGCACAGGAATGAGGCAGCTGTTTGAAGTGTGAGCGTGTGAACTGTGAGATCAGGGAGAAGCGTGTTGTGATGCTTCGTAACTTATTGAAGTTCAGTTACAGCTTTGAACTTCTGTGTTGTATGACTCTCATATGCATATCGCCATACTTTCACAAAATTTCAGGCAAGCTGCCATCGCGTTTGCACTTAGCTATGGTTTAATCTCCAGCTTTTGTTGTCATTTCCCCTCTTGTTTTTCAGTGTAGCAGAATTGTGCTAGCACTCAGGGGTATAACCAACACAAGCAGAGATTTTAAGATTAATATCAAAACATTGTTCTCTTCCCGTTGTGGTTCACAGTGTAATGTATTTGTAGTGCCTTGTGTTTCCAGTGTCAATTGTTATGTGTGCTAAAATATAATAATCAGATTTTAACTTTTTCTCTCTCTTTTTCCCCAAACAGAAACGGTTCATTAAAGGTTTAAGGCAGTACGGAAAGAACTTTTTCAGGATTCGGAAAGAATTGCTCCCTTGCAAGGAAACGGTAAGTCATTATTTATTTTTTTCCACTTGTCATCATCATTTGTTTTGCCACTAAAACAAGTTAATTAATTTTCACTGTGGTTTCCCAAATGTTATAATTTGAAGTTACATCTTAGTGGTTTTGGAAATGGGGAGGTTAAAGAAAGCCATACTGTAGCTCACACATGAACTTGAGTGCGTGAATATTAGATTTAACAGTAAGCATGTTAGGTACTTGAATAGGGGCCCTGAGACATGATTTGTTTAGTCAAAACAGAACCATGACTGTTTATATAATGTTATTTTGATTTCTCTGTACTATTGATTACTGACAGCTTAGGCATGAGAATACAAACCAGTGCACATTTTATCATAGAGATTTTTTTAAGGTGTTAGAAAAGAAATATGAATTGGTTCAAGACACTAAACTAATGAGTTCATTTTAAGCTCACATGGCTATTTTTTTAACTCAGTGGTGTTGTGCAGTATGCAGAAATGTATAAACAAGTGAAATGTTATACTTTTCTATAATTGTGGTAACACTTTACAATAAGGTCCCATTCGTTAACATTTGTTAATGCATTAGGTATCATGAACTAGCAATGAACAATATATTTTTTTACAGCATTTATTAATCTTTGTTCATGTTAGTTTATAAAAATAATAAATTATTTTAAATCATTTATAAAATTGTTCATTGTTGATTCATGTTAGTTCATAGTGCATGAACTAATGTTAACAAATACATTTTAAAAATGTTTAACAATGTATTAGTATATGTTGAAATTAACATTAATAAATGCTGTAAAAGTATTGTTCATTGTTAGGTCATGTTAACTAATGTTAACATATGGAACCTTATTGTAAAGTTCTCAACCGAAGTTTTCAAGTTCACAGAGCGCATTTAATCTTTAAATGCCTGTTAGTTTGCATTTCACAATATTAATTCCAGTTTTAGTGTACTTTGCTCTGTCCATCTGGGTTTTGTTTTTTATATTGCCAAAACTCAAGTAGGAGAGTAAAACACATCTTTTCTGCATTAATACACTGCATTACAGCTTCAGTATTTTTTATTGCAAAGTATTAGCCTAACTGGAAATGAAAAAGAGTCTACCTAATATTTTGTAAGAGTGTGTTTTCAGTTTAAATCAGCACATGATTGACATGAGGAGCTTCATGACCAGTGTCATGAACACATTCACAACATATTCAGAACTTCACTTTTGCCAACACTGCTATTTTAGCATTGTTGTATACTTATATGTGTGGAATGTTATGAGCTCATTATTGTTGGTGTTGTGGTAAATATATATACATATACTTTTGTAGTGCATTGACATTAATGTTTGATTCATTGTTTTAGTTTCTTTACAGCCTTTTTTTTTTTTTATTATTGAATTAGACCAAACAGTACACATCTATGTTTTCTCTGGTGCAATCAGAATAGAGCAAATAGCCTACGAAAAATCTGCTGCACAATGTATACACACGTTTTGTTGATTAAGCTACAACATTGTGTTTCAGTCTACAAGCTACAATCTTTTTAAACATGCTTAATGTTGAACATGCTTTACATACCAGACATGATTTTAACAATGCTTTGTCAAAGGTCAGCTGTTTTGATGGCCTCTGTGTCATTCCAGATAGTCTGAAACAAAATCACTGGCTAATAGGTTTCTTATGAAGTGCATGTTTTATGACATCGACTTAGCTCAATGATTGGTCAGTAAAAAAGAGAAACCCTGCTCGCAGAAGAGTCGCTTAAGATCTACAACCCATGAAGAACAGCACCACAGTTCTTGATAGTTTTGTTTGACTGATCATGCTGAGCAGCACATTTTCTGCATGGCATCAAATTCATAATTTACATGACCCCATTTCAATTATTAGTGAACAACTGTATGACCTTGTGCACCAAACACAAAATGAATTCAGAGCAGATAATCATTAACTCAGTGTGTACACACACCCAAATACCTGTTTTTTACGAGTGGAGCGGTGCGCTTTCATGCTTAATGTTGCTAAAGTTACTCATTGGTTTTTGTTGACTTGAAGGAAATAAGACCCTGAGGGCTTTGTGAATCTTTAGTTTGTGCTTATGGTTAAATACTGCAAGTAAACACATTTAATATGAACAAAATCATCTCAAGTTTGCTTATTTCACAAAATTATTTTACATTTTCAGTCCGCTTTATGTCCAATTTTAGTTTATTGCTGTCAATATAAAAAATGCAGTATAGTTGTTCAGATTTGTTACGCTTGACCAGTTGTTTAAAAATAATTATAAATATTGATTTCATGGAAATCTCCAATCAAATTAGGTTTCTTTATATAAAACAGACATTTTAATATGTAAACAATTCATCCTTTAACAATCAGACAAGAAAATAAAATTATGAAAAAGGGGTGACGGAGTCACAGCACTCTTGCTGAAGTGTAGGGTTGGGGGGTAGTTCAATATACAGCATTTTCTTGTATTTAAAATGCCCCACTTTGCTTTAGATTGAAGTTGCTTTTGTGCTGAAAACCAGCTCTATGTGCAAGTGCCAGTCAATACCCCAAGGAAAGCTTGATTTATTTTCTAAACAGTCCTTCTCCCTCTTACCTATTTTTCCTTCATTCTTTTCCCATCTCACTCTTTCTTGTGTGATTTTTGCAGAATTATTAACACTAAAAAATAAGGACATCCTGATAATCATTCCAAATGAAAACCTACATTTTCCTTTACCTCAAATACCAAGTGGTCTAGTCATGACACTTTCCTGTGCATTTCTTCTATGCCATCTGGTCCAGGAATTGATACGGAGCGTAAAGCCGCTGAGGTGCTTTTAAAATGTCCTGTCTGATGGCCAGTACCGTGGAGGGTGATATAGTGCAGCTTTTCTGCCGCTCCCTATTTTTCCCCTCAGCACTTATTAGCCTGGTTTCTCAAAAAGAGCCGGTGCCAAAGCTAAGCACCCACTGCTGTGCAAACACACCAGGCCTGGCTAGCTCTCTGGAATGCTTTATATAAAGGAAAATAAAAGGGGAAGCTAGGGAAGAGGGTGTGTCGTCTTGCTGTCTCTGCTCTTTTCGCTGCCACCATTTCCTCAACTTGAAACACAACATCATGGAATAATTTGTGTACCGGTGCAAGAAATGTTCCCAAACAAACCCAGCTTGATGAGTCTACTGATAACTGTTTTCTTTTTTTCACATCTTCACAGTTCTGCCCTAGAAAGGTTCTCTGTAGATTACTAAGGGGAGTAGGAGTTTTAAAGTTTTCTGTACTGAACCTGTTAGACACGTTTTGGTTATTGCTTACTAATAAAACAAAAAGTCTGACGTGATCAAGTTTGATGAGGTGCAAATGACCTGATTAGAAACAAACTATTGCATAAAGATTTAAACAGACATGGCAAATGATAAAACTAATAATTCCTCAAATTTTTCTAGTGCTTGTATTAAAAAGGGCACATTAGTCAAACCATGGAACATTAGAATTTGATATTAGAATGATGAAGTCTATGGCTTTATCCTCTTGGAAATCTGCCCCTGGCTTTTAATGCCAGGTAGACCCTCATTTCAGAGGCCAGTGCAAACCAACTGGTCTCACTCCAGAGTTTGATTGTTAAGTTGCACCTGCAGAAAGAAAGAAACAGAGTGGAAAATAAGATGGTACAAGAGATCCTGTGCTGCAGGGGGAGATGTAAAGAGGACGTTTTCCAGAGTATCCAATTGTGTGAGGAGGCAGCCCTGGCCCTTGGGCCCTGTAATTTTCAAGCTAAGATGGCACAACTTTGTAGCAGATGTTTGCCCTGGTGCAATCTGTATAAATGTCAAATTGGATTCATTGCAAAGACGTTAACCCTGCAGCCAGTGCCCTAGAGAGGTGATTGTGTGATTAGAGGTATTCGGGGTTAGGCACTAATTAAAATGGCTAAAACTGGCTGTCTGCTCACTTTGCTAGCAGCTGCCCAAGCTTGATAAAATGGTCTGCTTTTTTTTTTTATGTTTTATGAAAACATTAAAAATACCATATATCTGCAGATCCTTTGCCATTTTTATGTTTTAGACTCCCTCTTGATAGTTTATACAGATAAACAAATTATAATTTATTACCGTTTTGTGTGCAGAGAGGTGGAATAGATAGCCTGTGTGTTCTTTTGCAATCTGTTCTTTTTCTGGCTTTCTGCACAAAGCTCTGACTGTACAGCTTGATCTTTTGGATTAAAGAGATCGACCCCCATCAAAAAGACTCGCTGTGGCATACATTTTGCCTCCATTGGTTAAAAGTGCTTACAGCAGGGAAACCCAACTGCTGATTCCTCCGCTTGTGCCTCGTTGACCTGTGAGAGCAAGGCTTATTCTTTTCCAACAGAAACCGGCAGTGCACTGTCTATTTAACATCCTTTTACACCCTGCTCTATCAGCCAAGGCCACTGTAGCATGTTTTTCTCTCGCGTTTGTCTGATTTAACCACAAGGTTGGGCAATCGTGTTTGAATGGAGCCAGTTTTTGCCATGTGGTACTTGGCTTTGTTGACTTTAGGGCAAGGTTACAGTAATAGATGTCTCTCAGTGTGATTTTCAGAGCTCTTTGCTGATAATAAAACACGTCTATTTTTACTGTTAAGTTCTCTCTGGAGTAGCTGCAAAAATTGGTCTTAAAGATGATTAAAAATGCAAAGTTAAGAAATCAAAGCTTATCACAGCTTAGCACTAACTGTAAGCAAATACTTGGTAGGAGCATGAAAAACCTGAAAATATCAGGTTTTTATAGTTATTTCCAGGCCTGGTGAGGTCATGGAAATGAAGTTTTAAAAATTCATGGAACTTTCTATTGTGAATATACAATCTAGTGTTTGTTACACTTACATTTTCATTGTGAGAAATTATTAGTTGTGTTTGTAATCTTTATCCAGTAATCACAAATTGCTAGAAAAGTCATGGAAATTCATTGATTGAATATCCAGCTCTTCTGTCAGTGTAAAGAGTATTGTGCCATAGACAAGTCAAACTTCTTTCCAACTTTTCCTATTACCAAGGCTTGAATTTCATTCTGCTTTTACAATCACATGTCCCCCCCAATCTGCTTGTACATGGGTACAGTTGGTCCCATGCAAGGACAGGAAAGTTTGTACTTGTGACCAAAGGTGGTTCTTTCAAAAACATTGTTTGACCAAGCAAAAGCTCCTGAAGATTTCTGCAGGCAGTGTTCATTGTCCATTGCTATCTTCCATTTTCTCTCTTTCTCTCTCTCTGTTTCCAGTTCTCTCCCCCTCGCTGCCCTCCCTTGCATTCTCTGCTGCTCTCCTTCCCCTGTATTTCCAGCTACAGCCTTAACCGTTTGGCTCAATGTCAAACCAGGGGCCTTTTGTGGCTTCATCACAAATCTGCCAGGAAAAACAGAAACCATCTGTTCAAGTCCAGGCCTGAGTCTGGATGAGTGTATAAATACAGAAGTTCAGGCCTTACACTCGTCCTACACACAGATGCACACACAACCATATCATCTAAAGACCTGGTTTCCCCCTAATGGTCTACTGCTGTTTCATCTTATTTGCAATAAGAAGGATAATCTTTTGGAAATTAGAGTTTGTGTGCACACACCCACATCACTTAACGTTGTCTGTTTCTAAAGGCAAAATCGGGGTGGAATAGCATTTCCCTGTGCCGTGATAGGAGGTAAGCCCCTTCCTTGTCAGATAATCCACCCTCCAGAAATATATTGCAGATGGAAGCATTTTAAAATGTCTCATAATTCCAAGCTTATGTTGTCAGTGTCTCTTGGTCCTTTGTACACACTGTTCCTTTCTGCTTAGCGATTCAGGGCTAATGGAGGAAATTCCACATACCCAAGTAGCTTTATGCATTTATCCTGGCTCAAGGGTGACCAATCAATTTGGTCCATCCAAAATTTCTGTGTATTAGTTTGAGTATTTGTATGTGATATAAAAATCCAACTGATACATATAATGTTAATGCCAAAGTATACTTTGGTTTTCTGCATGCCCCTACAATGCAAATTTGTCGTCGGTACAGTCCTCTGGACTGTTCGCATGCAGCCTTGTTTCAGATACATGGACAGACCGCATCTGTGCATGTCATCTGCACATGCGCCAGCCGTTAATTGTATTAAAAGCATCACAAAGCAGTCAAAGTGCACATGCGTGGAACGCATCTGTTTGAGCATGCAGTCAGAAGAGAATACTTTAAAATGATAGAGCATTTGAACAAGCACTAGATACACAGAAAAATTAAGTATACCTTTGCTCAAACCGGGCTAGTTTGAGTATTTCTGTAACTGCTGATCTCCTGGGATTTTCACAGGCAGCAGTCTCTAGAATTTACTCAGAATGGTGCCATAAACAAAAAAACATCCAGTTAGGGACAGTTCTGTGGATGGATGTTGATGAGAGAGGTCAACAGAGATTTGCCAGACTGGTTCGAACTGACAAAGTCTACGGTAACTCAGATAACCGCTCTGTACATTTGTGGTGAGCAGAATAGCGTGTCAGAATTCCGAGATGTGGGTTGGTGTTTTGGCGGCACGAGGGGGACCTACACAATATTATGGTTTTAATGTTGTGGCTGATTGGTTTTGTGGCTCTGTTGACCCCTCTGTTGACTGGTGAGATTATCGGTTATATCATGTATATGAATTCATAAATACATGATATAACCTCAGCCGTCCTCCCATTAACACGTTTTTCAGCGAAGAGTTCAGTGTAGTAGAGGGTGGATTTTTAGTCACCCATTTAGTCATGCTGTCAACTTTTGGGACATGTGTAGTGTATTCACAACCAGAATCAAAAGATTTAGTCACTGAGTTAAAGATTTGATTGTTGGCTGAATGTAATAAACATATGAATTCCTGAGACTCCTGACCTTGCTAATAAATCGGTTATGATGTGTAATATCCGTTGGGTAGATATTAGGCCTGATATATAAATTAAGAATGTGGATGTAAACATAAAATTAGACAACCCAAACAAGACCAAAACTGAATGATACACAAAGCACAGAAAGAAAATTCCTGCATAGTTCAGAAGTGAGACATGTAACAGGTGTGTTATGAGGATGACATAAAGTAGACTGTTTAAAATGTAATCTTCGAGCTGAACAGAATTGATTATAATAATAGACACCGTGATTTTGCTGCTTTTCATATCAGATGCCATAAGCATTTTGAATTAATGTTTACATTTTGAAATGTTACCTAGATAAATGTATTCTTACATTTTGGATAATGAGCAGCTCAGATTTCCAGCCACATGTATAACCAGGTTTAATAAAGTTTATTACTTTTTATGCAGCGCTTCATATCTAAAGGTGAAAAAAATGAGAGAAAAACACACTTTTTAAATGTGCAAACAATACTAGCGCTCTGCCCCTTCACGAGAGCCCTTGCACATTAATCAAGCTGCACGGAGAGAGATGCACTGAGAGACATAGATTTACAGTCCTATAGAAAGAAACTACTGATTTCCATTGACTTATGTGTGGATTAATAATTATCATCATGTTAAAACTAAAAAACAAAATTGGTATTGTAAACATGTAATGTGCAGGGATAATTAAAATGTTGCGTTAGACGTGCAATCCCTCAATTCATTAAGTGGTTTTTTTTCCCCTGCAATTTTCAACATGTTAGTAATAGATGCTGTAAAGAAACTCAGAACTGAGTAAGGGCAGTTCTCAGAGAGCACGTTTGGTGTTTGCGTCCAGTTTATTGTGCGCACGCTCAATAGACTCGTGCTCACTCGTCTCCGGGTGCTCTGTTAGAAGACTGAGTTCACTCCGTGAAATTTTTGTGCTCTCTCGCTTGTTGTGTACTTGCACTAATGTTATAAGTGCAGCACTGGCCCGATCAGGCAAGTGACAGTTCTAGCAACTGGTCCGAATATCTCTCAAAGTGGCCCCGGGCCATCAGGCAGTCATTATTGTCAAGCCCTGATAATGGCTTTGCACACTAGTGCATAGAAAAAACTGAGAAATAAAGTCTCAAAACTTGAGTATATTTTGATATTTTGAGTGACATTTTGGAGCTCAAATAAATAGTTGAGAGAAAGCTCTGTATTGGTTTCAACAAACCTACCTTGACACACAGGCCTGGCTTTATTCAGACTGTCAATCTTTGTGCTTGACACTCACTGTGCATCGAGCTTCACAGGGCTCAACTGCAAACAGAAACTCATGGGAGACATTTCCTCCCCCAGATGTCATCTTTTATTTTGCTTCACAGTTGGACATCTCCCTATATAAAATACTAATAGCTTCTTTGGTCGTCCTACGTTTCTGTGCAGCACCTTAAGAAATATAGATTTTTATTTTTTTTTTGCAATCTTTTGCGAACAAACTAGGAATGTCTTGTCAGAAAGAATGGGCAGCGTTGGAATGGGTGAGGGTTGAGAAAAGAACCCAGAGCTGCGACTTAGCACAGCCCCTCCACGCTTCTAATCAAATCATATTACACTTCCATCTCTTCTCCGTGAGCTTGAAAGGGGATTTTTCTATGGCTTTCCATCGTACAGTTATCGCCTGAGGAAATTTGTCATCATTACAAATTATCCTCTCAAAACATTGCATCACTCTTTTCATCCTCATTTCCAACTTCTCTACATATTGCGGCAGCGGATTGCATTAAACATTGCTGTTATCTTCACTTTGTGGATGTCAGCTCTTCCCAAACCTTGACACCCGTCTTGATAGCCTGTGGACTAAATTACTTTTGAATGACCACAGTGATTCTTTTCACAGCACACCATCCTTTATTACGCTGAACCTGAGTGAAATTTTCGTTTGCCTTCCTCGAGACTGTTTAAGAGCTATGAAGTGCTCCAGCAAAATGGTTGAGGGCTCAGATGACCTTTTCTTTGTATCTTCTGTTGCATTAAGTTGAGTTTTCATGCTTTAAAGCTCGCATCGAATAGAGGTAGGGAAAATAAAAAGCAAGGGGCAACTTTGAGGAAGGGAAGGGGGTGTGCTATGGTGAACAGTCATTAGGTTGTGAAGAAAGCCAGCCCGCTGTCCTGCCGAACGGTTTTGATCTGCACATTTCAATTAAATTTCACATCAGGAAGCCTGCCATCCTTTGGCCTGCACCTGCGCCCTGACCGACCCCCGCCAAAAGCCTCTTGCTGTCCAACGCAGACCCTAGCCAATCACAATCACATATTCCCCTCATCATATCAGATAAATAACCCACAGGAGCTGAGCTTTTCATTATTCTAAAGAGTTATCACAATGCATTAGCACACTGTTGTTTGCAAATAAGAGTATAGCTTTGATGTACAGTTTCATGTTGTTTTTAAAGTGTGCCAAGAAACTGAGGTGGCTGGGATTCTTTAAGTTGAGCTTAAATGATTTGTCAGCCTTGTGGTTCTCATTTGGCAAACATTTATACCACCCACAAGTAATTGATGTAATTGCAGTAATTGATATTCCTCGTTCATACGTCCATTGGGCTGCTCAAAGAGGGAGCTGTGCTGCTTGTTCTGCCGGTGACGAGTTGTTCTGAGTCCGACGCATGTGGAACCATTTAGGAATTCTTTATATTTCCACTGACCAGAAGTACAAGCTTTTTTGGTCTTTAGCTATATGCGATTAGTCAGTTTTTGCACATTCTTTTATTTTCTCGCCATTGGCTAAATCAGCCTATTCAGATCCTCCATAATTTTAAAGACTTCAAAATGGATTTAAATATTAAAGCACCAAAGCCTCAGCTTTATATGACTTTCAAAGTGCCATTTGATGAGAATGATGCTATACCTTGATTGCTAGTGAAAAAGGGGCAGTCAAAGCCCTTAAGTAGTTTAAGTGCTAGACTTATCGTGTGTGTTTCCCCATGTCAGACATGGTAGCTTAGCAGACAAGCCTGGGTTTTATAGTTTTCCATCAGGGTGCTGCAGCTTTTTCTGTGTGATTTATGTAAATGTATTTCATATACTCATATTTAAATTAGGGATGGGCATTCATCAGTAATTTGGTATTCGAATATTTAAGCTCATAAAAAACGAATACTCAAATATTGTATTTAAATGAAAGTAATTAATGAGAGTCGTAAAATTTATTTTTTTGTCAAAGGTTGCATCACCATTTAAAAACACAAACTTCTATTTATTTTCAAAACAAGCTTATATTATGTCCTTTTTTTTTTTTTTTTTTTTTTTTTTGTCATTTAAACAAGCAATGCATGAAAACAAAAAAGTATAGAATGAGCCCAGATTACATTTCAACAAGTTACATAGGCCGATGGACAAAGGTGGGCTAGGCCTACCCAAGAATTTGTTTTATTATTATTCATTCGGTCTCAGACATTTGACTCACTGGTCGCTTCCACCTGAGAGAGCCCCTCCCTGGTGTATTGAACAGGAAGTCCTTGCCACTATTTCGCCATTGCAAGGCCTTTCTATTAAACTAAACGGAGAAGTTAAGTCACACCTCGTTATCTCACATTTGCACGCGGTTTGGACAAAAGTGTCCAGAGTGTTTAATTCGGACATTTATTTAAATGTAGCCTCAAGCATATGGATGAACCCAAAATTACATATTAATAAGTCCCCATTCTGTTGGTCAGAGTGGATTGTGAGGGGGATTACTACACTCGGTGACTTATATGGGAGTGGAGTGTTGAGATTGTTTGAAAATTTGTTTCAACATTTTAAGATTCCCAGATCTCAGTTCTTTAGGTGTTTGCAGCTGCGCCACCTGTTCTGTACTATTTCTGGGAGTAGTATACACCCCCCTAAAGCAGCAGATACTCTGGAATTGGTGATTACTGCTTTTGGAAAAGGTCATGAGGCATTGTGTATTACTCCCTGTTAATTCAGAGTTTGGGGGACGGAGCTTCGTCTTCTCTCGAGATTATGGGAGAGTGTGGGCTAGGATTCTAAAAAGCGTCAAGTCTACATCTAAAGATGCAAGTGTCCGTCTGATGCAATTTAAGATTTTGCATCGATTCTTTTGGACCCCCTCTAGATTGTATAGGTTGGGTCTTAAAGACACAACCACCTGCTGGCGGTGTCAATCAGAAGATGGGGACACAACACATGTTTTTTGGTGGTGTATTAAGATCTAAGAATTTTGGTTAAGGGTTCAGAGCTTTATGTGTGAGGTATTGGACACTCAATTTTCATTTTGCCCCAGACTCTGTATCCTGGGTGATGAGTCAGTTGTCAATATTGCGGATAGATATTTAAAAAGTTGGGTCCTAGCCGGAGTCATGATTGGCAGGAAAGTCATCCTCAGGGGATGGAAGTCGGCTGGGGCACCATGCGGGGAGATGGGCTGAGTGGCGGAGTTTGAAGAGGTGATTTTTTTAGAAGGCTGGGAAAATGTGGTTTGTTTGGGGGGGGGATTTGTCTTTTTTTGGAGGGTTCACGGGGAGGGGCTGTGGAGAGGGATTTGTAGTTTAGTTGGGTATGTGTATTATTGATGTTGTTTGAAAGTGTAACTTTTTTTTTTTATTTTTTTTATTATTATTATTATTTCACTTTTCATTTTTTAAAATTATTTTTATGTTCTAGTTGTTGGTGACCACAGTAGTGCGTGTTTGTGTCAGGGGGTAGGAGAATGTTCGGGGGGAGGGGTTTAATGTGAATAATTGTTTCTGTATTTTATGTTGTGTTTGTATGTTTTATGATTGGAATCAATAAAAACTGTTAATAACAAAGTATAGAATGAAAGCATTTAAGCTCACGCAAAGTGAAGAAAAAGAAACTGCTAATAAAGTAGACTGACTCAATTAACGTACAGGATGAATATAAACACTCTGCATATAATATTTGTTTATATTGTGTATCATGTCATGTTTTTGTTGAGAAAAACAAGCATATCCACATGCTCAGTAAACTATACTCCTTTATACACACCAGTTTAAATGATGGAATGTCCCTTACCTCAGCTAGCAAAGTCTTTCTCGGATGCCATGTTTGTTGTTTACAGAAGCATCGTGGGGATTACGTTGCTACGGGGATGCTGCTTTCTGACGAGCTGCACATATATGGGAGTAAAGAGTACACCGCTTTTACAGTACAGTGGTGGCCAAAAATATTGGCACCCTTGGTAAATATGTGCAAATAAGGCTGTGGTGAAAAATCTGCATTGTTTATCCTTTTGACCTTTCATTCAAAAAATTCACAAAAATCTAACCTTTAATTGAAGTAAAACAATTGGAGTCATCTTGTTCGGATACATGGCATCACTGACTCTATCAAATACCAACAGATAAAAAATAAAAACCTGGCTGCTTCTGCCAGAAAGCTTACAATAAGCCCTGGTTGGATCATCCAACAGGACAATGATCCAAAACAAACATCAAAATCAACACAAAAATAGTTCCTGACCACAAAATCAAGGTTCTGCCATGGCCCAGTCCACTGACCTGAACCCCATAGAAAATTTGTGGGGTGAACTGAAGAGGAGAGTCCACCAACATGGACCTCTGAATTTGGAGGATCTGTAGAGATGTATGGAGGAATGGTCTCGGATCCCTTGCCATGTGTTCTCCAACCTCGTTAGGCATTATAAGAGAAGACTCGGAGCTGTTATCGTGGCAAAGGGAGGTTGCAAAAAGTATTGAATAAAAGGGTGCCAATAATTATGGCCAATGCGTTTTGGAGAAAAATATTTATTTAATGAGATATTTCCCCTGTTTCAATTGTTTTACTTCAATTAAAGATTAGATTTTTGTGTTTTTTTTTTTTTTTTTTTTTTTGGATAGATCAAAAGGATAAACAATGCAGATTTGTTTTCACAGCTGCCTTTGCTCATATTTACCAAGGGTGCCAATATTTTTGGCCACCACTGTACGTTTAAACAGGAACCCAGCGTTCTCGCAGTAAGCCACATTCTCACAATATCCCGCTTTTTGGTGTCCATCTAAATGTACCGACAGAACTTTTTGCTCATCAAATGTGATCAACTTGTGTCCACACTCAACAGCGCCACCCAGTGCATTCTGTTATAACTGCCAGTTTTAGTTTGTGTGTTCAGGATTTAACATGCATCTCACTGTATATATGGCCAGCAAAGCAAAACTTAGTGAAATTCAAATAGTATTTTTACTTTTCAAGTAATTGCAGAACGAATACTTGAGTATTCGACTATTCGTGCACATCCCCAATTTAAATGCATGCATCCAAACCAGATCCATCTGCTTCAATGTAAAATTCGCTCAGCCAATACAATAGACTATGTATAGGATTCAAAGTACATGTTTTTCTGCTCCCTGCCAAGAATAGTTTGAAGTTTTTGCCATAATGCTGTTAATGTGTTGGGGAAAGCAGCATTTTAATGACCAATTTGTGTGAAGAAGAACACCTGAAACAAAGAAGGAAAGCAATCAATATGCATTAAAGACACCCAAGCCCCATTCAGCCTGAGTTTAACAGACCCTGTCAAACCCCATGACTGTCCTCTTCACTCAATCCCTGTGCCATTAAAACATTAAAGCATGTTAAAAGCTCTGCCATTGACATGCAACCCACTCCAATGCAGTGGCTTGAAATGAATATCCAAAATCAGGCAAATGATTAAATTGGGCAGAGAGAAACTGTGAAAAACAGAAGGGAGAAACTAGAGGAACCACCGCAGGAAAAGTTCATAATTGCTTCTCCACCAGATAACGGTTTCAGGGCATGTGTATTATTTTGAGTGTAGCTGGAAAGCGACAGTTCATTTGCGCAGGCTGCCTCAGCAGAGCGTCTTTTGATCCATTATTGCATGTGTTAATGTTACAGTAGGGTATTGATTTCCTGGCTGGCTTTTGTGCGCAGGATTTACATGCCTTACTCTCTTGCAAGCGCACCCTCTGAATGTTTAATTAAAGTTCAATTGACTCTTCTAGTGCAGGGGCTTGGAGCCATTTCACTCCCTATTTGTAGCGCCAAAGCTCTCCCTGATATGTTCCTTTGTTTCCATTCAAGTGCCTGCCACCCAGGCAGCCACCAATGTACTGATCCTGATATCCCAGCATTCATAGAGCTTCGCTGCCTAATCCTGGGATAGACAAGGCCACAGCACAACAAGCCGGCCTGCTGGAAAACCCGTCATGTATTCTGTCCATGACTGGACTTAGTCATCCACTCCCTCACTTGTTTGCTATTTGTCATCAGAACAGAACAGATTTCATCAAATGTTTTTCAGCATAGCTGCCCTTATTAGTTTGACATTTGAGGTCTTTTTATTCACTTTGTGCAGATATCAAACTGTATTCGCTCATCCAACAGGTCAACAGCATTTTGTTGATGGCTGTTTTTTTTTTTACAATACTTCAACAATATCTTTCAGTCAGATGAAATGCTAATCTTTTTTATTTTGATTTTGATATCCGAATAATGTCACCTAATTTTCCCAGTGTTTGTTAAAAAAGCTGGCTCAGATCACTCTTGTCTTATGAGATTGTTTTTATTTTTCCTGCCTCGCAGGGGGAGTTGATCACCTTTTACTATTATTGGAAGAAAACCCCAGAGGCTGCTAGTTGCAGAGCCCACCGCAGGCACCGCAGACAACCTGTCTTCCGCCGGATCAAGACCCGCACCGCCTCCACGCCCGTCAGCACTCCCTCCCGCCCACCTTCCAGCGAGTTTTGTAAGTGCAATCTGCCTCTCTTCCCCTAGAGACAGTGAACAGAGTCTGTCACAGCTAAACATGACATCCCTGAAACTCCCAGGACTAATATGGCTTTTCAAAGCACGCATCCCCTCTGTTTTTCTTCAAAGTAAACAGCTGAAATCTCATATCCAATAAGGGATGGATCAGGGAGGGTGTACTGTACTCAAAGAGCCACTGATAATTTATTAAGTGTAGCGGCCCTCTGTTTTGTCTTACAGATAGAATGCTGTTCTGCCCTAGAAAGGCAAAATGCAGTAACTATGCCAACACTGAAACAGAGAAAAATGTCTTCAAAGTTATTTGGCATTTGAATTTTTTTTTTTTTTAGTTAAATTGTATTACCTATAAACTCCATACTAAAACCAAATAACTTTGAAGACATTTTTCTCTGTTTCAGTGTTGTTTTCACACTGTTTTCTCTGAATCTGAGTATTGTTGTACCAAAGATGTCTGTCACAGGACAGACCAAAGTTTAAGAGACCCAACTTCAGTCAACTCAATTGAAAAAATTTGTTACTGCATTTTGCCTTTGCACCACAGTGTAGTTATCAAATGTTATGAGCTACGGCATTAACCAACATGTTTTTCTTATCCAGTGGACTTGAGTTCAGCCAGCGAAGATGATTTTGACAGTGAAGACAGCGAGCAGGAACTGAAGGGCTACGCCTGCCGCCACTGTTTTACTACAAGTGAGTGCAAAATTCATTTATACTCGTATTTTACACACATTTATTCTAACACTGAGATAAACAACTAACAAAAAGATGAGATTTTTTCAGTCCTTCAGTTGGTCAAGATATTAACATGTTAAAGTGATACCATGAGACAGTTGAAGTCTCTGCAATATAGCTCCCATCAGAAGACTTCAAAAATCCCCTCTGCAGGCCTGTAATTACTCTGTTTGAGAGAGTGCACTGCTGCTCATACTGTCCCTCCTCTGGCAGATGGACATCAGGGCATGTAATTTCTAATTTGATCCAATCTGACAGTTACTCATTCATTCTTTCCCTCATTAAATCCTCTGACCTGTTGGATGCAGTTGGCATTCATAGCGCTCTCACTTCTCATATGAGGACATCCTCAGCATGGATGAGTAAGAGTCCTCTGACTTTAATTTCCATGAGGTGTGAGATCAGGACCCAGGCTAGCCCTAGAGCACTTACTCTTTGTCACTGTGTTACTGTAATGTTTAATAAACAGAGCTCAGCTGACTCCAGCCAGGCCTCCTAAGCAACAAAATTGGCCCGGTTGCTAGGGAGGGTAGAGTCACATGGGGTAACCTCCTCGTGGTCGCTATAATGTGGTTCGTTCTGGTGGGGCTCATGGTGAGTTGAGAATAGTGTGAAGCCTCCACACGCGCTACGTCTCTGCGGTAATGCGCTCAACAAGCCACGTGATAAGATGCGTGGGTTGACGGTCTCGTACGCGGAGGCAACTGAGATTTGTCCTCCACCACCTGGATTGAGGCGAGTCACTATGCCACCTTGAGGACACATTGGGCATTCCAATTTAGGGAGAAAAATTTTAAAATAAAAATAAGCAAAGCTCAGCTGAAATTAAAATGTGTTTGCAGCCTCCAAGGACTGGCACCACGGGGGTCGCGAAAATATCCTGCTGTGCACTGACTGCCGGATTCATTTTAAGAAGTACGGTGAGCTACCCCCGATTGAGAAGCCTTTGGACCCACCACCGTTTATGTTTAAACCTGTCAAAGAGGAAGACGATGGAATCAGTGGGAAGCATAGCATGAGGACTCGACGAACCCGCGGCTCAGTAAGTCCACTATATTTAAGATGTTTTCTTGCACTTTAAGGGATGGTTCGCTCAACTTTTTATTCTGTAATTTACCCACCCTCGTGTTGTTCCAACCCATATGACTTAATTTTTTTACATGGTTCTTACATGGTTCCTGTAGCTCAACTGGTAGAGCATGGCGCTAGCAACGCCACAATCTTGGGTTCGATCCCCAGGGAACACACAAACTGATAAAATGTATAGCATGAATGCACTGTAAGTCGCTTTAGATAAAAGCATCTGCCAAATGTATAAATGTAAATGGAACACAAAAGAATATTTTATACATTAAGTATTTTGCTGTTTTGTTCAGATGTCAACGCTACGAAGTGGCCGCAAGAAGCAACCCGCCAGCCCAGATGGCAGAGCCTCACCAACCAATGAGGATCTGCGCTCCAGTGGGAGGACCTCACCAAGTGCAGCCAGCACCTCCAGCACTGACAGCAAGACTGACTCAATGAAGAAACCCAGCAAGGTAAAGCCCTCACAACACAGGTGCACAGACTTTGTTTCTATATCTCATAATGAGCATCAAAGAAACATATGTTTTCATTTTTCATAAAAGAAGATAAAGGAAGAGGCGCAATCGCCTATGAAGAGTGCCAAACGTCAGAGAGAGAAAGGAGCATCGGACACAGAGGAGTCTGAGAGGGCAAGTGTAAAGAAGTCTAAAACACAGGTCAGTGTCTCAGTACTGTGAACACCATACTCTCCCTCTGGATTACTAAACCAATACCAATGTGTGAAAAGCATTGTGATAGGCAAGGAGGAAGGCTTGTGTTCAGATACATAGTATGCACTAAGCATAGACCCAATTAATTTTTTATACGTTGAAAGCTTGGACAGACTTTATCGTTTAAATTGTGCATTACCCCTATAATTTTTTTTATTTTTTTATAGTCGTGTTGTTTTTGCAATTTATGCAAAATTATATTATATATTTTTTTACATTTTAATATAGCTGAAGATCTTGCGATAATGTGGCTAAATTATTGTTAGCATGGAAATGTTGGACATATTTGGGAATCAACTAGAGTTTTTCTTGGAAGAACACCTCTCCATTTTTCCAAAAGTCAGTAATAAACATATGCTAAAGTTAAGTTAAGAGTTTCTGGCAGCTCCAGAATCTAATGAAGACACTTGATGTTAAGGTTTCATTTATTTTGGCTGTTACCTGTAGTAGCATTCTTATAACACATTAAAATGATCTCAGATGTTTTAAATGTTATTAGTACACTTAACAGCTAAGGGACGTTGATATAAAAGGTTTTTATTTTTTTATTCAAATTTATGTTTGTAGTATCAGTGCAAAAACTGTGTGCCCAAGTTGTATTTACCTTCCTTTCTCCCACAGGAGCTGAGTCGGCCAGACTCGCCCTCGGAGTGCGAGGGAGAGGGCGAGGGTGAGGGGAGAGCTCAGATGGTCGCAGCGTCAATGATGATGGCAGCAGTGATCCTAAGGACATTGACCAGGACAACCGCAGCTCCTCTCCCAGCATCCCCAGTCCATGTGACAACGAAAGCGACTCCGACTCCTCTGCACAGCAGCAGGTCCTCCAGGGCCAGCACCCTCCAGTCATCCAGTGCCAGACAGGGGCTCTACCCCTGGCCCCTCCCACCTCGGCTTCAGCCTCCACAACCCCCACCTCAGGCACCCCTTTACTGCCCTCCCAGTCATCCCCTTCCATCCCCCCTACCTCCATGCCACCTCTGCAAATACCTTCAGCAGGTCCGCTTTCTCTCATCCAGTCTGGGGCACAGAGGCTGCCCTCACCACACTCTCCCCTCCAGGGCATGCCTCAGCCCCCACCACCCTCTCAAACCGGCCCTCAGTGCCTGCAGCCACCACTACATGGCCCCATGTTGCCCATGGGCCACCCATTGCAGGCAGGGCCATCACACATGCCTCACCCTCACACATTACCCCCTCAGTCTTTCCCAATGGGTCAGTCTCAGGTCCCCCCTTCACCTCTCTTGGGTCAGGCACAGGTCTCCACCCTCTTGCAACAACAGCAGCGACCTCACACCCCTCCTTCCCAGTCTCAGTCCTCTTCGCAAAGCGGCAGCCAGCCTCCCAGAGAGCAGCCTTTACAGCCTGCACCATTGCCAATGCCCCACATCAAACCACCTCCTACTACCCCTATCCCACAGATGCCAAACCCTCAATCACACAAGCATCCTACCCACCCCCCATTCCCACAGATGCCTTCAAACTTGCCCCCTCCACCAGCTTTGAAGCCCCTCAGCTCTCTATCCACACACCATCCTCCCTCCGCCCATCCGCCTCCACTGCAACTCATGTCGCAAAGCCAGCAGCTCCAATCTCCACCAGTGCAACCTCCAGTGCTCACCCAGTCTCAAAACCTGCTGGCTACAGGAAGCCAAGCACCTCCTCCGGCTCCCCCTCTTCCTTCGTCATCATCATCTGCCTCTCACTCTATGCCTTCTCAACCCCCCTTCCCTCCTCACCCCTTCATCCCTAGCAGCTCACCTGTCCTGTCACCCTCCACTGTCCCCTCTTCTGTGGTGGGCACCATGGCCACACTGCAGCAGCAGCCGTCATCCTCTATATCCATGCCCTTGCCTGCATCGGTCAGTGCGCCTTGCCCGGGACCCTCCACTGTGCCACCTGTTCAGATTAAAGAAGAGCCTCTGGATGAGGCAGAGGAGCCAGAGAGTCCTCCACCTCCTCAGAGAAGTCCTTCACCTCCACCCACGATTGTCAACACTCCCAGCCACGCCAGCCAGTCAGCACGGTACGTAACACATGCTGCCTACTTGCTGCCTGCTAGGTAGGAGGGATGTACAGAACGACACATTTTTTAAAATAGACTAGTCAATGGGTTGCCTAATTGACCAGTTGATTAATTAGTTTTAGGAGGTGTTTACACAAGACACATTCGTGCGTTCAAAAACAGCAAGAGGGTGCACAATGGAGGAGTCTCAAGACATGTTTTTAAAAGTTGGACTGATTTTAACTTGGAAACGCCATCCTAAAAAGGAAATACTTCTGGCAAGGCACTTAAAAACAGTACAAGACATGATGCAACTGCCAAAGATGTCCGTCTAAGTGTTGTATGGCTGTAACTGCTTGGTGATAAACATTTCTGAGAGGCTTTTTACCATGATAACTAGGGAAGAGACGATGTCATGATTTGGTTCAATGAACGATATGAGGTTTACGATTCAATGTTATCTCGACTCTTAAATGACAAAGTATGACAGAATTTCATCATCATTTCTCATTAAAATAAAGTTCTTTAATATACAATATAAAAATTTTCAAAGTTTAAATAGAGTTTCTCAATTCTTCTTTCTCTATAAGAAAAGATCACAAACAAATAAGCCTTCAAAAATAGTGGGCTACATTCAGGCTGATCAGGTGCAGAACAAGCAATAGAATTGAACAGAACCTGTCCTGAAAAAGTATGAGTTTTTTTTTAATATATATATATAAAAAATTTATTTGTCTTGATTATTATAATCACATTTCAACTTTAAAATGAAATTCTACTTTCTATCAATTAATATTATTTCTTGAAATTGTACATATAATGATATGAGCTGTCAATGTTTGAATTAATGTGTACAATTTACAATAACATTAAGTTTACATTCATTCTTATAGCAAGCGCAATAATGGTACTGTCACTTTAAGAGTTTAACGTGCATCGCACAGGTGTTTTTTATTTATTAACGAGAGAAGTCTCGTTTTTTTAGCGCATCCGTGTTATTTGTGATAAAAATTAATATTTCTTTTTACTTTTTTATCTGACTGTAAAGAACAGGACGGATATTAAAAGACACACTATTCAATGCGGGACACACGTTACACGGAAGAAATATTCTATTTTAATCTCAAGCACTTTTCAACAAAACAAGGTGATTTTCCAGGTATTCCAGTACTTAAATTTCTAAGAGCTAAATTCAAGCACTTCAAGGACCTGTATGAACTCTGTAAATAGTGTAGAAGAAAGTATAGTAGTGGTCAAATCAAGCGATACAGAAATTAAATATGTTTGATGGGTCATTTCATTTATGATCACATGGACAGAAAACAATGTTTCAAATGTCGGAATATCGAGTTTTGCCTTGATATGGTTCGAAATTCAATATATCGTCCCATCCATAATGATAACTGTCTAATAGCTAAAGTAAATGACATTGCCAGCATGCTAATTTAAGCACTACCACTAAAAATATCAAAGCAAGATAAAAAAAATAATCTAGATCAACTAGTTAACCGCACTTATCAAGCAGTCAGTTTTTGGACAACTAGTTAGCCATCATGACCCATCTCTGTTAGCTATTCACGTTTAATCTCTTGGAACTTGATGTCAAACCAAGGAGACTCCAGAGTTTTTGCCTAGCATGCAAAATATACTAATATAAAAGCTGTGTAAAAAACATTATGCATCCTGATGCGGTGTCCCCACTGAACCTGCCTTAGCTTCATTTCTAAATCTTCTGTAGTCATCAAGTGTGGACAGGGCACAGATTAATGACTGCATCATAACAGTGAAAGCCTCCATCAAAACATGAGCATGTCTTTGTGGAGTTGATGTGGCCTTGTCTCACACTCCCTTGCAGTGAATAGCAATAAGCCCACTAATGCACAGAGAGAGCAGATCATTACGGCACTGGCGATTAAAAAGATTGATTGAGTGGCTTTACTATAGAATAAATGTGCAGACATGCCAGAGGTTATTTATTTGTTGCAAACTAATTGCATTGTTTTTCAAATGGCCACACATTCTGCCTTTGGGAAGATTTCTGCACTTTCCCAGCTCTTTTATTTTCTCACATTATGGCTGTCACCTTACAAGAATAAAGATGTTGCTCTAGGTTTTTCACAGCAAAATGACTTCGACAGTAAAATTTTTAAAAGATTATTCTCAAGCTGTCTGTGGAGATTTGTTGTAGTAATGGTTTCTCTATCCGTCCTGTTTACAGGTTTTACAAGCATCTGGACAGAGGTTACAACACATGTGCCAGAACAGACTTCTATTTCACACCTCTGGCCTCATCAAAACTGGCAAAGAAACGGGAGGAGGTGCTGGAGAAAGCCAAGAGGGAAGCAGAGCAGAAAGCAAGAGAAGAGAAAGAGAAGGAGAGAGAACGAGAGAAGGAAAGAGAGAGGGAACGGGAGAGAGAGAAGGAAGCAGAGAGATCTGCTGTACGTATAAGATGGTATTTTGTGCATTGCAGGGCTCCCACAGTAATGGAAAACCCGGGATTAGCAGCAAATTTTAAAACTGATTTCCAGGTCTGGAAAAGTTATGGAAGTTGATAAAATCATGTCACAGAAAAATCTTGGAAATTTCAAAATGTTTGTTATGCTTAGCAAGGGGGCTCAGAAAGCTGGATGATTTTCCATTACAATGTATTCTCAAATCTCAGGACTTTTATTGTCATATTGGAGACATTTGTAGACTTTTTTTTAACTTCAAAAAATTAAAATGCTTAAAGTATAAAGTGTGTACAGTATTGAAATCGCTTACAAATGGATCTGCCCCAGCAAATTCTCTAAAATAATGTTTTTTATAAATCCTTATCTGAAAAAGTCATGGAAATTCATTGGTCAAAAATTGTGGGAACCCTGACGTTGGCTTTTGTTTAGTTTTCTGTTTTGCTTATAAATATCCATTCTGTCTCTACAGAAAGCATCCAGTTCTTCCCATGAAGTTCGCATGGGTGAACCTCAGATGGCTGGATCAGCTCACATGCGAGCATCCTTCGACCCACCTCCCACCACCATCGCCACTGTGCCCCCATACATTGGCCCCGACACGCCTGCCCTGCGCACGCTCAGCGAGTACGCCCGGCCCCACGTCATGTCCCCCACCAACCGCAACCATCCCTTCTTTGTCTCGCTCAACCCCGCAGACCCTCTTCTGGCCTACCACATGCCCGGGCTGTACAATGCAGACCACGGCATGCGTGAGCGCGAGCTGCGGGAGCGAGAGATCCGGGAGAGGGAGATCCGTGAGAGGGAGCTGAGAATGGAGAGGATGAAGCCGGGCTTTGAGGTCAAACCTCCAGAATTGGACAGTATGCATCCTTCCGCCAACCACATGGAGCACTTTGCCAGACACGGGCCCATTGGTCTCCCGCCCATGGCTGGCCCTCATCCGTTTGCCTCCTTCCATCCTGGTCTGAACCCGTTGGAGCGGGAGCGGCTGGCATTGGCCGGCCCACAGCTACGGCCTGAGATGACTTACCCTGAGAGACTGGCGGAGAGGCTACATGCCGAGAGAATGGCCTCAGTGGCTAATGACCAGATAGCGCGGCTACAGATGTTCAACGTGACGCCTCACCACCATCAGCACTCACACATCCATTCACACCTCCATCTGCACCAACAGGACCCGCTGCACCAAGGTGAGAGAACCCTCATTCTAGCGTTGTGTGCTGGAACCTTATATTAGTAGAGTCTTGTTGTTCTATGGAGACAAATAATGTAATGTTATAGTGGTAGCCCACCCAAAAATGAAAATGGTCATAATTTGCTCGCCCTCATGCTGTTCCAAAGCCATATGACTTACTTTCACTTTTATTGTATAAAAAAAGTTGCAATGAAAGTCAGTCAGTCATACAGGTTTGCAACAACATTAAATTGAGTAAATTAAGACAGAATTTTATTTTTTGTGAACTATCTCGTTAGAATATAAAAACTATAACAAATAATGTACATTTATGTGAAAAAAATATAAATATTTGTCTTTAAGCTTGATGTTCATTTTGAATGTCAATGCTATCAGTAATTATGTGAGTTTCTGTTTAATATTGACTGTGCACCATTACAAAAACCTACTGACACGGAGAAGGTGGTGGTGAATGTCTTGTGTGTCCCCCAGGTTCTGGGGCACATCCGCTTGTAGACCCATTGGCAGCTGGACCGCACCTAGCCCGGTTCCCCTATCCTCCTGGAGCCATCCCCAACCCCCTGCTCGGACAGCCCCCACATGAACACGAGATGCTCCGGCACCCTGTATTCGGTAAGCTTTCAACATTTACATGAACAGATAAAGCTATATATTACACTTGTTTAGGCTCTAACAGATCAATCTTCTTGTGTTGTGTGTGTTGTAGGTGCTCCATATCCCAGAGATCTGCCAGGGGGGCTTCCACCACCCATGTCAGCAGCACACCAGCTACAGGCCATGCATGCACAGTCTGCAGAGTTACAGAGATTGGCCATGGAGCAACAGTGGCTACATGGTCACCACCACATGCACGGGGGCCCTCTGCCAGGACAGGAAGACTATTACAGGTCAGCACACAAACATTGCAGTAATCTGATGAGGAGTTTGAGTAATTGCCTATGTTTATCGTGGCTTTGACCAGAGCTCCTACGGCTATGGAAGTTGTGTTTTCCAGGTCTATAAAGGTCAAGGAAATTAGTAAAATCTTACAAATCATGAAAAAGTTATGGAAACATCAGTAGTACTTTTTAATGATGATATATTTGTTAACATTAGGTGTCATGAACTAACAATGAACAATATCTTTTTTACAGTATTAATCTTTGTAGATGTTAGTTAATAAAAATACAATTGTTCATGTTAGTTCATAGTGCATTAACTAATATTAACATATACAACTTTTAATTAAAAAAATGTGTTAGTATGTGTTGAAATAAACATTTACCAAGATTAATAAATGCTGTAAAATATTGTTCATTGTTAGTTCATGTTAACTAATGTTAACAAATGGAACCTTATTATAAAGTGTTACCCTTAATGAATATAAATTTTTCTAGTTATGCTCTTCTCCAAAATATTTCATTGACTATATATTCAGTATATATGTCACCTTTTTTTAAGCTAATTTGCCCAAATTGTTTAGTTAAATTGTATACATTTTCCTTAATAGCTTAAAAGGTTACTATAAGCTTAAACACTTAAAAAAAAAAAAATATACAACCCCAATTCCGGAAAGGTTGGGACAGTATGAAAAATGGTAATAAAAACAAAAAGGAGTGATTTGTAAATTATATTCACCATTTGCTATATTGTAAGTATCACAACTACGCATTATATGATGTTTTCCTTGTGAATTTCCTTTTTTTATTTTACATTTTTTTTATGTACAGTAATTTCAAATCGGATGATTGCAACACGCTCCAAAAAAGTTGAGACGGGCAGTTTAAGACTAATAACAATTTGACAAGCTCAAATAAGGCGATGTGAAACAGGAGATGTTAAACAGGTGAGGCCATTGTGTCATAGTACTGTATACTGCATAAGGAGCCTCCTAAAACAGCCTAGTCCTTCAAGATCAAGGATCGTTCAAGACTTGTCTATTTGCCAACAGATGCTTAAGCAAATAATCCAGCACTTTAGAACAATGTTCTCCAAAGAAAAATTGGAAGGGTTTTGGGCATTTCACACTCTACAGTGCACAATATAATTAAAAGATTCAAGGAATCTGGTCAAATCTCGGTGCGTAAAGGGCAAGACGAAAACCATTTCTGAATGAGTGTGATCTCTGATCCCTCAGACATCACTGTCTTAAAAAAAAAATTCATCTGTAATGGATATCATGAACATTGGCTTGGGATAACTTTACGCCGCTGCATCCACAGATGCAAGTTAAGACTTTACTATACAAAGCAGAAGCCCTACATCAACACTGTCCAGAAGCACTGCTGACTTCTCTGGGCTCGGTCTCATCTTAGATGGAAAGTAGAACAGTGGAACTGTGTTTTGGTCTGAAGAGTCCACATTTCAATTAGTTTTTGAAAAACACAGCCATCGTGTAACTCGCACATCTGTGAGAACACCATGAATGCAAATTTTGGAGCAACATATGCTACCATCCAGCACCATCTTTTCCAGGGACATCCCTACATTTTCCAGCAGGACAACTTCAAACCACATACTGCCTGGATTTCAAGTGCATGGCTATATAAGCAGAGAGTGTAGGTGCTAGATTGGCCTGCCTGCAGCCCTGACCTGTCTCCAACTGAGAATGTGTGGTGCAATATGAAGCACATTAGATGACAACGAAGACCCCATAAAATTGTGCAGCTAAAGACTTGCATAATGGATGATTGGGGGATTATTCCACTTTCTAAACTTAAACTTGTGTCTTCAGTGCCCAAATGCTTAATAAGTGTTATTAGAAGAAATAGTGATGTTTCACAGTGGTAAACACTCGACTGTCCCAACTTTTTTGGAGTGTGTTGCAATCATCTGATTTGAAATTTCTGTACATTAAAAACAAACAAAAAAACATAAAATTCATAGGGTAAAACATCATATAATGTGTAGTTGTAGTGCTTTCAATATAGCAAAGGGTGAATATAATTTACAAATCAGTCTTTTTTTTTTTTTTATTAGCATTTTTCATACTGTCCCAACTTTTTTGGAATTGGGGTTGTACATCTGGAACACTTGTTATGATTTTCTCACCTTTTTCATCTCTGAGTTTGCATCCCCTATATTGCTCTTCACTTGAGTAAAACTTGCTCACAACAAGCCATAGTGATGTCTGAATTGTGAGCAAATGGCTCTTTTCAGTCGTTCTTATCAGTGAATCAGTCAAAGGGGTTAACAAATTGGTCTGAATGAATCATTAGCAAATCAAGTCTGAATTTGAAGGCTTTTTACAGGGTTTCCACGGTCATGGACAACCTGGAAATGTCAGGGAATTTTAAAATGATGTTTTCCAGGCCTGGGAAATTTATAGAAATGAATAAAATCTCAAAAATTGTGGAAACTTCTGTAGTGAATATACATTTTTCTAGTTTTCTCTGTTTTAAAACATTTCATTGGCAAAATATTGCTCTTTTGTTGAGATTGTGTACATAAAACTTGCTCGCCATAGTGTTTGATTTGAAAGTTAATCTTTCTTTTGAGTAATTTTTCAATGGAATTCATTGAAACGGTTCCATCAGTCTAAACGATTCATTATCAGATCGACCCAAATTAAAAATATTTTTAAAATTATCTATTAATCACAAATGCTTAGAAAAGTCATGGGAAAGTCATGAAGATTTGTTGGTCAAAAAGGGTGGGAACCCTTTTAGAGACACTTTTTTTTTTTCTAGAATGTATCTCTGCTTTGAATTTCCATTGAGGTACCTGGTTTATAATACTGTATCTCTTCTCTGATTATACTCCAGCCGGTTGAAGAAAGAGAGTGACAAGCAGCTGTGAGAAGCCGAGCGCTCCCAGAGATCAGCAGGACACAGGAGAGCATAGCAGAAGAGTCACACACAGGAACTCGTGTGTCCTTGGAACATTTTATGTTTGACAAACTGACAAGGATTGTCTGAGGAACCTTTTTTTTCTGTTGTCAGCTGTTGTGAACTATAATGGACTTATTTTTTTTTTTAAGACATTGACTTTTCTTGGGGGTTATACAGTATATCGTTCAAGTAGTGACAGCGTCCTCAAGACTGATTGTGACTTTCCTGCATGAACTCCTGAGAAGCTTTCCTGACGTTTTTGTAGGTGCTAGAATACCAGATACTTTGTCACTGTGCTGATTGGGGGAAAAAGGAACAGAACAGTCAGGCCATTATATATGAAAAGTGCTATCTTAAATTCAATGTTTATTTTAATACATTGTAGGAGGTTTTCATAATGTTAAGAAAAGCTGCAGCATGGCTTTTGTTCAGTCTGTAAATAGTGTGTATGTATGTGTGTGTGTGTATGTGTATATGTATGTGTGTGTGTATATATATATATATATATATGTATGTATGTATATGTGTATATATGTGTGTGTGTGTGTGTATATATATATACACACACACACACACACACACACACACACACACATATAATTACTATTATTATTATTATTAGGTGTGGATTCCTAACCAAGTTGTTAGACCTCCAATATAATAGTTTCCGAAGTGTCATCCCTTGTTTCAGAGGGGAAGGAGATGGCACTATTAGAGCAGGTAACCATGTCCAATGGTTCGGTCCATTAAGCGGGGTTGCTGGGAGAATGGGACCGAATTTTAATCCAAACACCTCTAAAGGTCGATGCTCAGATCAATAATTTTTTATTTGTCTTGTTTGTTTGTTTGTTTGATTTCTCATATATTGACAGTGCATTACAAACCTTCATGACATCAAGACCATATTTTTCCTTTCATGGTTAAACTCAGAAGACTGAGTTTGAAACACTTGAAGAGGAGGTGCAGTACCTCGTGCGTACTGGGGCAAGTAGCCCTGACCATTTAGAAAGCAAAATATTGCACTGAATAACCTCAAAACTTTTATGTTATTAAACTCTAATTGGCTTTTTATATGGTAGTGAAATGTATGTAAGTGCATTTTGAAAGCCTGTATTGTTAGTTCTGTTTTCTGTGTACCAAAGTGAAAGGCATTCGGTTTTGCAAGAGTTGAAAAAGTGAACGAGAGTTCATATCTTGGCTAGTTCCTTAGTTATAGTACTTACAGATTGCAAAACTGATTGTACTTTTTTGTAATGGAACAATATGAGATCTTATTGCACATTTCTCAATTGTTTTTACATCTAGTTTTACACGTTGTCAAAGGGTGCTGGAAAAGATAGCAATGCCCCCCACTCACCTACTTTGTGTCCAAGTTCCTACGAGCTACTTTGACAGTTTTCAGATCTACTGTACAGATTCATGGAACCATTCTCACTGTGAAACCTGGGGAAATGGTGGCAGAGTGATGTCAAGCTTGGATTTGAGTCTGTGTACCTGTGTGTGCATTTGTTCACAGTAGTGATAACCATGTTTTTCCAGTTGAGCTCTCTGCATTCCTGACACTGCATTACCTGTGATGCATGAAGCCTCTTTAGATTCTTTCCATCATGATGATGGCTGTTTGATAGCAATCATTGACTGTTACATGCAGTATTTGTTTTCTTTCATATCTATCAGAATATTCTTTATTTCAATTTACAGATGCTTAACGTTCGTTTTACCTCTGGTGAGATTCTCTGTTGCTGGAAATTGGGCTTTTTGGGTCTGACAGTTCAAAGTACAGTAATAGTATTTTAATGTTTTTGTTTTTTTTATCAGGTTTTTAAAAAGCCGTTCTGCATCCTTAAAGAAAATCCATAGGACCTTAAACATACTTTAACAGTGTAAGCCCAAAGTTGAAATTGGACTGTCATCTATATTTTTGTCTCGATGTATACAGCATTTTTTTTTTTTTTTTTAAGCATTTTCTCATTTATGTCCCTCTTTTGTGTCTTAAACCTTTGATGTTGAGTGTTGTCAATGGTTTAGCTTCTTGTTTCAAAGCGGCAATAGCAGAATGTACATTCTGACTGCTAAGATTTATATATACTGGTATACTGAAGCTTATTGTATATATTAGTAGTCACCATGGGATGACACAGTGTAAACAAAAAGTAGAGATAATTAAGGCAAATTGTGAGTCCTGTGTTCTCCACATTTAAGTATTTTGTAATTATTATTATTATTATTATATATATATTTTTTTTTTTTTTTTTTTTTTTTTTAATTTGTGGAATTAAAATAAAACTAAGTTACACCACATGGAAACTTCTATTTCTAGTTAATATCACTTTTTGTTATGACATTTACAAATTTTCATGCTGACAAAAATACTAGTTTGTGTTTTTCTTAAGTCTTTTCATGCAATTCTTAATTCTAGTCCTGAACTAAAAAGTGGCTTGACTTGATTTACCCTTATAAATGCAGATTTAAAAGAGTGTAAAGATTTACACTCACAATAGCATCAGTGTATTGTGATGACCATATCAATACTAGCATATACTGTACACTGGTCTCAAGTAATATTGTTGTCCATAATTCTACAAGCATATATTCTTGTAAATGTGCTCAGAGTGAATTCTCAGAATAGGACAAGCAACAATAAATGGCACAAAAATGATCTAATTTTAATAACTACATCTTAATATTTGGGAATCCAACTATTCAGAACAATATGGGGATTCTCATGTTATACTTTATTTCATAACTGATGAACTCTCCTAACAAATCACTCAAAAGTCAGTAATTGACTGGATTTTAATTTTTCAATGTTTTTCACTCACTAAAAATGTTTTCTCTCCCAATTTGTGATTTATGTAATTTATTTATTGTGCTCATAATGCAGGGCTTACCGTATTTATCTTAACCTGAAACTAAAGAATAAAATTACATCAATAAGTGATTGGTAGTGAACTTTGCAGGTGCAGATTTCAAAATATGTATTTATACAATCAAGCTATCTTCACACTGCAAAGGTGGCACAGAAGCTGCATCTGAAGTGGCATATTTGTATTCACACAGACTGTTTAATACTGCTCAGAGGTGGCAGAAATGCATTAAAACTGCAGTTACGAATGCAGAAATAATGCTATAAGATGAATTTTTAAAATATAAAATTATAAGGAATATAGAAATATGAATGAGAATATGATGTTGTTCTTTCAAATATGAAACTAAATTAATATGCTGTATACTCTATCATGACAACAAGTTTAAATCTGCTTTGATGCTGCATTTCATTTACACAGAACCAAAGTAGCATCAGAACTGCCTTAGGGCTGAGGTGGGTCAGAGCAGGCTTAATTTAGTCTGGCATTTGTGTCTTTACAGAATTTTGTGCATGCAAAGTGCAGACTTAACTCAGCTGTGTAAAGACGACTTAGATAGTGGTGGACAAAATACACAAATCCTGTACTTGAGTTAAAGTAGAGACCCATATTACTCCAGTAAAAGTATTATTACAAATAAATTTCCTCTTGAGTAAAAGTACAGAAGTACTTACTTTTGAATGTACCTTAGTATTAAAAGTAAAAGTGCTGATCTATTAGGACTATTGTTTGTTATTTTTTGGAATCTGATATTTAAAGGTGCAATCAAGCAGTATACAGTCATTTAGCTATGACCTTAATATGATTCATTTACAGAATACAACAATAAAGTCATTCAGGTATGCCTCATGATCTTAATCAAATACATTTGTTAAAACCAAGCTCTAGTATATTGTGTTGATAAAACTATGTCGTTTGAAGTTGTGAACATGTCTCCTGTACATTTACTCTAAGTTGCATTCAGCTATAGGCTACGTACTTCCATCAGTTAAATACTCCATATACTTAAGCTCTGATGTTACTTACGGTTCTTAGCTCTTTTAATGTCAGACAACAACAACAGACCAATTCAGTGAGTTCCTAACTTTAGACCTGCGGCAACCATGTCATTCAAGTGAGTTGTTTACTATCGCTGTGATCAAATCAATCAATTTTGCGACTTGACAACTATTTAATTGTAAATAATCATCTCAAAACAGTGAATCATTTCATTTCAAATAGTTTCATGACAAATCATTTTCATCATAAATCAGTCACCATTATTTTTGATTTCTTTAAAATGACAACAAACAGCATTTTTCTTTAAGTAAAAAGTTAGATACTATGCTTTGGAATGTGGATTAAAAGTAAAGGATTCACAACTAGTGTATATCACAGTGTGTTTGCATATTACATGTCACTTGCTATTTGTTTTCACATATTGCAGTGAATAAACACTTAAAAACATTCTGTGATACAGTGCACCTAAAGGTCTTGGAGCACACTATTCAAATCAAGTCAGTGCGACTGCTATTTGTTCCGTTTCTGTCCAGATAGCTTTAGGGGTAAGCCAATTCTACTGCATGTGTAAACTTGGGAGTGATTCCTCTCCAAAGAGGCCATCTTGAAGGAAACATACTGTAATGATTTTGGCTGTTTCTGGTTGTCACACATGTGGCTGATCCTCTCCATTGAGGCCAGTGTGCAGTCAGTGATGATTATTAGGCGGCTGTTGTTGTGCATCTCTGTGGTGGTAGTCGCTGTGCGGACGGCAGGGTTGCACCCCCCACATAATGATATCCCACTCTCACATTCCTGTCATAGCAGATTTCTGTTCCCTCATATCCTCTGTGGGACTAAATTCACATTTGGCCAGCCTTGTACATTCCAAACCCATCTCTCTCTCTCTCTCTCTCTCTCTCCCCAACCCCTCCCTTTTTTCTTGTGATCATCTTTTTCTTTTTCTGTCCATGCTCTCTCTGTCTCTATGCTGCATTACATTGTTATCCTCTGAGATATATGAAATCTCTATATCACACTTATTCTCGCTGGCAGCTGTCCAGAGTCGGAAACATTTGCTTTGTGATGGTGTCTGTAATAACTTAAGCCTCTTTGGGCCACCTACAGTCTTCCAGATGTACATTATGAATGTTATGATCTTACGTGTACTAAAAGCTACATGATTAGTTTTCATATCTGTTATATTAGGAGTTAAGCATCAGAGTAATATTAGTATAGTTGATTGCATTATTAAATCGTTTGTGCTACTTCTGTATAACTTTTAAAGCGACTTTTTAATTTTGGTGTTATACATTCCAGTACCAGTATATTAGAACTACTGTGGAGGACTAAAGGGGATATATATATTTTTTTATTTTTGCTGCGGTAGCTTTAAGAATCCTGTGTTAATGCCATCTTTACATGTGAAATGAGTAATATCGCTTTGCTGTGCTCCAATACATGCTGTAGGTTTGCTGTCCAATTTACAACTCACTGAGCACTTAATTAGGAACACTATACTAATACTGGTTAGGGCATCTCTTTGCTGTCAAAAGAGCCTCAATTTTTCGTGGCATGGATTTCACAAGATGTTGGAAACATTCCTTTGAGATTCTGATCCTTATTGGTATGATTGCATCAAACAACTTCTGCAGATTTGTCAGCTGCACATTCAAGCTGCAAATCTCCCATTCTACCACAAAAGGTGTATCCCAAAGGTGTTCTGTTGGATTCAGATCCGGTGACTGGAAAGGCCACTGAAGAACAGTGTCATGTTCATGAAACCAGTTTGAGATGACTTTTGCTTTGTGACATGGTGCTTAATCATGCTGGAATAGCCATTAGAAGATGGGTAAACTGTGGCCATGAAGGGATGCACATGGTCAGCAACATTATTAAAATAGGCTGTGGCATTCAAGTGATGATTAATTGGTATTTATGGGCCCAAAGTGTGCCAAGAAAACATTCCCCACACCATTACACCACCACCACCAGCCTGGACTGTTGACACAAGGCAGGTTGGGTCTGTGAATTCATGCTGTTGGCACCAAATTCTGACCCTACAATCTGTGTGCCTCAGCAGAAATCAAGATTAATCAGTCCAGGCTATGTTTCTTCACCTATCCAGTTTTGGTGAGCCTGTGCCCACTGCAGCCTCAGCTTTCTGATCTTGGCTGGTAGAAGTGGAACCCAAATAGCATTCTGAGATGCTATTCTGCTCACCACAATTGTACAGAGGGGTTATCTGAGTTACCGTAGCCTTTCTGTCAGCTCAAACCAGTCTGGCCATTCTCTGTTGACCTCTCTCATCAACAACGTGTTTCCGTCCACAGAACTGCCGCTCACTGGATGTTTTTTGCACCATTCTCTATACACTCTAGTGACTGTTGTGTGTGAAAATCCCAGGAGATCAGCAGTTAAAGAAATACTCAAAGCAGCCCGTCTGACACCAACAATCATGCCACGGTCCAAATAACTGAACTAAATTTTTTCCCATTTTGATGGTTGATGTCAACATTAACTGAAGCTCCTGACCCGTATCTACATTATTTTATGCACTGCACTGCTGCCACATGATTGACTGATTAAATAATCGCATGATTATGTAGGTGTACAGGTGTTCCTAATAAAGTGCTTATTGAGTGTATTTTTGCTCTGTCCCATCATTCATTAAAGGAATATTCCGGGTTTTATACAAATTAAGCTCAGTCTAAAGCATTTGTGGCATAATGCTGATTACCACAATTTATTTTGACTTGTCTCTCCTTCAAAAAAAAAAAAGAAAAGAAAAGAAAAAAATCTGGGTTACAGTGAGGCACTCAGTGAGGCACTCAAAATAAAGTTTACGTTTATAAACGTAAAAATACTCACTGTTTTAAAAGTGTAGGGACTAAATGATTTTCGCATGATAATATTGCTTACTAACCTTTCTTGTGTAATGTTATATTCTATTTTACAACTTCGTTGCCATGACGAAATAACACTGACAATTTAAGCAATTTTACAGCTCAAATAATACACAAGTTTTAACAGAAGAATTAATGTAAGTGCTTTTAAAAAAATCATAAGCTTAACCCTCCAATGACTGGCCACATTCACTTCCATTGTGTGTGTTTCACTGTAACCTCTATTTTTGCTTTTTTTACAGAAAAGAGGGACGAGTTGAAAAAGTTTTTAATCAACATTATGCCACAAATACTGTCGACTGAGTTTAAGTTGTATTGAACCTGGAATATTCCTTTAACAGCCTATTTGCATAGCCTGTTACACTGACATAGGTTCATAAAACAATCTGTGCAGAAATGTGCCTGTTATAATCATATTGAAATTATTATTTTGATATTTTAAATCAACTTTTTAAAAATGAATGTTGGGATCCTTATATGCAAGTATATGCAGAGCTGTAGGTGCTACACAGCCAACAATTTGCACTGCAAAAAAACAAACTTCAGTAATTCAGTAAAAATAAGACAAAAAACTGCCTTGCCTAAATCAAGATTTATTTATTTGAGAAGAAATATAAGATAATAAGATTTGTTTTAAAATAATAGATCTTGAATTAAATGTAACATATGTACTGTATAAAATCATGAGCACTCAGATGAGATAAAGACTCCAGTCATATCAGCAACCTTATAAAAGCTGTGTTTATTCTACATGGAGAGGGTCCCCTCGTAGGGGCTGCCATGTTAGAATCACATGACCAGCCGAATACTACCTGCTTTATCTCAGTAACCGCCCTGTTATTGGACACTTTCACTCATTGATTAAATAATTAATTGCTGACTGTGAATAGTACATTTCTACAATGACATCAGAAATGGAAAGTATTGCATAGGAATGATGCTGCATCCACACCACTAGGTGTTAGTGTAAGTCCAAGATGACAAACAATGACTGAATGCACCTTTAAATGTAAAACATCTACACATTTCATTAGAATTATGCTTAAAACAAGAAAAAAAAAAAAAACTATCTGGGAAAAAGTCATGAAATAATTAAATTTGCTTTGATGTTGTTTTAAGGTTGTTTTATATATATTTTTATGGAAAAGAAGCTAAGATTTTTTTTTAGCAGTGTGACACTTTTTATAGTTTTTCCACTTCAAGTTTTCGCTGTGAATTCTTAATGAAAGATTAATTCTACTAAAAGCCTGTGTGAATTACTGCTAGTTAAAGTGTGAGAAAGACAGTATTTATTTACCTCCAAGAGGTCTGACTGCTCTTCGGTGGGCTTAACATACTGAGATGCATGGTGACATAGCTTGAATATAAATACACAAGCTTTACATGTTCATCATGCCACTGATGAAAGAATACTTAGATGTTAAAGTCATACTGTTACAATGTTGGCCTGTGGTTGCCCAGAGGGCTTCAGGTGAAACCATATGGAGCAAATAGGTGTTCTCTGGGGCCAGTGAAACAGGGAGCACCCTGACCTTGTGTGTAATGAGCGTCCTGTGATAGATCGCCATGCCAATGCGCTCACTCGCCTCTCTGTGGAGCTGTCCGATTTCCCAGACACAGATAGATTGTTCTTTGTTTTTCTTCACACCTCCACAGTGCAATTAATCTTCTGCGAGTCCATCTTCATGCCTGACTCCGGCATAGCAGACACCTCATGGGCCGGTAGGTGATAAACTCACACGCCTGGGGTAAATGCACCACAGGCCACTGAAACATCACAAAGAAGATGTGTAAATGCGTAGCTCCACTGGCCTCTTACATTGTATTCTGAAAGCATAAATAAACCCTGTGCATTATTAACCTTTGCTCAGTTTAGTAAGATTAGTTTTGGTTTAAAAGTTTTATGTTTTTTGTTTTTCAAAAAGAGTCCTCTTTTGCCGTCATAATGGAGAAGTAATAGGATAAATGAACTGTTAACCTTGACCTCTTTATGATTAACATTTTTATTGATTCATATATTAAACAAAGAAAAGCAAAACATATACAAACAGAATCAATTCTTAACAAACACTATTACCCATATGGTGCACCCTTGCATATCTAGATGCAGACTAGCCCACACTCCCTCCTCCAATACCAAGTTTAGATCTTTCTCCCATAATCTCTTGATAGAAGTTAAAGCTCTTTCCCACAGACTCTGAATTAGCAGGGAGTAATACACTGATGCCTCATGACCTTTTCCAAAAGCAGTAATCACCTCTCCCAGAGGCAACATTTAAATAAATGTCCAAATTAAACACACTGGACACTTTTGTCCATACCGAGTGCAAATGCGAGTTAACAGCGTGTAACTTAACTTCTCCGGTTAGTTTAATAGAAAGGCTTTGCAATGGCGAAATAGGGGCTAGAACTTCCTGTTCAATACAAAACCAGGGAGGGGCTCTCTCAGGTGGAAGCGACCAATGAGCCAAATATACCGAATGCATAATAATAAAACAAAATCTTGGTTAGGCATAGGCACCTTTGTCAATTGGCCTATGCAGCTTACTGAAATGTAATCTAAGACGCTTACCATTCCAAATGAAGGAATTCGCTCTGCTATCAAATTGCTTGAAATAAGAGAGGGGGACATCAACAGGGAGAGATTGTAGCAGATAGTTAAATTTTGGAATACAATAAATCTTTTTTAGAGAATTACATTAACCTTCCCAATCATAGATAAATGTATTGAAGCCCAACTGCCCACCTCACTCGAAAACCATTTTATTAAGGGGTCAAAATTAACTCTAATTAAATCAGACAAATTTGCTTGGAATAAAATTCCCAAATACTTAGTGCCCTGTTTGGGCCACTGGAAGGCACCTGGCTGAAAAGCCGTTACCGGACAGTACGCTGTCAGAGCCAAAGCTTCGGATTTAGACCAGTTGACTCTATATCCTGAGAATTTAGAAAAGGAATTAATAATTCTGTGGAGACAAGGCATATAGATCTAGTAGGGTCGGAGACGAATAATAAAATACATCAACGTAAAGCAAAAGCTTATGTGCCATACCTCCCGCCACCACCCCTGGAAAATCATCTTCCCTTCTTATCGCGCCTGCTAATGGTCCCAGGGCAAGACATAATAATGGGGGAAAAGGGCAACCCTGCCGGGTGCCCCTATCCAGAGTAAAATAATCTGAAATTAATACATTTGTTTATACCTCCGTTACCGGGTGTCTATAAAGTAACTTAATCCATCCTAAAAAAATAATTCTGAACCCATTTATTTCCAAAATCTTAAAAAGATAATCCCATTCTACCATATCAGATGCCTTTATGGCATCAAGTGAGATGGCAGTGACCAGAGTCTGATCATTCGCCACTGACCACATGATACTGATGAAACGCCCAATGTTATCAGAAGAGCTGTGGCCCCGAATAAACCCCACCTGATCTATATGTATAAGGGATGTCATAACTTTACTTAATCGGTTAGCCAGAATTTTTACAATATTTTTACATCTAGCTGGATCAGGGAAATTGGTCAGTAACTCTTACACTCGCTTGGATCTTTGTCCTTTTTAAGAATCAGACTTATCCGGGCTTGTGACGTGGTTGGCGAAGTTTTCCATTCTTTAATGATTCCGTATAAACTTCTAACAAAAGTGGAGCCAGTTCTGTAGCATAAGATCTAAAAAATTCAGCAGCAAAGCCATCTGGCCCCGGAGCCTTGCCTGTAGGCAAGGTCTTAATTACCTTGCCAAGCTCCTCCAAGTTTATCTCAGAATCAAGAGAATTTTTTTGCTCAACCGTCAGTTTAGGGAGTTCTAATAGTTCCACAAAATGTCTAATATTTTCTTCAGTAGACAAAGACATGGAGCTATAGAGATCAAGATATAACTCTTTAAAAGCATTATTAATATCAATGGCCGAGGAAAATATTTCACCATCAGCAGATTTCACTGAGGGAATGGTAGAAAAAGACTCTCTGCTTTAAATATCTAGCCAGAAGTTTTCCTGCTTTGTCCCCCAATTCAAAGTATGATTGTCTTGCCCTGAATAGCCAAAACTCCACCTTTTGCGACAAAATAGTGTTATATCAGAATTTTAATAGGGTCAATTCTCTGAGGCCATCAGACATTCGGTGCTTCAGCTCTGCCTCGGCACTTTTAATATTCCCTTCCAACTCCACGAGTTCTCGTGCTTTGGATTTTTTGATGAATGAACATACTGTATGATCCGACCCCTAAGGACCACTTTAAGTGCCTCTCAAGCCACGCCCACAGAGGATACTGAGGACCAGTTGATCTCCATATAAACATTGATTTCAGCCTTTAACATTTGTTGGAATTCAGGATTTTGCAAAAGGGATACATTAAAGTGCCAATTTATCTTTAATCTGTGTGAGACATTTAAAATGTAGATGTTTACTTATCAATGTAATGACTCCCCTGCTCTTACTTGAGCCAGCACTAAAGAAAACATGCCCACCCCATATGTTTCCAAATTTTTCAGCTTCCTGCTGGGAAAGATGCGTTTCAGAAAGTACTGAACACTATATCATATTTCTTACGTTTAAGAAAATAAATAACCGGACGGCATGCGAGGAGTGGATGTGTCAACGACGAGCTCTGTGCACTTTGCTGATTTTTAATCATTTTTATGTCATAATCCGGTGAGATTCGACACATCCTGCTACATATCTGTTCTTTGAAGTCAACATGGCAAAGAAGTTAAAATCCTCAGGCTCTGGAGATATTAAAAGACACTTACGTGCTCAGACTGAAACCTCTGACGGGCCCGCAGACCAGGGACTCGGTTGGACAGTGTGGCAGGAGAAATCCAGCGGCAACTGTCCAACATATCTGTGATGCTGACGAAAGGTGTTGCCGACTTAGAGGATCTTGTTGTAATACATCGATCGATTACTGCGATCGAAATGAAATTCCCTGAATTGGTTACAAGATTGTCGGACGTCGAGAGACGGATCAATTATCTGGAGTCATCGGAAAGGGAATTATCTGCTAATCCACTAGCGACCAAGATAGATTTGGAAACATTTTTTGAAAAATTGGAGGATTTGGAGAACCGCAGTAGGTGAAATAACGTTGGAATTGAGCATGAGGAAGGCGGAGATATGGTGAAATTCCTAGATGAGCTCTTCCCGAGTCTGCTCGGCATAACAGGCCACAAGCTGGAAATCGAGTGAGCTCACAGAGTTCAGGCTCACAGATCTTCTGAGGGAGACAGGCCCCAATCAATTCTGAAATCATCCGATAAAGATCTTGTGTTACGCGAGGGGCAAAGGAAATCTTTCTCGGAAGATTCACAACATTTTCTTGTTCCCAGACTTTGCAAATTTGACAAGAGAGAAACGTGATTGATTCAAGGAATGCAAGAATCTCTTACATCAATGGAAGATCGCTTTTGCTCTGATGTTTCAGGCCAAACTGAGAATAGATACTAAGGATGGCTGCAAAGTATTTATATGCCCACAGCAATATGGTCTGTCTTTCACTGTCTTTCATAAAAACATTGGAGTGAGTAAGCCTTTTGGTGATTTTCATGTTGCTGTCTAGTGGACCTGTCTCATTAAACATACACTCGACTGTTCGAGGAAGCTGGGCACCTTTTTTGTTTCTCTTTGCGCTGGTTCAGCCTAGAGGCTGGAGTTTGTTTTGTGTAATATCATTTCTTTGGAACAGCTTGTGGATACATCTGCTCGTTTTGGGTGCTTATGGTTTTGTGAAATATTTCTTGCAGGACATTGGAGTGAGTCTGACCGCCGGAAGAACTGAACGGCCCTTTATTTTAATTATTTTTTTTAATTATTTTTTTTGTGCTGGTTCCGCTAGAGGCTGGAGCTTGTTTTGTGGAGGCGCACACATTCGAGACAGCTAAGTGGATGAATCTACATGTTTTATTTTTTGTTTTTTTTTTGTGTGTGTGTTTATTCCGTTTATGGGCTGGAGTTTATTTTATAGACTATTTTTTGCTGTGTAAATCTGTCTCACAAATTTGTACAGAAGCACCGGACTTGAGCAATCCAACGGCAAAGTTGTTGCGGGGACTCTCATAGGCGTACATGGACTGTTTGAATTTAGAGGGATGGATGCCCATTGGCACTGTCGTGCGCGGTGTTAATGCACACATTTTTCTTTTTTCTGTTTTTTTGTTCTGGGGGAAGTTCGGGGTTTGATTGTTGCACCAATGTGGCATGTGGTCTATATAATTTTATTTTTGACACACAATCAATTTTTTTCTCATATGTCAAAATGTCAAATGTTAATATGAGTGGATTGTCACTCTCCATGTGGAATGTGAATGGGTTGGGACACCCCATGAAAAGAAGGAAGGTTATTTATTTTCTTAAACGTAAGAAAATATGATACAGTGTTTCTTCAAGAAACACATCTTTCCCCACAGGAAGCTGAAAAATTTGGGAAGATATGGGGTGGACATGTTTTCTTTAGTGCTGGCTCAAGTAAGAGCAGGGGAGTCATTACACTGATAAGTAAGCATCTACAATTCAAATTTCTCAAACAGATTAAAGATAAATTAGGAAGAGTTATTATTGTTTTAGCAGAAATTCAGGGGCAAAAATTGATTTTGGCAAATATTTACATGCCTAACACTGATGATCAGGGCTTTTTTTATAGATCTTGAAGGAATGCTACAAGCCGCTGGCACCCCTCATGATATAATATTGGGAGGAGACTTTAATCTTTTGATGGACTCAGTCCTTGAACATAGTGAAGCAAAAGTGTGGAAGCCCCCTAGAGCAACATTGACGCTCCATAGGATGTGTAAAAATCTTGGTCTTACAGATATTTGGAGACTTTTAAACCCATCTGGGAGGGTCTGTAAATTTTTTTCATCAGTCTATAAGATTTATTCTAGAATGGATTTTTTCTTGATATCTAAGTCCCTCATTTCATCTGTTGTTGATTGCTCAATTGGAAACATCTTAGTCTCAGATCACGCCCTGGTGAGTTTAGAGGTGCTGCCACATATGGAGAAAAATAAATCATATAGTTGGCGCTTTAATGTATCCCTTTTGCAAAATCCTGATTTCCAACAAATATTAAAGGCTGAAATCAGTGTTAATATGGAGACCAACTGGTCCTCAGTATCCTCTGTGGGCATGGCTTGGGAGGCACTTAAGGCGGTCCTTAGGGGTTGGATCATACATTATGCCTCATTCATCAAAAAATCCAAAACACAAGAACTCGTGGAGTTGGAAGGGAATATTAAAAGTGCCGAGGCAGAGCTGAGGTGTTGAATGTCGTCTGATGGTCTCAGAGAATTGACCCGACTAGAATATAGATATAATACTATTTGTCACGGAAGGTGGAGTTTTGGCTATTCAGGACAAGACAGTCATACTTTGAGTCGGGGGACAAAGCAGGGAAACCTCTGGTTAGATATATAAAGCAGAGAGAGCCTTTTTTTAATCATTCCTTCAGTGAAATATGCTGTTGGGGAAATTTTTACCTCTGCCATTGATATTAATAATGCTTTTAAAGAATTCTATCTTGATCTTTATAGTTCCACGTCTTCGTCCACCGATGAAGATATTAGAAACTTTGTGGAACCATTAGAACTCCCTAAACTGACATGACGGCATGCGAAGGGCAGATGTGTGAGAGACAGCTCTGCGCACTTTGCTAAATTTTTTAATTATTTTCATGATATAATCCGGTGAAATTCATTACACCCAGTTACACATTTGCTGTTTGAGGTAAACATGGCAAAGAATTCAAAATCTTCGGGCTCTGGAGACATTAAAAAACACTTACGGGTTCAAGATGAAAGCCCAGACAGGCCTGTGGACCAGGGACTCGATTTGGATAGCGCGGCGGGAGAAGGAATCCGGCGTCAACTGTCCAACATGTCGGTGATGTTGACGAAGGTACTTGCGGACTTGGAGGATCTCACTGTAATGCATCGATCAATTACGGCGAAGGAAAAAAATGTATCTGAGTTAGTCACAAGAGTTAGTCACAAAAATTAGCTGCTAATCCGCCCGTGACCAAAGTTGATTTAGAATGTGTTCTTGAAAAGCTTGAAGATCTTGAGAATAGAAGCCACAGGAATAACATTCGAATTGTTGGAATTCCTGAGCATGAGGAGGGCAGAGATATGGTGAAATTCCTAGACAAGCTTTTCCTGAGTCTGCTCGACATAACAGGCCACAAGCTGGAAATTGAGTGAGCTCACAGAGTCCCAGCTCACAGATCTGCTGAGGGAGAATGGCCCCGATCGATTCTGGCCAAATTTTTGAGATCATCCGATAAAGATCTCGTGTTGCACCAGGCGAGGAGCAAAGGAAAGCTTTCTTGGAAGAATCACAATATTTTTTGTTATTAACAATTTTTATTGATTCCATGCAGCAAATCAAATAGACAGAAAATGCAGAATCAAACCACATGAAATCACAACTTTTCCCCCGAACATTAACCCCCCCCACCCCACACAAATGAGCACCCCAGTGGTCAAAAGCCAACTGACAAAGACACACATATAGACAATAAAACAGCAGAAAATGTTTAGAAACATAAAAAACCCCCACAAAAACACTAGTCTCTCTCCACTGCCCCTCCCCGAGAGCCTTCCAAAAAGGCTAAATAGCTGCCCCATTTCCTGATGTACAAATCCAGGTTGCCTAGCCTTCTACATGCCATCTCCTCAAATGCTGCTACCCTGCCCATCTCGGTAGACCACTCATGAAATGAGGGTGCATCAGTTGACTTCCATCCCCTGAGAATTACCTGTCTGCCAATCATAACACCGGCCAGGATCCAATTCTTCATATACTTATCTCCTACATCAGTGACCGCCCCGTCACCCAAAATACAGAGCCTGAGGCAAAAGGAGATCCGAGTACCCAATACGTCGCCCATAAAATTCTGGACCCTCAACCAGAACTCCTGTATCTTACGACACCCCCAAAAAACATGGGTGGTGTCTCCATCTTCTGAATGGCATCGCCAGCATATGGGTGTGTCCTTAAGACCAAGCCTATACAATTTAGAAGGGGTCCAGTAAAATCTATGTAGAATCTTAAATTGCATATGGTGCACCCTTGCATCTCTAGATGCAGACTTGACATTTTTAAGAATCCTAGCCCACACTCCCTCCTCCAAAAACAAACTGAAATCTTCCTCCCATAATCTTTTGAGGGAATTTAAAGCTCCGTCCCCAAGACTCTGAATTAGCAGGGAGTAATACACTGATGCCTCATGACCTTTTCCAAAAGCAGTAATCACCACTCCCAGAGTATCTGCCGCACTAGGGGGGTGCGTGCCACTCCCAAAAACAGTGCAGAGTAGGTGGCGCAGCTGTAAATACTTATAAAATTGAGATCTGGGAATCCCAAAATTTTGAACCAAATTTTCAAAAGGTCTCAATACTCCACTATCATATAGGTCACCAAGTGTATTAACCCCCCTCACAATCCAATCTGACCAACAGAAAGGGGACTTATTAATGCATAGTTTAGGGTTCTGCCATATGCTCGAGGCTACATTTAAATAGATATCCAAATTAAACACTCTGGACACTTTTGTCCATATCAAGTGTAAATGCAAAATAATGGGGTGTGACTTAACTTCTCCGATTAATTTGATCGAAAGGCTATGCAGAGGCGAGATAGGGGCAAGAGCTTCCTTTTCAATACAAAACCTGGGAGGGGCTCTCTCAGGTGGAAGCAACCAATGAGCCAAATGTCTGAGACCGAATGCATAATAATAAAATAAAATCTTGGGTAGGCCTAAACCACCTTTGTCAATCGGCCTATGTAACTTATTGAAATTTAACCTGGCACGCTTACCATTACAAATGAAGGACTTCGCTATGCTATCAAATTGCTTGAAATAAGAGAGGGGGACATCTATAGGGAGAGACTGTAGCAGGTAGTTGAATTTTGGAATACAATTCATTTTAATTACATTAACCTTCCCAATCATCGATAAGTGCAATGAAGCCCACCTGTCCACATCATTCGAAAAACTTTTTATTAAGGGATCAAAATTAACTCTGACTAAATCAGACAAATTTGCTGGGAATAAAATTCCCAAATACTTAATGCCCTGTTTGGGCCACTGGAAGGTGTCCAGCTGGAAGGCTGTTACTGGACAGTACGCTGTCAAAGACAAAGCTTCGGATTTAGACCAATTGACTTTGTATATTGAGAACTTGGAAAAGGAATTAATAATTCTGTGGAGGCAAGGCATAGATCTAGTGGGGTCGGAGACGATAATAAAATATCATCTGCATAAAGCAGAAGCTTATGCGCCACACCTCCCGCAATCACCCCTGGAAAATCATCCTCCTTTCTTATCGTGGCTGCTAATGGTTCCAGGCAAGACAGAACAATAATGGGGAAAGAGGGCAACCCTGCCGAGTGCCCCTATTCAGAGTAAAATAATCTGAAATTAATCCATTTGGTTGTGCCGCTGCTTCAGGGTGTCTATAAAGTAACTTAATCCAACCAATAAATGTACTCCCAAACCCATTAATTTCCAAAATCTTAAAAAGATAATCCCATTCTACCATATCAAACACCTTTTCGGCGTCAAGTGAGATGGCAGCGACCGGAGACTGTTCATTCGCTACTGACAACATGATATTGATGAGATGCCTGATGTTATCAGAAGAGCTGCGGCCCCAAATAAATCCCACCTGATCTATATGTATAAGAGATGTCATAACCATACTTAATTGGTTAGCCAAAATGTTTGACAACATTTTTACATCTAGTTGGATCAGGGAGATTGGATGGTTACTTTTAAACTCGCTGGGATCTTTTAAGAATCAGACTGATCCGGGCTTGTGTCATGGTTGGAGGAAGCTTTCCATTCTTTAATGATTCAGTATAAACTTCTAACAAAAGTGGAGCCAGTTCTGTAGCATAGGATCTAAAAAATTCTGCGGCAAAACCATCTAGCCCTGGAGCCTTGCTAGTAGGTAGGGACTTAATTACCTCGTCAAGTTCCTCCAAGGTTATCTCAGAATCAAGAGAGTTTTTTTGCTCAGTCGTCAGCTTAGGAAGATCTAATGGTTCCACAAAGTTTCTAATATCTTCATCAATAGACGAAGACGTGGAACTATAAAGATCAAGGTAGAACCCTTTAAAGGCATTATTAATATCAATGGCCGAGGTAAAAATTTCACCACCAGCAAATTTCACTGAGGGAATGGTAGAAAGAGACTCTCTCTGCTTTATATATCTAGCCAAAAGCTTCCCTGCTTTGTCCCCCAACTCAAAGTATGACTGTCTTGCCCTGAATAACCAAAACTCCACTTTCCGCGACAAAATAATATTATATCTATATTTCAATCGGGTCAATTCTCTGAGGCCATCAGATGACATATGGCGCTTCAGCTCTGCCTCTGCACTTTTAACATTTCCTTCCAACTCCACGAGTTCTCATGCCTTGGATTTTTTGATGAATGAGGCATACTGTATGATCCGGCCCCTAAGAACCGCCTTACAGTGCATCCGGAAAGTATTCACAGCGCTTCACTTTTTCTACATTTTGTTATGTTACAGCCTTATTCCAAAATGGATTAAATTCAATATTTTCCTCAAAATTCTACAAACAATACCCCATAATGACAATGTGAAAGAAGTTTGTTTGAAATCTTTGCAAATTTATTAAAAAGAAAAAAGAAAAAAAATCACATGTACATAAGTATTCACAGCCTTTGCTCAATACTTTGTTGAAGCACCTTTGGCACCAATTACAGCCTCAAGTCTTTTTGAGTATGATGCTACAAGCTTGGCACACCTATTTTTGGGCAGTTTCTCCCATTCATCTTTGCAGGACCTCTCAAGCTCCATCAGCTTGGATGGGGAGCGTCGGTGCACAGCCATTTTCAGATCTCTCCAGAGATGTTCAATCGGGTTCAAGTCTGGGCTCTGGCTGGGCCACTCAAGGACATTCACAGAGTTGTCCCGTAGCCACTCCTTTGTTATCTGTGTGCTTAGGGTCGTTGTCCTGTTGGAAGATGAACCTTCACCCCAGTCTGAGGTCCAGAGCACTCTGGAGCAGGTTTTCATCAAGGATGTCTCTGTACATTGCTGCATTCATCTTTCCCTCGATCCTGACTAGTCTCCCAGTTCCTGCCGCTGAAGAACATCCCCACAGCATGATGCTGCCACCACCATGCTTCACTGTAGGGATGGTATTGGCCAGGTGATGAGTGGTGCCTGGTTTCCTCCAGACATTATGCTTGCCATTCAGGCCAAAGTGTTCAATCTTTGTTTCTCATGGTCTGAGAGTCCTTCAGGTGCCTTTTGGCAAACTCCAGGCGGGCTGTCATGTGCCTTTTACTGAGGAGTGGCTTCCGTCTGGCCACTCTACCATACAGGCCTGATTGGTGGAGTGCTGCAGAGATGGTTGTTCTTCTGGAAGGTTCTCCTCTCTCCACAGAGGAATGCTGGAGCTCTGTCAGAGTGACCATCGGGTTCTTGGTCACCTCCCTGACTAAGGCCCTTCTCCACCGATCGCTCAGTTTGGCCAGGCCGCCAGCTCTAGGAAGAGTCCTGGTGGTTCCAAACTTCTTCCATTTACGGATGATGGAGGCCACTGTGCTCATTGAGACCTTCAATGCTGCAGAAATTTTTCTGTACCCTTCCCCAGATCTGTGCCTCGATACAATCCTGTCTTGGAGGTCTACAGACAATTCCTTGGACTTCATGGCTTGGTTTGTGCTCTGACATGCACTGTTAACTGTGGGACCTTATATAGACAGATGTGTGCCTTTCCAAATCATGTCCAATCAACTGAATTTACCACAGGTGTCTCCAATCAAGTTGTAGAAACATCTCAAGGATGATCAGTGGAAACAGGATGCACCTGAGCTCAATTTTGAGTGTCACGGCAAAGGCTGTGAATACTTATGTACGTGTAATTTTTGTTTTGCTTTTTTATTTTTAATAAATTTGCAAAGATTTCAAACAAACTTCTTTCACATTGTCATTATGGGGTATTGTTTGTAGAATTTTGAGGAAAATAATGAATTTAATCCATTTTGGAATAAGGCTGTAACATAACAAAATGTGGAAAAAGTGAAGCGCTGTGAATACTTTCCGGATGCACTGTACTTAACTAATTTTTTGAGTAAGCATTTCTCTTGTATTATTAACAAACTTTTTTTTCAGACATGGTCTTTGATAATCCCATGTTTCTGACATGTGTCATAGTAAAACAATGGTATTTTTTGTAGTATCTTTGAGGACTATGACAGTATCGTGAAATATGAATATAATCATTCAGTCAAATACACCATGGCATTTTTCTGAAAGTGATTAGTCTATTAGCTTAAACAAAAACCAAACTGGTTTTGCCTGAATCAGAAAGCTTTTTTTTTCCTTTTTTATTTAATTTAATTTTTAGAAAAGGTCAAATGAGTCTAAATTAATTTTTGTGGTAATTAACGTTATGCAACAAATGCTGTTCATTGAGCGTAACTTGATTTGAACCCGGAAAAATCATTTAATGCTGATTTTTACTAATGTAGTGTTATTTTTATGTATACAGTAATGTACGTAGAGTACATAGACTATGTGATAATTTGGTTGAAGTGTTCCACGTACCAGTTGTCCCACTTTACATGTATTGACCGTTTTTATTTTTTATATAGGTTTCTAAATGTGGTTAGGTTACTGTTTTTCCATTAGAAAAAACATAGTTTGTTTTAAATCATAGTTACGCTGACCAAACCGTGGTAATGAAGAGTCATCCGTTATTTTACTTGTAGTTGCAATGATCTTGCTACAAATAAAAACATAAAAGGTTATTATGCAGTAATTGCAGTGTGGTACATTTTCATACAGGAGCAAAATATTCATAATCTCCCACAACATAAATAGTAATGTTATTCAATGAGGATGGTAAAAATATGGTCAGGTAATGTCTAGGCGCTGGGAATATGACCTAAACGGACAATATATAGCAATTCATCAAATGTTTACATTGTGAATGTACAACTGCTGTTAAAAATCTATTTCTAGGAGTCAAGTTACAGCTTTGTTTTTCTACCACAGTAGCCACAAATGTTTGTTGAGTTCAGCGCCGTTTAGTGGTCTACTAGAGGAGCTGCATCTTGTGTTGCTGTAATATGGATCGCTTCCTGTTTAATGCTCTTAACGGCGGTGAGCAATGAGAACTGATATGCGCTTTTGTCTGAGCAAATAATAAGCATACCACATAACATTCCCACAGTCTGACAGGAAGCTCAACACAACACAGTAGCAGCACCCGGGATAATGTATTAATCGCACCAATTCTGTCGTGTATGCCTCTTTATTATATATATATATATATATATATATATATATATATATATATATATATATATTTATAAGAACAAAATCCGTGCCGTGATCTGTGTAACTGTCAAATTCTTTAACATTTAGCCAAATATGATTTCATTCTGGTAGACACATCACGTGACTGCATGGAAACTGGACTGTGGGCGCCCTTTAATGGATAAATAAACATGGCAGATAGATAATAATGGATGCAGTGATAATCTTGTATGAAAACAGTTTTCACTATCTTAATCTGAATAACTGGAATGCTGTTTTATGATAATAAGCACGATTATAATTACAGAATGGTTTAAATTATGTAGCTTCTTTCCAAAACGACTTAAAGTACATAACAGGGACAAACCCTTTGAGCAACTAGCATTTTAAGGGATAGTTCACCCAAAAATGAACATTCTCCCATCATTTACTCCCCTCATGCTATCCCAGATTTGTATGACTTTCTTTCTTCTGCAGAACACAAATGAAGATTTTTAGAAGAATATTTCATCTCTGTAGATCCTCACAATGCAAGTGAATAGTGACCAGAACTCAGAAGGTCCAAAAGGACATAAAGGCAGCATAAAAGTAATCCATTTGGCTCCGGTGGTTAAATCCATATCTTTAGAAGCAATATGATAGGTGTTTGTGAGAAACGGATCAATATTTTAGTCCTTTTTTACAATCAATCTCCAACTTTGACCAGCCCCAACCAGTAGGTGGCTGAATGTGAAAGTGTAAGTGTAGATTTTCAGTAAAAAAGGACTTAATATGCTGCCTTTATGTCCCTTTTGTGCTTTCAAAGTTATGGTCACCATTCACTTTGTAAAGACCTACAACATTGTAAGGACCTACAGAGTTGAAATATTATTTTAAAAACTTTTGTGTTCTGCAGAAGGAATAAAGTCATACACATCTGGTATGGCATGAGAATAAGTAAATGTTGAGAGAATTGTAATTTCTGGGTGAATGATCCCTTTAAGTGCCTTGCTCAAGGGCACAATGGTGATTTTTTTTTAATCATTTTCACTCCTGGTGGGAGTCAAACTAGCAAGTTTCTGTTTATCACCTCTTAGCTTTAACCACTACATCACACCACCCACATAATACTGTTTTCCTATAACATCGTATAACATTGTATGCTTTTGCAAGTGCCTGGGTTATAATGTGCTGTTCATGATTCAGTGTGGATCTCACTATTGTGTAAACTATGTTGTACAAGCAGTAATCTGCCTCACGCACACCTGTCCAAGTCTTTGAAACCAGGTGTGTCAATATTTAAAGAACAGAGAGCCCATAGATTCACAATAAACAGAGGTATTTGCTAAAAACTAGGTTTTCCCCTGTACATTTGACAGTAAGTGTCACAGGAACCGGATAAGATTTCTCAGCAGAATGGTACAAAAACTGAAAATCCTTGTTTCATTTTATATTTAAAGGAATTGTACACCTAAAAATGAAATGTTTTTCATAATTTATTAATTTTCATGTCTTTCAAAACTCGAATGACTTTTTTCGTTCGTGGAACACAAAATAAGAAGTTTAGAAGAAGTTTCAAACTGCTGTGTTCCATATAATTAAAGCGAATGGGTACGAGGTATTATTTAGTTCCTAAAGGGTCAAAAACGCATCATAAAAGCATCGTAAAAGTAGTTCATACAAATCATGCACTATCATAAGCCAAATTATATCTTCGTTTAAGAATAGACTGAAATTTAAGTTGTTATTCATTGAAAATCTTGCCTTGAAAATTTTAATTGAAAGCCGTGGTCACCATTCACTTTCATTATTTGGAAAAGAGCACCTTAGACATTCTGCAATAAATAACTCCTTTCATGTTCCTCAGTAGAATATCATATAGCAATCGAAAGAGATGGTGGTGAGTAAATGATTTTCCTTTTTAGGTGAACTATTCCTTTCTTCCCAGTCCTGCAAATGCCAGTCAACAAGCATTCACTAAGCTAAATTTAGAAACATTAAACCTTTACAGGCAAATGGATGGTAAAAATGATTAAAATGGATGATTTATGATCATGGATGGTTAAAGCTATGGATAGACAAGTGGATACAAATAGCCTTGATGAAGCTCTTCATGTTGCTGAATCAGTCTGTTAAAAGCTGCTTGTGTAAACACTGATAATGGCTTCTCGGTTGACTAGACCTTGAGCAAACAGAGAGGAGATGTGTGTACTCTGTGGTCAGTCATCATTTCGCTAGGCTCTGCTCTGCAGATCTCTGTGTGGGAGGATGAGGCATTGCTGTTCCATTTTGAATGTGCTGTTCTCTGAAAGGAAGAGAAAGAAAATACAAGTACATGTTTACTTTCACACACTTGCAATTATGTTTGACTTCTGTGATATCTTAACAGCTACATTTCACTCTACATACAGTATATTTTCACTCAGCTCCATTTAATTACATGGAAATTTCTATAGTGAGTATACATTTTTGCTATGTTCTAAAATATGTCATCAGCTGTACCCTGAACCTGAAGCCTAAACCTAAACCAATGGAGTTTGATCATGGCTCGTGATTTGTGTGAATGCGAATAGAAGTCTACTTCTAATGTTCATTTCACCAAAAAACTGCAGTGATACATACAAGGAGCCACGTAAAAATAATATAGCAAAAATTTAGGTGTAGTAACGTTATTCTATATGACCAAGTTGGTTGTTCGATTTGTGAGCGAGTTTTTCTTTTTAGTCTGTTATTTTCAGTGTATCAGTAAAACTGATTTGCTAACCTGTCTGAATGATTCATTGGTGAATCAGTCTGAAACAAAATTTATATATATATATATATATATATATATATATATATATATATATATATATATATATATATATATATATATGAATCTTTATCCCGCAATCACAAATGACTGAAAAAGGTCATGGAAAGGTTAAGATTAAAAGTAAAAAAAAAAAAAAAAAAAAAAGAAATCATATATAGCTCAAAACAATTCATGAAACAACAAATGGCCAACAAATATTTTTAATAAATGTATGACATTTAAAAGAAGTGACAACCTGCCCAAATCAAAATGTGCCAACTAATGAAATTTGTACCTTCATGATAAAGTTGACCCTTACCTGAATGCATGCCAGTTAGGGCTGCAACTAATGATTATTTTGATAATCGACTAATCTAATGATTATTAGAACGATTATTCAACTATTCGGGCGATTATTGCACTGATTACTCATTAGCTCTAAACCGACTCTTAAGCTTGTGCCCCAACTTAAAAGTTTGTATTAAACCTGCTTACTAACAATAAAGAGGACAAAATACCTCTAATTGACATTCACTGAATTAAAGGGGAAAAAAATACTTTTTATTATGTTTAATTCAGTAAAAATTTCACTACAAAAAGAATCCCATTGTTATCAAGTGTATTTGTCTTTTTTCTATTTAAAAATCTGAAGAGGAAAAAACTGTTATCTGAGGATGTTGAATATAATATTAAAAATACAAATATTTTAAAATATCTAAAAATCCTTAAAACAAGATACATTTACTTGAGAAGTAACATATAAGATATTTAGACTTGCTTTAAGAGAATGTATCTTAAATATAAGTGTATTTTGTATATAAGTGTATTTGTTCACTTGGTTATACTTCTGTAATTGCAGTTAAGACAAAATATACTTATATTCAAGATCTATTCTCTAAAAGCAAGTCTAAATATCTTATATGTTGCTTCTCAGGTGAATGCATCTTTTTTTTAAAGATTTTTAGATATTTTAAAATATTTGTATTTTTAATATTATATTCAACATTCTCAGATAACAACTTTTTCTTCTGCAGTATAGCTGCTAAAGTAAATGTACATTGCTATAAAGGAGTTTTAGATATTTATATTGGAAAACAAGCCAAAACAAATAAAAAATGTATTTTGTTGCAGTGTATAATGGGGCGAAGACTACCCTCTCTCACCTTTCTGTTCACTTCAATCCATCTTTAACTCACAAAAAACAAACTCTCTCTTATTAATAAAGCTTCGTATTGCCAACTTTCTTAACGATAAGAAATGCAAGATATAAAAACATATATTATGATTCAGTAAGTTGCCATCACGTTATAATCTAGCTGCATTAAGTGTGCGCTTGAGGGATGAACATCCCCACGACTGTGTGCATCAGCCGGGTGCAGTTACAGTCTCTCCCCCTTAGATCGGGACATTCGTGCAACTCATAGAAGAGGCGCTGACCACACAGAGAAATGCCAGTTTAGGAGTTTGTAGTTATTTACATGATCTGCTTCTGTATTATTTGAACTTTAATAAAGCTATAACGCATTAAGTATAACTGCATTAAAGATGTAACGCAGGGGTGTTTCCTTTAAAGACATCTGACATGCAAGTTTTGCTTCAGCTGAGCGTCAGCTCCGGCTCTGCTTATTTCACAACGAGAGTGCTTCTGTATTTACTTATTTTGTATTTTTGCATTATAATTCCCTCATACTTTGTGATCTACATCACCTGAAGCTGTTTGGAAAGTTTAGAGTGCATCTGGACTGTGAGATGTGTAATTCTTCCTCTCCTCAGTCAGGTGCGGACTGCAATGCTGCTCTTATGTTACGTTAAGATCAAACGACTATTCGACAACACAAATTTTTGTCGACAATTTTTTATTGTCGACGTTGTCGATAACGTCGACTAATCGTTCAGCCCTAATGCCAGTGTGGTTTTGCTGTGTTCATTTGTTTATCCAACAACTAAAAAAGCATGATGATATTGAAATTTTAGTTATAATTCACAAAAATGATTAGAATTTAAGAGCATTTTGAACTAGACTTGAAACCACTGCATTTGCGCAGCTGAACTTGACTCAAAACCTCATAGTTACTGACTGAGATTTGATTTTGTTTGTGTTCTCATCTCTGTGCAACACCTCTATATGTGTGCCTTTTTATCAGTGTCTCGGACAGTGCCATGAAATATAAAAGAAGTGAGGACGTACTTCAAATGCTGTATACTCAATGCATGTGGGTGGTTTATGAGGACATTTTTTTAGGTTACAAACTAGTAATTACAAGGGTATTATGCTATAAATGTGGTTTATGAGGACATTTCTAGTGTCCCCATAAATCAAATCGCTTAAAAAACTTACTAAACTGTTTTTTTTGAAAATGTAAAAATGCAGAAAGTTTTCTGTGAGGTTTAGGGGTAGGGGTAGGGTTAGGGTAAGGGAATAGACTCTATGGTTCGTACAGTATAAAAATCATTATGTCTATGGAGAGTCCTCATAAGGATAGCCACACCAACGTGTGTGTGTGTGTGTTTCAGTGTGAGTGTGTGAATATGTGTGATGTGAGTGTGTTTTTACTGCGTTATTTCCCTGGCTGGCTGATGTGATTTGAAATTGGAGGGTTTGTGCTGTGTAAGCACAGTGCTTGAGGGAGGATAGGCTTGTAATGAGAAAGTGGCACTGGCTGGCCCTGTAAAACAGCTCTTGATGGGTCTCCTCCGCACATTTAATGAGGCCTGGGCTCCCTCTGTTCCCTAGACGGCACGATTCCCTGCAAAACCTGGAGAGGAACCATGTCATGCTGTGCCACAATCCTAACCACATCCCCCTTTGTGTCTCTGTGCCTATTACAGCCACTCATCCAGATGTCCCTCTACCTGTGGAGGGACACAGGCTTCATGGTTTTGTGGTCTCCATCCTGGGATGTTTCATTTATATTTTGCTGTATAGATATACGCTTGAGGGTCCTGGCTGATGTGCTTTCTTTGTGTAAACAGAGGTAATGTTTATGATTTTGGGCCTCTGGCTGAAGGCATACTATTTGTTTAAAGCATCATTTTGAACCATTACATTAAATCTTTATAGACAAAAAAAAAAAAAAAAAGGCACTCTACTGATTTGGAGGGGCACCAGTATGTGGTCAAAAGTGAACATTGTATGCCATATTTAGAGTGAATGAAATACGGTTTCCAGAATTGTATACAGTGCTTCAAGCTTAGTTGGAGAGCTAATTTGCACATTAATCTACCAAGTAAGCATTTTTAAATGTGTATGCAGCTCTGTACAGCTTATTTGTAACATTCAGGTTGACTAAAACTTATTTTGTTGTTGTTTGTTTATTATAAGATTAACTATAATTAAATAACTATATAATGATTTTGAATTGCAGCGGTGTCTCAATCTCTGATCACAAGTTTATCCATTTAAAGGGGTCATATCATACATTTCTTGTAACTTATGTTTTTGCCATGAGGTCAACTTATAATGGTATGTTTTGTGTTGAAAACTCATCATAATTTCGTTTTTGATGACAATTTTCCACCCTCTGTCTGACCCTTAGAATTAAAAAGGCTATTATTTTAGAAGTCTTGAAGATATCTTTGGATGTGAAATAAGTAATAGAGCTTTGAGGCCCATGTACACTTTCATTAGCCTTTTTCCAAGCCTGAATTACAGTACATTTCGACAGGGTCACAAATCAGTCTGCATTAATGTGCCACACAAACGGTTATGGTCAGACTGAAATGATCAGGGATCCTGTCAGAAATGAACTTCAACCACTCTTTTCTAACAGTGGGAACTTTCAGATATGTAGAGCTGTACAGGTACTACACAGCCAGGAACAGTGCAAGGTTCAGCAAACCCAGATTTTAATCTTATCACTAGTTCTTCTGGTGTTTAGGCACAATAGGATCCATCCTACTTCAACTTGATTCACAGTGACTGGCTTTCTGAACACACAGCAGGTGTCGTTGACATGTAAATGCATGGGAAAATTTGTTTTAAGCAGGTTTCTGATATCAGAAGAATTTCAGAATGAGCCATATTTGCTGCTCAATAAATTACCTTTTTAAATTCTGAAAGTTACTGTGTTCATAATACATTGAACATTTTAATAAAAAAATAAAAATAAAATTGTACATTTTTCATGATATGATCCCTTGAATTCTAAGCTGTATAAATCTCCATTACTTGTCTCTCAAATTTACAAAAATTAAGAAGACATTTAATTAAAATTTAAGAGACAAATAATTAAAAGATCTTCAATCAAAGTTTTGCAATTGGCTGAATGTCTTCTATTTATGATTTTCTGTTATACCACAGTAAGGCCACCAGAAGGCATCATATCCAAAGAATAAAAAAGGAAACATGTCAAAGGTGTACGCCTCCTGCCCACACACAGCAGAGACAGAACTTCACACAACCTGAACTGCTGAACGTGTCCTCATCTGCTCTTTGACCTCTCACTATTACCATCCCCTTTACTTTTCAGACCAAAAGTAGACTGTTCTGTCATGTCTAGAGCAATGCTGCCCTTAGTACAGTTAATATATATATATATATATATATATATATATATATATATATATATATATATATATTAATTAACTGGACCAAGGTTAATTGCAAGGTTAAGTGCAAAATAAGCACGTGTGTCAAAATGCACATTGTCCAGTATGTTTGTTTTTTTTTAAGTAAAAAAAGTAAAATGATTACTAATCCTACATTTTGGTTCACAATAAACTAATTTTATACAAACAATAATATGAATAAAAATTAATACAAGTTTATGTATACTATAACACAGGATTTGTTTTTTTTATTATTGTTTTAATGTTAAACATTTGAAGATTTTTTCAAAAATATCACTTGGTGGTGCTAGAGAGACATGCAGTATCTCCCAGCCTAGAATGAGTTTCATCAATGTGACGTGATTATGAATGACAAACATCAGTATCTAAATGATGCTGCTGCTTCTCTTTCTCTAGTTAGAACATTTAGTGTTTATTTAGCTGATTACAGTTATTATTGGTGGTTCCATTAATTGTAATTTTCATGCAAGAAATGGTTCATGTAGTGCTGATTTCACAACAGACTACTCTTGAACTGACAGTTATAAGGTGACATCTTAATGATGTGTATTTCCTGAGATATACAATGTCCAACAGGTGCAGTTTCTGACCATGTCATTGATGGCAAGCTGTAAAAATATTAGATACTGGTTTTGGCATTGTGTACCCAATTTGCATATCATGCAACAGTATCCATATGGTTTCCTTTAATGTAATTAAATTATCCAGTGACATTATCATGAGATGGTAAATTCATTTTTATACAACAGTTAGTTTCGGCCCTGAGTCGACAAGCTGTGCTATAAATATTTATTAATATAAAATGAAATATAGGGCCATAGTGTATATAAAATTTTATTTTTCTATTGTAGAAAAGCAATATAATACTTGCAATCATGCTGTTGTACTGAATATCAATACAGCAGTGATTACTTAAGGCCTCGAGCCTACGGCTGAATCACATCTGTGTTAATATTTAGTACAATAGCTCTCTTGCTTGTGTGATATTGGACTCAAGATGGCGCCGAGTATGAATGCTGCATTGCGAGCTCCGACACAACATTGTAGTTTTTTTGTTTGTTTTGTTTACAATTCTTATGTTTTTGTCTTGGATGTTGTCTGCCATATTGTCTACTACAGACAAACACTTTTGGACATTGGTTCTGCAATTACACACCATAAACCGGACTTCAAATTCCTCAATGCCGACCCGCCGTTTACAAACACGCCAGCGGAGCCTTTGTCTGGGCAGCCCGGCCGTGGAAATGCAGAAGGAAAAGGGGAAACAGAGCCGGCGTTCTCATCAGAGTAAGACGTCGTGCAACTCGACCCCCGCTACCCAGTATTCTACTGGCAAATTTTCAGTCTCTGGACAACAAGGTCTGCGAGCTGAGAGTGCGGATCTCTTTCCAATGAAAGACCAGGGACTGCTGCATTATCTACCTAACAGAAAAATGGATGTCTGCGGAGATTCCAGACTCATCCATCGAACCCCCGGGGTTCTCCGTGCACCGAGCGGACAGCGCAAAAGACATCTCAGGTAAGAGCAGAGGTGGTGGTGTATGTTTTATGATCAACAAATCCTGGTGTGATCAGAGGAACGTACATTCTATCAAGTCTTTCTGCTCTCCTGATCTGGAATTTCTCATGCTTCTGTGTCGACCATTCTGGCTACCGAGGGAATTCATAGCGGTCATTATCACAGCTGAGTACATCCCGCCACAAGCTGACACAGACTGGGCACTCAAGGAACTGTATGGGATTATAAGCAAGCAGGAAACCGCACACCCTGAGGCCGCGTTCATTGTGACCGGGGACTTTAACAAAGCCAATCTCAAATCAAATCGCACCAAAATACCACCAACACATCTGTTTTAACACACGAGGGGACCGGGTTTTGGACCATTGCTACACTCCCTTCCGGGATGGCTACAAATCCCTCCCCCGCCCACCATTTGGCAAATCGGACCACTCATCCGTTCTGCTTCTGCCCGCTTACAGGCAGAAACTGAAACAGGAAGCACCCACTCTCAGAACGATCCAGTGCTGGTCAGACCAACCGATGCAACGCTACAAGACTGTTTTGATCACGTGGACTGGGAGATGTTCTGGTCAGAAAGTGCATAAAGGATGTTGTTCCGTTCAAAACAATACGGATCTACCCGAACCAGAAACCTTGGATTAAGGTGCGGACCTCCGCTTTTAATTCTGGGAACGCGGAGGAGCATAAACAAGCCAGTTATGAACAAGATTGAAGGACAGTTTAACACCACCAACTCTAGAAGCATGTGGCAGGGAATTAATATCATCACGGACTTTAAAGGGAATAAAAACTCCGCCGTGAACACCGCTGCCTCTCTCTCGGATGAGCTAAATACTTTTTATGCAAGTTTCGAGGGAAATAACACCGCTCTCGCGGCCGAAGCTACAGAGGTTAGTTCACTCTCCGTCTCTGTAGCGGATGTAACCCGATCCTTCCGACGGGTGAATATCCGTAAAGCCGCGGGTCCAGACAGCATTCCGGGCCATGTCATCAGAGCATGCGTGAACCAACTGGCTGGTGTTTTTACGGACATTTTCAACCTTTCCCTCTCTTTGTCTGTAGTCCCCACATGCTTTAAAACATCCACCATTGTGCCTGTAACAAAGCAAACCAAAATCACTTGCTTAAATGACTGGCGTCCTGTTGCTCTGACCCCAATCATCAGCAAATGCTTTGAGAGACTAATCAGAGATTACATCTGCTCTGTGCTGCCTCCATCACTGGACCCATTGCAGTTTGCTTACAGCAACAACCGCTCCACTGATGATGCCATTGCATCTACAATACACACTGCTCTCTCCCACCTGGAAAAAATAGCTGATGATACGACGGTGGTAGGTCTGATCACTGACAATGATGAAACAGAGAGGAGGTACACAATCTGACATGCTGGTGTCAGGAGCACAACCACTCCCTCAACGTCAGTAAGACAAAGGAGCTTGTGGTGGACTTCAGGAGAAGAGAAAGAGAACAGAGCCCCATCACCATCAATGGAGCACCAGTGGAGAGAGTCAGCAGCTTCAAATTCCTGGGTGTCCACATCACTGAGGAACTCACATGGTCTGTCCACTCTGAGGTCATTGTGAAGAAGGCTTATCAACGCCTCTTCTTCCTGAGACGGCTGAGGAAGTTTGGAATGAACCGCCACATCCTCACATGGTTCTACATCAGCACTGTAGAGAGCATCCTGACTGGCTGCATCTCCGCCTGGTACGGCAATAGCGCCGCCCACAACCACAAAGCCCTGCAAAGGGTGGTGCGAACTGCCAGACACATCATCGGAGGTGAGCTTCCCTCCCTTCAGGACATATATACCAGGCGCTGTGTGAAAAAAGCTCTGAGGATCATCAGAGACTCCAGCCACTAGAGTCATGGGCTGCTCTCACTGCTACCATAAGGCAGGCAGTGTTGCAGCATCAGGACCCGCACCAACCGACTTCATGACAGCATCTTCCCCCAAGCAATCAGACTTTTGAACTCTTGATCTCTCACGATCAATATACATCAGCACTGCACTTTTTTTAATTAATTGATTTTTTTAATTGATTTTTCAAAACAAAGAAAAACAAAACATATATACAATGACTCAGCATTAACTCCCACTACTTCCCCTCCCCAATCAAGAACCCCACCCGACCCTAAACGAACATCCCAGTGGTCTTACATAAGTACACACATATACAGAGAATAAAATAATAAAAATAAATAAATATATAATAATAATAATTATATATATATATATATATATATATATATATATATATATATATATATACAGTATATATATATATATATATATATATATATATATATATATATACTGTATATATATATATACACACATATACATATGCATACATTTACACATATAATAAACATACAACTATTAACTATACCTCTCTCTCAACAGACCCACTCTGAGAGCCCCCCAAAAACATCAAATATTTACCCCATTTCCCAATAAAATAATCCCATATCCCCAGCCTTCTACACATTACCTCTTCGAAGGCTGCCACCCTTCCCATCTCCTCACACCACTCCCGAATTGAGGGTGCTCCTACTGACTTCCAACCCCTTAAAACAATCTGCCTGCCTATCATCGCACTGGTGAGGACCCAATTGTTTATGTATTTGTCACCTATGTCGATGACCGCCCCGTCACCCAGAACACAGAGTCTGGGGCAAAATGAAATCCGAATGCCCAACACGTCACACACAACACTCTGTACCTTCAACCAAAATTCCTGAATCTCAGCACACCACCAAAAAACATGGGCTATGTCTCCATCCTCTGATTGGCATCGCCAGCAGGTGGGTGTCTTTAAGACCAAGCCTATACAATTTAGAGGGGTCCAATAGAACCGATGTAAAATCTTGAATTGTATAAGGCGCACCCTTGCATCTCTCGATGTAGTTTTTATGTTTTTTAAAATCCTAGCCCATTCTCCCTCCTCCAATTCCAGGTTTAAATATTTCTCCCATAATCTCTTGAAAGTGGTTGAGACTCCGTCCCCCAGACTCTGAATTAATAAAGAGTAATACACTGATGCCTCATAGCCCTTTCCAAAAGCAGAAATCACCTCTCCTAGAGTATCTGCTGCTTTAGGGGGGTGTATGCTATTCCCAAAAATAGTACAGAGCAAATGGCGTAACTGAAGATACCTAAAAAACTGAGATCTGGGGATCCCAAAATATTGAACCAAATTTTTAAAGGATCTCATCACACTGCTCTCTTATAGATCACCGAGTGAATTAACCCCCCTCGCAATCCACTCTGACCAACAAAAAGGGGACTTATTAATGCATAGTTTGGGGTTTAGCCATAGGCTCGAGGCAACATTTAGATAAATATCTGAATTAAACACTCTGGACACTTTTGTCCATACTGAGTGCAAATGTGAAATAACGGGGTGTGATTTAACTTCTCTATTTAGTTTGATGGAAAGGCTTTGCAATGGCAAAATAGGGGCAAGAAGTTCTTGTTTAATGCAGAACCAGCGAGGGGCTCTTTCAGGTGTAAGCGACCAATGAACCAAATGTCTGAGACCGAATGCATAATAATAAAACAAAATCTTGGGTAGGCCTAGCCCACCTTTGTCAATCGGCCTATGTAACTTATTGAAATGTAGTCTGGGGCGCTTACCACTCCAAATGAAAGACTTCACAATGCTCTCAAATTGCTTGAAATAAGAGAAGGTGACATCTACCGGGAGAGACTGTAGCAAGTAGTTAAATTTTGGAATACAGTTCATTTTAATAACATTAACTTTCCCAATCATCGATAAATGTAATGAAGCCCACCTGTCTACATCGCTCGAAAACCTTTTAATTAAAGGGTCAAAATTAAAATCAGACAAATTTGTTGGGAATAAAATGCCCAAATACTTAATGCCCTGTTTGGGCCACTGGAAGGCGCCTGGCTGGAAGGCCGTTACTGGACAGTACGCTGTCAAAGCCAAAGCTTCGGATTTAGACCAGTTGACTTTGTATCCTGAGAATCTGGAAAAGGAATGAATAATTCTGTGGAGGCAAGGCATAGATTTAGTAGGGTCAGAGACGAATAATAAAATATCGTCTGCATAAAGCAGAAACTTATGCGCCACGCCTCCCGCCGTCACCTCTGGAAAATCATCCTCCTTTCTTATCACGGCTGCTAATGGTTCCAGGGCAAGACAGAACAATAATGGGGAAAGAGGGCAACCCTGACGGGTGCCCCTGTCCAGAGTAAAATAATCTGAAATTAATCCATTTGTTTGTACCACCGCTACCGGGTGTCTATAAAGTAACTTGATCCAACCAATAAATGTACTCCTGAACCCATACATTTCCAAAATCTTAAAGAGATAATCCCATTCTACCATATCAAATGCCTTTTCAGCATCAAGTGAGATGGCAGCGACAGGAGTCTGATCATTCGCCACTGACCACATGATATTGATGAAATGCCTAATATTATCAGAAGAGCTAGGACCCCGAATAAACCCCACCTGATCTATATGTATAAGAGATGTCATAACTTTACTTAATCGGTTAGCCAGTCTAGCTGGATCAGGGAAACTGGATATAAAAAATTCAGTGGCAAAACCATCTGGCCCCGGAGCCTTGCCTGTAGGTAATGACTTAATTACCTCGTCAAGTTCCTCCAAGGTTATCTCTGAATCAAGAGAGTTTTTTTGCTCATTCGTCAGTTTAAGGAGTTCTAATGGTTTCACAAAGTTTCTAATATCTTCATCAGTAGATGAAGACGTGGAACTATAGAGATCAAGGTAGAATTCTTTAAAGGCATTATTAATATCAATGGTTGAGGTAAAAATTTCACTACCAGCAGATTTCACTGAGGGAATGGTAGAAAAAGACTCTCTCTGCTTTATATATCTAGCCAAAAGCTTCCCTGCTTTGTCCCCTGACTCAAAGTATGCTTGTCTTGCCCTGAACAACCAAAACTCCACTTTCCGTGACAAAATAGTATTATATCTGTATTTCTGTCGGGTCAATTCTCTGAGACCATCAGACGACATTCGGCGCTTCAGCTCTGCCTCGGCACATTTAATATTTCCTTCCAACTCTACGAGTTCTCGTGCTTTGGATTTTTTGGTGAATGAGGCATACTGTATGATCCGACCCCTAAGAACGGCCTTAAGTACCTCCCAAGCCACGCTCACAGAAGATACTGAGGACCAGTTGGTCTGTCAGTTGGACATTGATTTCAGTCTTTAACATTTGTTGGAAATCAGGATTTTGCAAAAGGGATACATTAAAGTGCCAACTATATGATTTTTTTTTTCTCTGTATGTGGCAACATCTCTAAGTTCACCAGAGCGTGATCTGAGACTAAGATGTTTCCAATTGAGCAATCAACAACAGATGAAATGAGGGACATAGATATAAAAAAATCTATTCTAGAGTAAATCTTATGAACTGATGAAAAACATTTATAATCCCTACCAGATGGGTTCAAAAGTCGCCAGATATCTGCAAGACCAAGATTTTTGCACATTCTGTGAAGTGTCAGTGTTGCTCTAGGGGGCAACCCAATATTATCTAGTCTCCTCCCAATATTATGTCACTGCCAGCAGCTTGCAACATCCCATCAAGATCTATAAAAAAGCTCTGATCATCAGCGTTAGGTGCATAAATATTAGCCAAAATCAACCTTTGCCCCTGAATTTATCCTAAAACAGCAATGACTCTTCCTAATTTATCTTTAATGTGTTTGAGACATTTGAATTATAGATGTTTATTTATCATTGTAATGACTCCCTTGCTCTTACTTGAACCAGCACTAAAGAAAACATGCCCACCCCATATCTTACCAAATTTTTCAGCTTCCTGCAGGGAAAGATGTGTTTCTTGAAGAAACACTATATCATATTTCTTACGTTTAAGAAAAGAAATAACCTTCCTTCTTTTTATAGGGTGCCCCAACCCATTCACATTCCATGTGGGGAGAGACAACTTATTCATATTAAAATTTTACATATTGATATAATAAAAACAAAAAAAACAATTGTGTGTCAAAAGCAAGATTACACAGACCACATTCCCCATTAATGCAACAATCAAACCCCAAACTTCCCCCCGAACAAAACAAACAGAAAAAAAGAAAAACGTGCGCATTAACCCTGTGCACGACAGCGCCAACCAGCGTCAATCCCTCAAAACTCAAAGAGTCCATATACGCCTACGAGAACCCCAGCTACAACTCTGCCAACGGATTATTCAAGTCCGGTGTTTCTGCACAATTTTTGTGAGGCAAAATTACATAACAGACCCCAGCCAACAGGCAGAATAACAGAAAAAACATGTAGATTCATTCACAGAACTGTCTCGAAGGTGTGTTCCTCCACAAAATAAACTCCAGCTGATATAAAGCCATTCAGTTTCCTCGGAAAGACAAACAATTGTTCAGTGAGCCGGCTGTTATGAGTGCAGCAGATGACATAATCATTCTACTGTCCCTTAAAAATACTCCACAAAAACAAACTCCAGCCAACAGGAGGCATAAGCACAAAGAACGAACAGATTTATCCACAACTGTCCCAAAGTAGTGTAATTCCACAAAACAAGCTCCAGCCACTAGGCGGAACCAGCATGAAAAACAAAACCGGCATCCCGATTCCTCGGATGATCAAGAGCCAAACTAACTCGGAGGCCGTGCAAAAAAAAAAAAAAAAAAAAAAAAAAAACACCATAACTTACTCAGCCCGTCAACTTTATAAAAGACGTCCTTTATGTGAGCATGTAGATATTTTGCGGTCATCCATAGTGTCCATTCTCGATCTGGCCGGGAACTTCAGTGTAAAAAATATCTTCCGTCAATGCAAACGTTTCTTGGAGTCATGCCACAAAACAAACTCCAGCCGCTAGGCGGAGCCAATGCAAAAGGAAACAAAAATGGCAAAAATGAGTTCCACAACCGTGAGGCAGTCCACTAATATAAGAAACATGAAATGGCTTACTCCAATGTATTTATGAAGGAGAGTGCCTGTTTTGGACATGTAAATACTTTGCGACCATTCTTCGTTTCTATTCTCAGTTTGGCCGGGAACATCAATGCAAAAGCTATCTTCTGTTGGTGTAAGAGTTTCTTGCATTGCCTGAACCGATCGTGTTTCTCTCTTGTCCGGGAACAAGAAAATATTATGGTTCTTCCAAGAAAGCTTCCCTTTGCTCCTCGCCTGGTGCAACACGAGATCTTTATCGGATGATTTCAGAAATTTGGCCAGAATCGATCGGGGCCTGTCTCCCTCAGAAGATGTTCAAGCCGGGACTCTGAGCTCGCTCGATTTCCAGTTTATGGCCTGTTATGTCCAGCAGACTCGGGAAGAGCTCGTCCAGGAATTTCACCATATCTCTGCCCTCTTCATGCTCAGGAATTCCAACAATTCGTATGTTATTCCTTCGGCTCATATTTTCGAAATATTCCAGTTTTTCCGAAATTAATTCAAATCTGTTTTGGACGCGGGCAGATTAGCGGATAATTCTCTTTCCGATGACTCAAGATAATCGATCCGTTTTTCAACTTCTGTCACTCTTGTAAACAACTCAGTGAATTTTGTTTCCATCGCTGTAACCGATCGACATATTACAGCGAAATCCTCCAAGTCAGCAACAACCTTCGTCAGCATTACCGAGATGTTGGACAGTTGACGCTGAATTTCTTCTCTCGACGTGCCTTCCAAATCGAGTCCCCGGCTTGCAGTCGCGTCAGAGGCCTCAGCTTGAACACGTAAGTGTCTTTTAATGTCTCCAGAGTCTGAGGATTTTGAGTTCTTTGCCATGTTTACCTCAAAGAGCAAGTATGTAACTGGATGTATCGAATCTCACCGGATTATAACATGAAAATAATAAAAAATAATAAAAAAATAGCAAAGTTCACAGAGCTCGTGTCTCACACGTCTGCTTCTCGCATGGCGTCACGTGAACCAGCACTGCACTTTATTAATCTTATTATCTCACACTGGACTGTCATAAATTATATTCTCTTTTAACAACACACTGGCAATTGACTATCAACCGACAGCCTGAATGTCAGTACAATACAGTACAACCTACTGTACATTTTATATATACTATATATACTATTTTTCATTGTATAATGTGTATTCTATATTGTGTGTATTGTATAATGTACATTGTATGTTATTATTTGTATATTGTGTTGTGTGTATATTAGATTTTAAATTGTGTTGTGTAAATCTGAAATTTATTGTATGGTATATGTCTCATCACTGTCATGACTGCTATGTTGCTCGGAACTGCACCCAAGAATTTCACACACTATTGCACTTGTGTATATGGTTGTGTGACAATAAAAGTGATTTGATTTGATTTGATTATTGCTAAAAAAGTGAAAGTAACAAGACCAACAGAACTGAATTCTGCAGAATTTCTGCTTTACTGGAGTTTAGAGTTCGCTTTGGATATGAAGGCCTGATGAAGATGGGTGCAAGTAGAGGGAGGGAGGACAGAGTGTTTTAGTTTGGTGTGTGTGTGTGGGAAGGCTGGATAAATAAGTGCTGAAACACAGGTGTGGGGGTGTGATTAGGCTCCTAGGGCAGATTGGCTCTCTCTCTAACGGCCTCATGTTGTTCTTCTTGCTTGTGTGGAAGTTGTAAGGGCACCCTCTGGATTGCCTCACTGCCAGAGCATGCCAGACCCTGTTATCCAGCTATCCATCTGTGCTATTGATTTTCTTTTTTTCCATCTTTCCTTTCCCTGGGCTGGTGTTTAAGAGCAGTGATAGGGATGGGGGGGGGGGGGGGTGTTCTAAGAATGTTTGCAGGGGGTCGGGGGCTGAGACTGGCAAGGTTTGCCTGCACTGGATGAATCTCTCCAAGCAAATGTGGGTGTGCAGGCCTGTGTATGGATCTATTTTCTCTTATTCTCCCTTACTCACTCCAGGGAGAAGACCGCACCCCCCTCGCATTTCAGAGGCGCCTACATCGCACACGCTCCTGGCGGCGCTTCTCCCTAGCCCCCCACCTCTCTCTGTCTTCCGCCCGCCTGCCTGCCGTCTCCTCTCCCGGGGGGCATCAGCAGTGCTGCCGGCTCGCCCCGTGATTTGCAGAGATTTGTCTAAGTGAGAAGCAATTAGTGTGGAAGGCCATTAATGTATGCATGCTCTGGCCAGCCTCCGGCAGGCTAGGGAAAACCAGAGTGGCATGACCGCAGGGCTCTGCAGTTCTCTCACATCGTTTCATTGGCAGGAACATACCAAGACACCAGTGTTCCACATTGCCACCTGCCTCCTTTTATTTCTATTAATAAGATAATTGCTGTGTTTTTTGCTCTAAAATGTCTTGTTTCTTTAGTGCACACAATTGCATCAGCAATATGTCTTTTGTTTAAAGGTGAAGTGTAATGTAATTTTTTCCGATGTTAAAATACTTTTCTTACTAAAAGTAAGCTATTTGTATGATTGGGTGATTAATCTAAAAAGTGTAAACACTTAGGCTTTGTGTCCAATCAAAACATTGTTTTATGTGAGCATACCAGCCGCTCCGACATAGCAACTTTGACTCAACCAGTGATATAAGTTTGAGATGGGACTATCTGTTTGTTCAACCAATGAAAGACAGGGACAGTGTTTGGGAAACCAATTTGAAACAGTTGAACAGTTGCTTCCGAAATTGCATACTGTAGTATGCACTGCATTTGATGAAGCATGCACTTCTTGTTGGTAAAACAGTACGTTCTTTAGGTATGCAGGTGAGTAGTATGAATTAGGGCTGCGACTAATGATTATTTTGATAATCGACTAATCTAACGATTATTTGACTTCGGAGATTATTGCAACGATTAATCATTAGCTCTTAACCGACTATTCAACTTGTGCCTTGACTTAAAAGGTTTCATGAAACGTGCTTACTAACAATAAAGAGGACAAAATCATCTATTAAAAATACCTCTAAATGACATTGAATTAAAGGGAAAAAAAATTCTTAAGTTTAATTCAGTAAAAATTTAACTGCAAAATTCAATGTTTTTTTTTCATTTAAAAATATCTAAAAATCCTAAAAAAGATACATTTACTTGAGAAGCAACATATAAGATATTTAGACTTGCTTTCAGAGAATGTACATCTGTAATTTATGAGTTTATTAATATGAGTATATTTTTTATATACGTGTATTTTTTCACTTGTTCATACTTCTGCCAGTGTTTAATGGGTGAAGACTACTCTCTCTCTCACCTTTTTATTCACTTCGATCCATCTTTAACTCACAAAAAACAAACTCTCTCTTCTTAATAGAGCTGCGTGTCACCAATTTTGTTCACGATTAGATAACCACCACAACACTTATGTATTATGATTCACTATGTCGCAAGCCATCATGTTATAATCTAGCTGCAGCAAGTGCGCTCGAGGGATGAGCGTCCCCACGCCAGAGTGTGCTTTAGCCGGGTGCAGTTTCAATCTCTCTCCCCTTTAGATCGGGTCTCTTCACACGACTCATAGAAGCGGTGCTGACCGCAAAGAGAAATGCCAGTTTCAGAGTTTGTCCTTATTTACATGACCTGCTTCCTTATTATTTTAACTTTAAAGGTGACCTATTATGCAAAATTCACTTTCACATGGTGTTTGAACATAAATGTGAGTCGGCAGTGTGTGTACACAACCACCCTACAATGTTAAAAATCCTTAAGTCCTAAAAGTCCTCTCCTCAGTCAGGCGCAAGCTGCAGTGCTCATCTCACGCGGCATCATTGAAGTTTAATGTGATCTCATGTTACGTTAAATGAGATCGAACGACTATTCGACAACGAAAATTATGTTGACATATTTATGTTATGTTGTTGTTTTTATTGTCGACATTGTCGATAATGTCGACTAATCGTTTCAGCCCTAGTATGAATACATTATGGACATTCTTCATGCAGGAACATGGGCATTGCTCCGTGACCAGAATATATCAAGTCATGTCATTTTTATTTGTATATTTTGTATTGTGCTTTTCACAATACACATCGTTTCAAAGCAGTTTTACAGAAAATAATGCTTTAATGTCTTAAAGTCCTAATTGAGCAATTTCAGTAAAAAAGGTAATTGAAAATCATGTGTTAAAAGACATGACTTTTTTTTATTATTGTAATATGTTCCTTGAGGTTTATTCATTTGTAAAACATGATCATTTTCCACCCTCATTCTGACCCTCTATCAGAAACGTTTGGTTTTGCTGCTTCTCCTTTAAGACTGGACAGTAAATGCCCACTGTTATGACTGGCTCTCTGCTCTTGACTGATCTGCTCTCTCCTTGCCATCTCACTACTCACCGCTACTTGGCTGGTTATGGAAGTGATAAGGTAAATTAGGCATTGATGTGTTGTTGTTAGAGGTGGGTAGTAATGCACTACATTTACTTGAGTACTTTTTGAAAAAAAAAATTTTTTTAGAGTAGGTTTAATTTTTACTTTCACTCAAGTAAATTTCTAATTAAATTGTTTTTACTTTTACTTCATTACAATGGGCAGTGTTCCTGTCGTTACATTACTGGGTTTAATTTTAATGAATGTGTAATTTATTTTGAGATTATTGAATGGGACTTTTACGACAGAGGAAGTTCACAGCTGCACGCACTGTCACTGTAGCGAGGACGCTGAGGCAGGAGTGTTAAGATCCATATGCAGTTTTAATAACAGTATAAATAATAAAACAAAGTAACAAAACAACAGAGAAAACAAAAGGCAGGCAGTGGTTTGGTACAAGCAGGCTGGGAAATACGAGAAACAGGCAGGAGTCAAAACACAGGGAAAAAAGGATGGGTAAATAACGCTCAGAAATGTTGACAAGGCAAACAAGACTTTGCACTGAATGCGAGAAAACAGGGAACTTAACCAGAGTTAATGTGAAACAAGTCTGAAAGTAATCAGTCTGAGAGGAGGATTATGGGAAATGTAGTTCGTGAGAACTTAGTACTCTGGGGATGGCGACCTCTGGCGGTGTACAGGAGAGATAGCAGGTGCTGCGGGTGTAACAGTCACAGACTATCACTCAAGCCGAGTCCATCAATGCTGCAACATCATGCTCTTCAAAGTGAAACACTTTCTTTGCTCCGCACAGTGAAAAAACAATAGTTTTGTCATGCAATGCCTTCATTTAACACCAAGACAATGGATATTTCAAGATTAAAATAGAAGCTCCAACTTATGGCAGCACACTGAGGTAAGTCGTGGCTCTAATGATAACCCGGGCTTTTCTGTGAGATGGTGATGGTCATTTTCAGGGTGATTCTGTAACTGGGCTCTTATGACATCAGTTTTGAAGTGTACATTTTTTTTTTATCCCCTTTTCTCCCCAATTTGGAATGCCCAATTCCCACTACTTAGTAGGTCCTCATGGTGGCGCGGTTACTCACCTTAATCTGGGTGGTGGAGGACAAATCTCAGTTGCCTCTGCTTCTGAGACAGTTAATCCACGAATTTTATCACGTGGCTTACTGTGCATGACACCGCGGAGACTCCCAGCATGTGGAGGCTCATGCTACTCTCTGTGATCCACGCACAACTTACCATGCACCCCATTGAGAGTGAGAACCCCTAATCATGACCACGAGGAGGCTATCCCATGTGACTCTACCCTCCCTAGCAACTGGGCCAATTTGGTTGCTTTGGAGACCTGGCTAGAGTCACTCAGCATGCCCTGGATTTGAACTCGCGACTCCAGGGGTGGTAGTAAGTGTCAATACTCACTGAGCTACCCAGGCCCCCTAAGTGTACATTTTTAAATCAGTGCAGCAATATATCAGTGCGCTTTGTCCCGCGTCCCACATGTCATGAGCAGAATTTAAGCATTTACCCCGCACCCTCGCGGGGGTACTGGAAATTATCGCAGCTAATTCGGCTGAGTCCGAAATCGTTCACTCATTCACTATTTCCTATATAGTGAATGGCAGTGAGTGCACTATATCTCAGCAGTGTGTGCACTATAGTGTGTTTTCACACCTAGTTCCTTTGAGCACTCCAAGTGCTCTCAGAGCGGTATAACGTGTATATGTCAACTAGGGGTGTAACGGTTCGAATTTCTTACGGTTCAGTTTGTAACACGGTTTCAGGGTCACAGTTATTTGCTTTGTTTAAAGAATAATCTATTTGGTAAACACTTCAACAGGTTTGCCCTTAAATAACAATCATTGTTTTATAACAGTAACCATAGTTTAACCATGGCATTTGTAGTAAAATCATAGTAACCACAATATAAACATGGTTACTGTCATGGTTACAATATATAGTAAAATCATGGTTACTATATAGAAACTACAGTATTACTGTTATAAAACCATGGTTAATTGTATCAAAACTATGATTTCTGCTCAGAAAACCATGGTGACAGCAGTCATGGTTACTACAATATTACTATAGTAAAACCATGGTTAATTTTTGTCAGGTCCTTAACTTAAAAAAACAAACACGTTCTCTAACTACTAAATCAACATTTTAACTTAATACATACCTTAGTATTAACACTAATACTCTACATGCATCAACATAAATTGCACTTCAAACTCATCTCAACATTTTCAATATTTGGAAGCTGTACATCACTATAAAAGGAATAACCTTGCTATTAGAATGCATACGAGAAGGGATGTTGTGATAATGCTGCTTGAGTATTTTAATCATACATGGAAATCCCACATGAACACCCCAAGTGCTTTAGTGATTGTTTCATGTCTGTCCAAATTAGCACTGAGTGTCTGTTTAAAAATGGAAGGGAGTGTGTGCAGTTTCGGCTCACCTGCGGCTATTTCCCTGGATGAGGTCAGTGTAAATGATTAATCATGTATCAATGTATTACTATAACGGCATCTTAATGCCATTAATCAAAGCATATTATTGACGCTCGTGATAGATTACAGATGTGCAAGGAAACAGGAAGAACTTGTGTGCGCGTTTTAAATAAACCCTCATGCGCATTATTGACATGTATTACCAGTATACAGCACTTGAGCGATGTCTGCAAACAGTGCCTGTTTTGTAAACGTCTTTTGACCATCACTGTTGTAATTGACTGCAAAAAGAACATTTTTCCAGAAAGGAGAAATGCAGGGGGCTTCTCAATCAGTGTTAGATTTCTCCACTTCCCATTTTCAACTACACACAACGCTTGCAAAACAGTGATGTCATCAAGTTGACCCACGTGAAACACAGGTGGAGCGTATTCATTTACAGATCCATTCAGGTGCATTAGCAGAGGTTGTAACTGTGCCTGTCTGTTTGATGCTTTGTTTCTTGACCAAAACTTGTGCTCCAGATGCGTCATGAACCGACCACGGTGACAATGCTTCCCGAACCGTGGGTGGCGAACCGTACAGTTGTTTTTTTTTTACCGAGAACCATTACACCCCTAAAGTCAACAACCCAAGTGGTCTCAGACCCCCCTAAAAGGACCCAAAAGTGTACGTTTCGTTTGTGGGTCCTTTTGTTGTTCTATTGATTTGTACGATGTGAAAGCAAAGAGGTACCAGTCCGCTTTGCATTTTATGACATACAGTAAGCACCTCGTAGCTTGCCGTACATAGCTGCATTCAGCCGTGGCCCGTGCATTTTAAGTCTAGGCCTTCAGTGCAATTCATGCCATTAAGAAAACACAGTTTCACAATGAATAAGACACCGTATGCCTATCATACATTACGTTGCAGTCAACTAATAATACCAATTGTCATTTTAAAAACATGTCCACGCATGAAAGCCAGAACCAAGGAGGTCTAATACCAAGAAAAAGCTCTCTAATAATATTTGCGATTTAAATTTTGCCTGCAATAAAATTGGTTTCATCAGGGTACACAGTTATTTTTCAAAACTTGTTCCGGCACTGAGTGCTCAAGCAGCCTAATTTACACTTAGAAAACTCCTGATGTTGCTTTAACAATTCAAAAATCACTTACCAATTTGCTTGAAGTGAAAATCAGCCCTCATTTACTGTTTAATTAATCAATCGCATAATCATGCAGAACATCTCAGGTTTTTAAATCCATAAGGATATATTTCTCAACGGCAATAACAGCAGTGATGACAGCCGACTTTCAAATTACGTAAATCACTTAAAGTGTGATTGCGTCACTCAAGGCCAGCTAGAAGGCCTGGACTGGGACATATTCTAAAGACCACACCCACCAAGAACAAATAAATCAATCTGATTGGCTGATGAATCTGACAATCTGACTTTAGATGCCCATTCATTTGCACTGTTGAGCGATTCTGTGGAAATTCTGAAGGCCTGATGGGGTGGAGCTTAGATTCATGCGCTGCTTCGGCCTCGGGCTTCAGGCATGCGATTTGTGAAACGGTTGTCACACATTGCTTGTAAGCATCGAGGAATAAATTCTGATTGGATAAACTTTTTGTTTTTTGCTAATGGTTTATAGATGAATTAGGAGTGGAAAGCGATTGAAATACACAGGCAAAAAGGTCAATGAGAATGAAAAATATTTATTTATTATGTTACACCAGCAGAGAAGGCTTTGCTGGCCCTGAGAAATCGCCACTGGCTGCATTATATACTTCATATTCCAGTCACAATTTACTGTCCACATATGGGAATTTTCTGCGAATATAGATACAGTGCATCCGGAAAGTATTCACAGCGCTTCACTTTTTCCACATTTTGTTATGTTACAGTCTTATTCCAAAATGGATTAAATTCATTATTTTCCTCAAAATTCTACAAACAATACCCCATAATGACAATGTGAAAGAAGTTTGTTTGAAATCTTTGCAAATTTATAAAAAACAAAAAAAACAAAAAAAAAACAAACAAAAAAAAAAACACGTACATAAGTATTCACAGCCTTTGCTCAATACTTTGTTGAAGCACCTTTGGCACCAATTACAGGCTCAAGTTTTTTTGAGTATGATGCTACAAGCTTGGCACACCTATTTTTGGGCAGTTTCTCCCATTCTTCTTTGCAGGACCTCTCAAGCTCCATCAGGTTGGATGGGGAGCGTCGGTGCACAGCCATTTTCAGATCTCTCCAGAGATGTTCAATCGGGTTCAAGTCTGGGCTCTGGCTGGGCCACTCAAGGACATTCACAGAGTTGTCCCGTAGCCACTCCTTTGTTATCTGTGTGCTTAGGGTCGTTGTCCTGTTGGAAAATGAACCTTCACCCCAGTCTGAGGTCCAGAGCACTCTGGAGCAGGTTTTCATCAAGGATGTCTCTGTACATTGCTGCATTCATCTTTCCCTCGATCCTGACTAGTCTCCCAGTTCCTGCCGCTGAAAAATATCCCCACAGCCTGATGCTGCCACCACCGTGCTTCACTGTAGGGATGGTATTGGCCAGGTGATGAGCGGTGCCTGGTTTCCTCCAGACATGACGCTTGCCATTCAGGCCAAAGAGTTCAATCTTTGTTTCATCAGACCAGAGAATTTTGTTTCTCATGGTCTGAGAGTCCTTCAGGTGCCTTTTGGCAAACTCCAGGCGGGCTGTCATGTGCCTTTTACTGAGGAGTGGCTTCCGTCTGGCCACTCTACCATACAGGCCTAATTGGTGGAGTACTGCAGAGATGGTTGTTCTTCTGGAAGGTTCTCCTCTCTCCACAGAGAAACGCTGGAGCTCTGTCAGAGTGACCATTGGGTTCTTGGTCACCTCCCTGACTAAGGCCCTTCTCTCCCAATAGCTCAGTTTGGCCAGGCTGCCAGCTCTAGGAAGAGTCCTGGTGGTTCCAAACTTCTTCCATTTACGGATGATGGAGGCCACTGTGCTCATTGGGACCTTCAATGCTGCAGAAATTTTTCTGTACCCTTCCCCAGATCTGTGCCTCGATACAATCCTGTCTCGGAGGTCTACAGACAATTCCTTGGACTTCATGGCTAGGTTTGTGCTCTGACATGCACTGTTAACTGTGGGACCTTATATAGACAGGTGTGTGCCTTTCCAAATCATGTTCAATCAACTGAATTTACCACAGGTAGACACCAATCAAGTTGCAGAAACATCTCAAGGATGATCAGTGGAAACAGGATGCACCTGAGCTCAATTTTGAGTGTCATGGCAAAGGCTGTGAATACTTATGTACATGTGATTTTTTTTTCCCCGTTTTTTATTTTTAATAAATTTGCAAAGATTTCAAACAAACTTCTTTCACGTTGTCATTATGGGGTATTGTTTGTAGAATTTTGAGGAAAATAATGAATTTAATCCATTTTGGAATAAGGCTGTAACATAACAAAATGTGGAAAAAGTGAAGCGCTGTGAATACTTTCCGGATGCACTGTATACCATGATTACCACGATGTGTTTTTGTGTCTCATATTCCGTTCTTGTTGTATTATTTGAGCACCTAAAATGAACAAACGCATTCAGAGCAGAGCAGCACATTAAGATGAACCGCTTTAAAGTGCTCTGATGGGCCTACCATCTACGGAGGTTCATGCCAAACTCCTGCAAAAATACAAGCAAGGATTTTTATAGTTTCACTTTAATTTTATTTGCGCAATGGCAAATGATCTTGGCTCATTCACACAAGGTAAATGAAACGGAGGAGACGCTTGCTTGCTCCATTACTCTCAAGATGATAGATAAAGAAACATATTTTCAAATGCACATAAAATTTCAAATGTTTTTCTTCATGCAAAATAAGGGTTTGTATTTATCGGAGAGCCTTAACATAACATGAATTTAGGACAGAAATACATTATGCATTATTACTATTGCATAATGTAATATAATTGGCAGTGTTGTCTGGGTCTCATGAATAATATTACTTTTTATGTAATTTTATCCCTGTGCAATAAATTTTTATGAAAAATGCAATATTTGTTAAAGCCTTAAAAGTGATCATATAGCCCCATTTTAGTTAAATATCAATAAATTAATACTTAAAGTGTAGGCCTATCTGTAATAAGCATACGTACACCTTAAGAAGTATGACAATTGCTTATCATAATAATTATTATGTATATAATTACAATTATTTATGAAAAATTATTGTCAGCCAAATTTCATAATCGTGACAGCCCTAGCTGCAATGGGGTCTGAGTTCTTAAGGAGCTGTGGTGTGAACAACAAGGGGTCTGAGACCACATTAATGTGAAAAGGACCAAAAAAGAAACTGGGTCCTCTTTTAAGTCCACTTACATTTTGAACACCAGAAGCACTGAGGTCATTTGCGGCTGGTTCCTTTTCTAGTTCACTTTAACCGAACTGGGTTTGGTTCACTTAAAATGTACTATATATGAAACCACCCTATATCTCAGCAGTGAGTGAACGAAATGAGGGAGTGAATTCGGCCACAGACGTATACTCCTAGTGTCTGAGCTCTGGGGCTGTCGCAGAAACAACGTCACATATGAACTTTTACAATACTTGGGCCTTACATGTTATTCTTATTAAATGATATATTAATACAATAAATCTTCATTATGTTTGTCATTTTTAATATATATTTTAATATAAAGAGTAACATTCTGTCTAAAATCTCCTTATTGTGTTGCATAGAAGAAAGAAAGTCATATGGGTTTGGAACAAGATGGTGAATGATGACAATTTCCATTAATAAAAATAATAATAATTCTGTGATACATGTTAAATGTGTATTATGTAATGGAATATAGGGTAGATAACGTCCATTATGTCATTTGTGAAAGTAACAAGTTACTCACTACTTCAGTACTCTTTTAATTGGATACTTTCTTACTCTTACTCAAGTAATTATTTATGTGAGTACTTTTACATCTACTTGAGCAATTTATATATATATATTTTTTTTTTAAAGTAATTGCACTTTTCTTTGAGTACAGTTTTTGGCTACTCCACCCATCTCTAGTTGTTGTGGAGGCGATCAGATGCAAACATCTACCACAGTGTGACATCACAATGTGGAAAAATGAGAAAACTAGTCATTTTGTCAGCCTGGTTTCAACAAATGCATTTTTGCAGTGAAGAGGAAGTTTTTTTTAATAGTACAATTACCTCTTATATTTGAAAAGATCAAGGAAACTTTGATTGCTCATGTCATGACCCCTTTAAAAACTATTTGTCTTTAGGCCCCCAGAGAGCAAGCCATAGGCGACTGTGGCAAGGAACCCAAAACTTAATAAGATGTTAGCTAGTGGAGAGAAAAAGATTTGTGTTAGCCATGTGTAGAACAAGTCATATATCAACCTAGGCATGAATGCTATGTGCATTTTCCTTTTTGATTTGTAACTAGTACAAGCTATTAAACATGCAAAAAAACATTTTTGAAGAGCAAATCATTTTCCTCAATATTTATGTCCTCATATGGGGACAGACGGTCTAAGTTGTGGACTTTGAAATAGTGCCAAGCAATAGAAAATCAAATTGTTTATTACTGTATGTTTCCAGGAGTATTGGTTGATCATGGTTTTTAGACGATACAGAGATTACAGCTGATGTTTTGTAAAGCTGCTTTGGAACAATGTGTATTGAAAAAAAAACTTCAAATAAAAATTGCTTGACTTAATTTGACTTTTATGTTACAATGTTTTCTCTACTTTGGTGACAAAAGCTTAATATTCTCTCTTTGCATTGTCAAGCAAACAAGTGACATCCAGTGCTGTACCATATTACCAAACATAAATTAGCATAATGAATTCAAATAAATGGCTAGCATTGTCCAATCACTGCCAACCATGTTACAATAAAATTTAGCTTAATAAATTCTGAATCTATGTACTGATTTCCACTGCCCCATGACTGCTAACAATGTTGATTGGTGCAAACATCATCTGCAGCCTGAAAGTGAACTTTTGACTGCTGACTGCACTGGACTCAGAACAATTCACAGACATCTTAATTTAATCCAGTATACAGCCGCTGAAAGCAACATTTTCCAGATTTTGAATGCACCCATAGATTTTTCAATGGTGTTAACGTACAGTAAATATAAGATTTACATGTCCTCGTACAAGGTCATTGTGTTAAACAGTGTACTGGTTTGCGTTAAATCACTGAAATTTACAAAATGGCATATCTGATGAGACTAGAGATGTTTCTCTTTTGACACAAACAGGTTTCATTGTAAAAACGTAAAAAACATACTTCACTGAAAACGGAGTCATGTTATTTTGTCACATGACTCGGTGTGTTAAAAGTGTAACCCTTGAATGACAGCCCAGAGTGTTCTGGAAATTAAATCAAATAAATTTATCCATAGCATGTAGTGAAGCCAAAACAATGTACGTGCATGAGGTCGTGGGGTTGCACAAGGTTAATTGAGTAAACTGAGTAGATTTTTGGTGGGCAATGATTAAATATAAAGGGTACTGATTGAACTGTAAGATTAATGATTAAGTGTCTTTAAGTCCATCATGAATTGACTGCGGAAGTGCACGTAGATGCAGTGTCCTTTATTATTTGAAGTATATATTTGAATAAAAACCACAGAACTCATTTACTGTGGTTTTGTTTAACAAGGCTAAGCAACAGCTTTCTTGGTATACATAGCACTTGCATTTGAAAAGAGCCACCTGACTCTCCACCATAAATGTTTTTTAATTTATGAATCCAGCATTTTTAACGTGATGTCTCCTCAGCTCTCCAGGCATTATGGGATAGTAAAATGTCCAGTAAAGTGTCTTTATGAATACTGAGGATTCAGATTTACTGCTCAGTTGGTATACTGTTTTTGGCATACTACAGTACATAGTAGGGAAATATGTATATTTGAATGCAGCAAACATTTTTTTTTTTTTTTTGCAGTTCTTTAAAGTCTCCTTTCTGCCATTGGCAGAAAAAAAAACAGAAAGTCCCACCACAGACTTAAGCCATTGGTTGAGCCAATATTGTTGTGTCAGGCTGGTTGGTATGCTCAAACCACAGAACCACAGTCTTTACTGTACTTTCGACTGTGATAGAATAACTGGGATAGGATAGAGAAGGTATTTTGCCATACTTCAAATTGCACACCTCACCTTTAAGCACTGACTAATTGCTTTGAGCAGTTTGTGTGTATGTGTGATTTAGGTTTAGACTACCTGTCAAAATAGTTGAAGGGTTTCCTGCAAGCCCCCACACATTTTCCATCGCAGAAGATTATCAGAAGTAAGTAAGGGCATGGAAAAGCAATAGGTGTGGACAGTGTACGGGTGGTGGGAGGGTTCCCTCTGAGACCTGATGTGGTGGTGTGCGTGTGTGGGGGATATTCTTAGTTCTGGTCTTGCTGCCTTACCTGACTGCAATACAGGCCAAAGTCCTTGAATAAATACAGAAAAAACACTTTTAAATATATCCAGTGATCTCAAGGCCTCTTCCAGAAATCAGGCACTGTATCTGAAAGGAGCTTGCCGCTCCTGGGTGGCTGGGCTGAAGTGTTGGTTAATTAAAGATAGAGTAATTAGTGACAGTTCTTACAGCAGCTTTTAGGAGCTTGATAAGAGGCTAATCCTCTGAAGTAAGGCTGAGATCAAACTGGTCCCTGGTGAGGCTGTTCTCCACACACTCAGCTGGAACTACAAACTAAAAGAGCAGGGTTTGCCAAATTGGTCTAAAATGAGAAGAGAGCATACTGTATATTCTGAGGCTACAGTTTAGCTGTCCTCTTTTTCATGGTTTCATGGTCTTTTTCAACTATCCATTTTTAAACTTTATCTATGTATTTTTACAATATTTTTGCAATATGTTTTGTAACTTAATTACTGTTCATTAATTGAACAGAAACCTTTACAAATTAATTTGATTATTGTTTGAAAGAGTTATGATAGTTAAGACTTCCCTAAGGGGCCATTCAGACAGAACGTGTTATGCTAAAAAAGCTAGACAATGCGAAACAAAACCTAGTTGTCTCTAGAAGAACTTTTAAAAGTTTACATTCTTTTTTTCACCTAATACAACATCTAGAAAACAAAGATGTACGTTTAGCGTATGTTTAGATAGAAAAACAATGGAAAAGAGCGCAGACAGACACAAAAACTCTTTCAGTATTAACAGCCCCTATTAAGTTTCATAAAGTTCTAACCAAAGTACGGGAGCTAGCAAGGAGCCTTTTGAGTATCACCTTGGTAACTGCCTAGCAACCAGATGGGGCTACCCTAGCAACCAAGTAACAAATCACATATCTCAGCATCAGAACATCGTAGAGACTTCTGGTTTCCTTCATTTGACTAGGGCTAGCAAGGAGCCTTTTGAGTATCACCTTGGTAACTGCCTAGCAACCAGATGGGGTTACCCTAGCAACCAAGTAACAAATCACATATCTCTGCACCAGAACATCGTAGAGACTTCCGGTTTCGTTTATTTGACTCAGGGTAGCAAGGAGCCTATTGAGTATCACCTTGGTAACTGCCTAGCAACCAGATGGGGTTACCCTAGCAACCAAGTAACAAATCATATATCTCTGCACCAGAACATTGTAGACACTTCCGGTTTCGTTCATTTGACTCAGGGTAACAAGCATCAATATCCGCCTACTATGCCTACTTTTACATTATTCGCAATGTTTCACGGGATACATAGTTCACTCCATAATAAAAGACAGTCTTGTGCGATGCCTTTTCCCGATTGTCTTTTTTTTTTCTTCAAACATTCGATTTATTTCAATTCAATTCAAATAGCTTTATGGCATGAAAAGTAAAGATGTACAAAAGTAATCTATCTGTCTGTCTGTCTGTCTGTCTATCTATCTATCTATCTATCTATCTATCTATCATCTATCTGATAGATTGAATGGTCTTATAATCTTTAAACTTTGAACTTTTAAAACTACTACTTAAACTTGTAACTACTTCAAACTTAAAACCTTCAAACTTCAAGCTTTTACACCTACTTCAAACTTTCAGGCTAGGCTTTCTCAAGCCAACATCAAAGTTTGTCTTGACTTTTTTATCTAGTTTTTGTATTGTTTTTCTGTAAAAATATCTAAAAATCCTTAAAACAAGATCAGTTTGATTTATCATGTTTTAGAAACAACACTGCATAAGATATTTAGGTTTTTCAGAGAATGATTTAGGTTTTTTAACATATGTATTTTGTCTTACTGTACTGGCAGAGTTTTTTTAGTCAAAACAAGTGAAAAAATCTACCAGTGCTGAAGAAGTAATCCAAAGTATTTAGAATATTTTACTGACCTTGAGTAATCTAACGAAATACGTTACAAATTACATTTTACAGCATGTATTCTGTAATCTATAGTGGAATACATTTCAAAAGTAATCCTCCCAACCCTGATGGTAAATGGATACATATGTAGCTCAACTGGCAGAGCATGGCGCTAGCAATGTCTAGATCATGGGTTCAGTTCCAGGGAAACATACAAACTGATCAAATGTATACCTTGAATGCACTGTAAGTTGCTTTTGGTTAAAAGCACCTGCCAAATGCATAAAAATACATACCGTATTACATTTTTTTTATGCATTTGGCAGGTGCTTTTAACCGAAAGCAACTTACAGTGCATGCTAATCATGCAGTATTATGGTATACCATCACTGTACCATGGTACTTCCACTGTAATTTTGAGATCAACTTGTGCTATGTCATGTGAACTTGTATCTGGTTTGTTTTTTAACCACTCACATTCTCTCCTGCTAACTACTTTTACATTTTATATAAAGAAATATGAAGCAGCTTGAACGTAGCAAGCTACTTTTTTCATGTAGTTTGTAGTATAACTAGTTACTTTCTCTGAAGGATTGCTGAAAATTTAGCTAATGTTTCTGTTGCATAGTAGTTAGCTTAGCTAGCTAGCCTACAGTTTTTAATAGCTTCCCAAAACTGATCACAACACAAGGCTATTAAAGCCCAGCACCACCTTTATTTTTAATCTCTATTATATTAGTTAACTTGCTCAAGTTGCTCAGTGGTTTCACGTTGAGTCTCGTTGGCATACATACAGTGTGCCAAATCTGTTTAATTGAATCACTCTCAGGGATTACATATGTTCTTTTCACGCAGGATACATTGAGTTTTCTCTAAGCGTTATAATGGGGCAACAAGCAGCATTTTGTACCTGTAACACAAGGGAGTCTGATCCCATATGTTTGACTAAGGCCGTTCTATAATTTCAGAGTGGTGGCACATGTCTCTGCTAATCATTCATGAATGTACATTGTTACTATCACTAGATGTTTTCCTGTCATCTACTTGCAGGGGTCTCATATGTCAGTGAATTTACTGTGCACCTTTACACGTCTTAAGCTGTTCTCATTCCCTTGTAGGCCGGCTTCATTGTTTTATTATTCCATTACTACTAATTGTTACCCTGTATTTCATAGTAAATGTACACCTTTGTCATACAAGTATGGAACACATGGGGGTGAATAAATGATAGAATTTTCTTTTTTGGGTAAAACATTCCTAATATTATAAGTAAAGCCATGTTGTCTTGACCATGATTATAGCTTGAAACAAATTGATGAGGTGAGGAATAAGGCATGAGAGGCGCTGCTAGCAGAAGACAAACCAGACCGGTAATGAGTCGTGATTGGCCTAGAGGTGTGTTTCCCAGGTGAGTCCGCACCTTGCTGTGTTTTTAAATGCTGCTGTACCTGAGGTTGCTAGTGGGGTTTGGTGGGGGCAGAGACATTCCTCAGCATGGAGATAATGCTTCTCACCGCCAGTCTGCTCCGGCACCAGCCATAAAGCAGCAGCCGCAACATGATACCTCAGCTGCGGGAGGGATATAATATAGTCCACCACACACACACACACAAGAAACCAAAGATATAAGTATACACAGTCATCGTCTCATAGTAAGGGGATCTGAGCAAGCCGTGCCTGTACATGTTCACCCTTGCCACGCTCACCTCAAACACAGGCATGTGTGAAATTCACACACTCTCTCACGAATCCTTTAAGGCAGGCAATCATCACTACAGCATACACACATATGTCTCAATAAATCAAGAAGTGGCCTGCTTAGCTGAGAATGAGAAAACCAACAAATAAATGCCAAATAGCTAGAGTTTTGCTTACTGCCCCCTGCTGAAAACAGGTGGTACTTAAAGCTTGAATTGCTCCGATGGTAGGAATATTCTAAATTATTACGGTCCGGGGACATGATTAATTGCATACATTTTTATATAATCAATCACACTGAATTAATGCATGAAATCAACACCCCTAATGTATTTAGAGACTATAGCAGTTAGTTTCGGTCCTCTCATCTGGATAAGCAATGTTTCAAGAGTTTTGGTGTTTAGTATAACAGCACTGGGTCGATTCACTGTTTGCATTGCTCCACTTATGTTTGCAGTACTCTTGCATGTGTGATATTGCTTAAATATACTATAGAGAACATTTAACTCTTGAAGGTCATGTGCACATAGGGCAGGAGTTGCAGTGCTGTCCCAGCCTAGTGAGGAGGTGAACTGATCTGCTAAGGGGAGGAAAGCCGTCCTGCCACACCACAGGATATTGACAAGTTAGAACCCGAGGGCTCCTGCAGGATATGAACATCGCTGGGGTGGGGGTTATGACCATGAACCATTCTAGTGTGTGTGCATGCTTGTGGGTAAGGGAAAAAGAGCTAGAGAAACAGAACGGAGGAAGGCGAGGCCTATGCGGTTAACTTGATGCCTGACACATTATATTTGGATTTTTCGATGGTAATGTGTTTGAGCAGGCTACTTGACAGATAGAGGTGGTACCGCCATGGATCAGACAGAGCGCCGTGAGGCTGCAGGTTGGGTGAGGATGGGCAGTGTGGAGCAGATTGCACAGTTGTGCTTGTTGATGTTCAGATGGGGTTGACCTTTCCCTGACTCCCCTCACTGATCAATAACCTCAGCTTAAAATTGCATGTGTCCTCCGTTTGGGAGAGGAAGGAAAGCATAAATATAATGTTGCTTGACTTATTTTCATAATTGTAACTGATAATGGCAAAAACATGAACACAGATTGAATTTTTTTTGTGGACGTTTGTTTCTCCTCTGAGTCTTTTACGACCATAATTGGTAAATATCTGTGCAAGGCATTTTTGGAACTTTTTGTCTGTGTCTATTTGATGAGTTCTTTGTCTTTGACAAGGTTTTTCAACTGGAGATCAGCAGACCCCTGGGGGCCCATGTATGTACTGAAGGAGGTCTGTGAACTATAGAAATTTCTAAAAAATAAATATTCTGTATTTCATAATTTATTTTTAAACATGGTTGATTTGGAAGGTGGGGGAAGTATCTTGGACACATTTTTCAAAACAGTAACTATTTTTGCAGTTCAGCTTAAATTGTAAAACTCGGTTAACGCTAGTTTGACAAAAGTAACGCTAGTTTAGCGTAATTATATAAGTTATTGTTATTAATTAAATATATTATGCAGCAGGGCTATTCAACTAAATAACTGGGCCAAATGGAAAAATTAATCGGGCTTGCGGGCCAAGCCTGAAAATTTTGTCTAATCTACAGATAACAATTCTAATTTTATAATGGTCAGACAAATAAGATTGTGATAAAAATGAGAACGTTTAAAAAAATAAAGAACTTCACATGTCAATTTCGTAGAAATGTAACATTTGTGTCCATGATGGTTTCACAATTTTTCGAAAAACATAACATTTAACATTTATGATAACATAACATTTTCTACAAAAATGAGAATGTGCACAACTTAATCATTAATTAAAAAAAGTTTTCAAACCTAAAATATTTTTTTTTTTTTACAAACATCATACATTTTTGAGTCAAGAATATCAAGAAGTTTTTCAGTGTTACATCAAACGACCTTAACAAAATGTGCCTTTTTCATAAAAAAATAGATATTTAATGATAATGATTTTACAACTTCACAAACAGGCCTAAAGGGGTCCTCTGTTTTGTTTTTTTGTTTTTTTTCAAATGACAACAAAATGGCTACATACAAGTTTGTTACAACACATGACTTTTATTTGGTGAAGAAAAGTTTTTCAAATAAAAATGTTCACTGCTTATTTTTCTGAAGAAATAATAATAAAAGACTATTTTGCACCACTCATGCCAACATTTCTTTTTTCAAGAATTACAGCTTTCAATGAGACTTTTATTTATTAATTATTTAAAAAAAAAAAATGTTTTACTGTCCCCCAAAAATATCAAAGTGACTTTAAACAGTTTTCTTCTTCCCCTCATATTTTCCACAGGTGCTGCTCAGCAGTGCAGTCAACGTTGTCATGGCAACATTGATTAGCACTGCTTGTGATTATTGGCAGCACCTGTGTTCAATATTTCCTTCCTCTTTATATACTCTCCTTTGCCTTGTCTTCCTCACCAGATAGTTGTGTTATGTTCAGTGTCCAGTTCTGGTTGTATTGTTTGTATCCTGTCCTGTTATCCAGTCGGTTCGTTCTCAGTTCCTTTTGTCTTGTTGTTTTGTTTTTTCTCCCTAGTGAGAGTTTTTGTTTCCTGTTTGATTTAGTTTTCCTAGTCGGTTTGTTTTCAGTTCTATTTTTTCGTCTTTTATTTCTCCCTCGTGAGAGTTTTGTTTGTATTTTGTTTGTATCTTGAGACCATCCTCAAGCAAATTTTTTTTGGCAGGTCTGGACAAGCCCATCTGTCCTGAGGAGCTGAGTTCGATTTTTCATTTTTCCTTTTGGATTTGCTGGACCACCTCTGCCAGTTGGCAGAGATGGATGTCTGCTGCGAGGGTGGAACACTAAGTCCCAAAATCCCCCTCTGTCTGTGTCTTTGGAGAGGTCCGCCAAGCCCGTTATTGATCATCAGGAGGCGGCCAAGTCAACTGCAGCTCATTCAGGCGCCTCTCGGGATTCTCGACGCCGTTGCCAGAGGAAGCATGGTGCCGACTGCCAGGAAGCGGCGGCCGTTCCCCAGTCTCTGTCAGTGCTCATGGCCATGGAGGACATTTCCCTGTTTGATTCTGCTCCCGTCCTGGAGCTGCCTGTCCTCGCTCCTGTCCTGGAACTGCCAGTCCTGTTTCCCGTGGCTGTCGACAAAGCTGTTCAGTCCTCAGCGGCTGCTCCCCAGTCTGCCCAGCTTCCTGCGGCCACCAAAGACCAACCTGCCCTGCTCCCTCTGGAAGCCGCTGACCTCGTCCCTGTCTTGTGGCTGTCTGATCTTGGGCCTCCTCCTTGGCTGCTAGATCCCGCTTCTTGGTCCGTCCTGCCGCCTCACCCTGGTCCATCCTGCAGGTGCCACCCTGGTCCGTCCCACAGGTGCCATCCTGGTCTGTTCTGCCCTGGTCCTTACCTTTTGTTTTCTGATTGTTTGGACTTTTGCTTGTCTTGTTTTCTGTGTTTTGTAGTACCCTGCTCCCTACCTGGACTCACTTCTCTGGCCACTAGGTCCCGCTCCTTCATCTGTCTTGCCGGCACCACCCTGGCCTCTCCTGCCGTTTCTGCCTTGGGCCTAACCTTAGTTTTCTGTTTGTTTGGAATTTTGTTTCTTTTCCTTGTCTGTTTTGTGTCTTGTAGTGCCGTCCACCTGTTTCCCCCACCCTCCCTTCCCATTGTCTGGTCTTTTGTCTAGTTTTATCTTGTTCGTGGGATGCCTGGGAGTTGTCCTCTGGGTGGGGGGTGTCTGGTTTCAATTCGTGATGTGGCAGGATTGTGACAGGTTCCTCCACCTCTCTCTCAGGTTGTCCATGTGCTTTTGTTTTCTTCTTTCTCTTATGTTTCCCACAGGTGCTGCTCAGCAGCATTGTCATGGCAACGCTGATTCACGCTGCTTTTGATTATTGGCAGCACCTGTGTTCAATCTTCCCTTCCTCTTTATATTCTCTCCTTTGTCTTTTCTTCCCCATCAGATCGTTGTGTTATATTCAGTCTCCAGTTCCGGTCGTGTTGTTTGTATCCTGTCCTGTTATCCAGTCAGTTCATTCTTGGTTCCTTTTGTCTTGTTTTTTTTCTCCCTAGTCAGTTTTTGTTTCCTGTTTGATTTAGTTTTCCTAGTCGGTTTGTTTTCAGTTCTATTTTTGTCTAAATAGAAGAGAAGAGATGTAGAAGTAATTTTTTAATTGCATTGTACAGGCCTTCATTGCCATTTTGTGCGCAATAATGTGCTGCACATTCTCAACTGGAGAAAGATCAAGTACTGCAGGCAGACCAGTCTAGCACCTGCACTCTCTGCTTACACAGCCATGCACTTGTAATCCAGGTAGTATAGTATGTGGTTTGGTGCTGTCCTGCTGGAAAACCACTTCTGAATGCATGTGATCTCAGATACCTCATGTCACGTTGCTGTCTCAAAAACAGTGCAAGTCTTTATTAGTCTGTAAAGGATATCATGACATGGGCGCAGAAATACTTCGGTAAACCTCTCAGTCAACACCATTTTCCACTGCATCCACAGATGCAAGTTAAGGCTTCACTATGCAAAGCAGAAGCTATACATCAGCACTGTCCAGAAGCGCCGCCGACTTCACTGGGCTCTGTTTCATCTGAGATGGAAAGTAGAACAGTGGAATTGTGTTTTGTGGTCCACATTTCAAATAGTTTTTGGAAAAAAGAAAAGCCAGCTTGTTCTTCAGGCAAAAGAGGAAAAGGACCATCTAAGCTGTTATCAGCGTCAGGTCCAAAAGCCAGTGTCTGTCATGGTATGGGGGTGTGTCAGTGCCCATCTGTGAGGGCAACATTTATGCATAAAGATTTTTAAGCAACATAAACTGCCATCCAGACATCATCTTTTCCAGGGACATCCCTGCTTTTTCCAGCAGGACAACGCCAAACCACATACTGCCCAGATTACAAGTGCATGGCTGCGTAAACTGAGAGTGCGGGTGCTAGATTGGCCTGCCTGCAGTCCTAACCTGTCTCCAGTTGAGAATGCATGGCGCACAATAAAACAACAACGAACAATGTACAATTGCGCAGCTGAAGACCTACATAATGGATGGATGGGGAAAATTCTGCTTGCTAAACTTAAGTCTTTAATGCCCAAACAGGGCATTAATAATAGTTATATAGTTAATAGAAGAATTGGTGATGTTACACAGTGGTAAACACTCAACTGTATCTACTTTGATTTGAAATGAATGTACTGTGTATATATATATATATATATATATATATATATATATATATATATAAAGGTCAAACAAAGAAAATATCAAACTAAAGCCGCAAGCGGCAATTATCGGGGGCCAAGCACTTATGGAAAAATGCCAACAATAATCAGATTTGACCAAAAAAGATCCTGTGGAACCCTAAACCTAAATCGAACCCTAATTGCCTTAATCACAGTAGCACAAATAGGATTTTCTTAAGTTACAGTGCCCCCTAGCATCAAAAATTTATCAAATTATGTATGTGACTAACTCAAACCCTAACCCTAAATCAAACCAAAACCCTAACTGCCTTAATCACATTAGCACAAATTGGATTCTCTTAAGTTATAGTGCCCCCAGCATCAAAAATGAAATACATTTTGCGTGTGACCTCAGAACGTTCTCTTGTCCATGTGTTTTTTGTTTGTTTGTTTGTTTTTTTCACCCAGTTTGGAATGCCCAATTCCCAGTGTGCTTTTAAGTCCTTGTGGTCATGTAGTGATTCACCTTGATCCAGGTGGTGGAGGATGAATCCCAGTTGCCTCTGCATCTGAGACCATCAACCCACAAATCTTATCACATGGTTTGTTGAGTGCATTGCTATGGAGACATAGCGCGTGTGGAGGCTTCACGCCATTCACTGCGGCATCCACGCTCAACTCACCGCGCACCCTACTGAGAACGAACCACATTATGGCGACTGTGAGGAGGTTACCCCATGTGACTCTACTCTCCCTAGCAACTGGCCAATTTGGTTGCTCAGGAGGCCTGGCTGGTGTCACTCAGCACGCCCTGGGATTCGAACTAGCGAGCTAGCGAACTCCAGGGGTAGTAGCCAGTGTCTTTTACCACTGAGCTACCCAGGCCCCCTCTTGTCCATGTATTTTAAGTTTTGTTAAGTTTTAAGTTTTCACTCACAAGATAAAGGCCAATTAGTAATTACAGGCCACACCCAAAAACGTTTTCACTTTTATCCTCAGAACGACTAAATGAATCATAATTATTTTGTAGAATTTTTGCATGCATCCTCAACATGGTCTGTTGACTATGTGTAGCCTACCGGGTTTCGTTACATTTGGACTTTGTGTTAGTAGATACTGATCAATAAATCAAAGTGCGTTCAACCGAAGGAATTTTATCGCTAATATCTTCGGAACAATTTGATGTATTGAAATTCTTTTGATAACTTTTTGTCAGGAGGGTCTGTAGATCATGAATACAAATTTGAGCGAATCGGACTAACAGCCAAGGAGGAGTTCGAAAAAGTAGGTTTGACATAAAATGCAAAATGGTGTAAAATGTTTTGAGGCAGAGATATACGTGTTTGTATGGCTTGACACAAGGAATCGGTGGAAAATGTTTTGATTCTAGCCCATATGGTTCCTGAGTTATTAGCGAAAATGTATAAGTACTTTTTATAGTGCCACCTAGGTTCAAATGGAGGTGTGTACATATGCCTGTGTAGTGGTGCGCATTTGGAACCATCCAGCCAAGTTTGGGTTCTCTAGGACATACGGTTTTTGCTGCCTAGATACTTTTAGGGCAGAAAAATAATCATACGAAAAACCTGAAAATCAGTACAAATACTTTCGGTGCTTGGCCCCCCTAATAATGTGTTTTGTATTGCTTTCAAAATAGCAGAGGGTGAACAGAATTTACAAATCACTCCTTTTTGTTTTTATTAGTATTTTCCATACTGTCCAAACTTTTTCAGAATTGGGTTTGTACTTGACAGTCCATTCTTGTCTGAACTTTTTTCTTCATTGGAACTGAATTTTTTTTTTTTTTTTTTTTTTGTTAACAGAATTTCAAAAACACTGACAAACCTTCCTTCATTTTGACAGCTAGAAAAACAGTGTATTTGGTCTATTTCTTTACTTTTGAAACATCTCTACTCTAATGGATGTTAGGGATTTGAAGTGAAGAAAAGGTGAGAACATGACATTTTAAATCACCCCAGAGAAAACAGACAGGAGTCAGGATTTGGAGAAGGAAACAAAAGATGTAAAGTGTTGTCCAGTGGAATAATACATTGAATACTATTCATTAAATGGTTGACAAGATCACAAGACTGTTAGATCACATTGAAAGAGAAGAATAAAAACAAAAAGTCAAGAACCCACAACACAGCACTTGGTACAAGCTCTTAGCACAGAAGGAATGAAGTCTAAGAGAAATAACAACCTGACAAGCTCACATAGGCAACTGAAAATTTCAAATGAATCGGCAGTTGAATAGTCCTGTTCTGTAGTGTTACTGAGAAAAGTTTGGGTGGTGGTTGAGTTTCTCTGAGTCCGAAAAAACTGACAATCCCTGGACTATGGCAGTAAAAGAATATAGCTCTTTAAATGCAGAGTAGACTTTAAGTCCGCTCTCTATGTACTAATAGCTCTAAAATATTGATTGTGGTGGAAATCACATGGATCAGTGGGAGGCTCATACAGTATGAGAATGGTCTATGTGGCCATTGTGTTATTTGTGAGTGTTTTTATTCTTTGTTTTGTCCTTTATTGCAGTGCTGATGTAGGTGTGGGTTGCAAGCTGATTTTCCATGCACCGATGAAGATCTGTGTGTGTGTATGATAAAACGACTCCTCGCTTCAGCAGTAGGCTTCAGCAAGCTGTGGGGCAGACAAACTGGCTCCTAAGCGATCAAAGGAGAGTGCAATGCATACGTGGGGGTGTTTAAACATCGCCACCAACGCAGGCAAGCCCTTCTGTGGCCTATATTCACACTCCTGACATTTTCACTTTTACGCTCATCTCTCCTCCTCATTCTCACTTTCGTTACCCACAAGCCTCAGTCATGGTACATGTTTATAATGTGTGTGTGTCTGTAAACGCACCCACAGACTGTAGGGTTTCCCTCCAGAGTGTGTGTAGATGCAGCGCACATTTTGCATTCCACACTTTTCCACTGCTTATCGCCTGGGTAACTCTTCGCGCAGAAGTGTGATTGCTCAATTACAACAACTGTGGTTGCAACATCCACCGAGTGCAAATGCTCTTCGCTCAAAAATAAAGAGAGGCGTTAAACATGGCTTTTACATTCACTAATCTTAAGAGAAAGACCAGCGAAGTCCTCTTTTTTTTAAATTTTTTTTTATTTTTAACATGTATTCAGGTATTACTGTAGACACTTTTATACAAGCAGAAGTGATAAACCAAGGGAGAGCACAATACAAATAGTGCTACCATAACACATTTTAACTGAGTACTAAAAATAAAATTTTATGTGATATTAACAAGTACTGTAAATAAAGGGATAGTTCCCCCCAAAATGAAAATTCTGTCATCATTTACTCACCCTCATGTTTTTCCAAACCCATATGACTTTATGTCTCCCTTGGAGCACAAAAGGAGGTGTTAGTCAGAATGTTAGCCTCAGTCACTGTTCACTTTCAGTGTATGAAAAAAAGATGAAGTGAAAGTGAATGGTTCCACATTAGTAAAAAAAAATAAATAAATAAAAAAAAAAGTGAAATGGGTTTGGAACAATATAAGGGTGAGTAAATTATGACCTAAATTTCATTTTTGGGTGAACTATACCTTGTAAGGGAATCTGTTTTTTTTTCTTGAAGTATTATAAGTGATTTGCTATGTGCCATTCTAAAGTGAGATGTTCTGCAGTCCAACGTTTACGGTAAAGCCTTTCTGCTGTGATTAAATTTTGCAGTAGTCTTGGGAATAAACAAGAGTTATCTTCACAGGTGTTTCAGACCTCTTAACCACATGCAAATGAAGATGATATTAGAGCAAGTGCTGCATGTGTATTTGTGTTTTTCTTATCAATCTTTCTTGTGCGCCGTTTGACTTGTGAACCGTGGCCCTGGCAGGCAGGAAGCACGTCATGGTGCTAACTGGAACCAGATGTCAGTGGCTGCTGGGGATTCTCACAATGGAACATGCTCGTCAAAAGGAAACTTCTCTCTCCTCCTCGCTCGCTCTCTTTTTCTTTTTCTTTGTAAGAATCAAAGACCCTGCTTGTTTGGGTGCTGACTGATCACTAGAAGCTTTGCCGTCACCACCACAATCTAGATTCGATGATAGGGAGAGAGAGATGAAGCAAGATGGAATAAAGGGGTGAAGGTTTAGCTGGTCCATTTAGCTTAGTCCAGCTGCTGGTCGATGTCATAACTACACCATTATGTGGGCAAAATCAGCTTTCTCCATTCAAAATGACCAGTGTATTCTGTCAAAATAATTAGTTTGCAAGCAACAAATGTACTGTATCATTAATCTTTCAGTATATTATGATAGATGTTTTACTTGTGATCATGTTTTAAGGGCTCTATATTTAATGTTTATTTATTTCCAGAGTAATTAGTCACATGGCATTTATGGTTCAAGTGGGCACCTGAGCAATTGTTATTGAGATGAATGGAAAAGTTAACAGATAGCTTTCTCCAGTTATTATTACTAATTAAATATTAGCCACTTTTCCACCATCCGACAGAACAGTTCTCATTCCGGGCTCGTTGGCATGGCTATTGTGTCTTTTTTTCACTGTGGTGCTAAAAATCTGGATTGAGCAAATGACCAATCATGAGTCGCCACATATGTAACTAAAGCCATTCCACCAGCATGGTTCTCTATCCTGAGTACGGTTAGCTAACCGTGTTGAGACATCCAGGCCAGGAACGGTTTGTAATCGTACCATACCGAATGGTGATCAAGAGGAAATGCTACTGGAACCATTACTCACCATGCTTGGAACTGTTCAGCCCAATGATGGAAAAATGCTTATAGATTCCTTGGATTGAGTAAGGGAGAATGAAACCATGCAGGAACAGTCAGCTGAAGGACAGACTGCAACTTTGTTCCCCTGGAAACTAGGGAACTTGAAAAAAATAAGGAAAATTCTCAGTCTTCTCAGTGATGGACCATATGCACCTGGACCTGGAACTTGATTTTAATTATTTATCCTCTATAATTTGAAGACACACCGACTAGAGAGTGTGAGAGAGGATGGCTAGAGGAATAGATCAGACATGATTGATTTTTTTTTTTTAATGATTATTTTTGTCTTTACTTTCTGTACTCAGTCACTCCACATTATGTAATTTCCCTTGCTTTTTTAGACGTTTGGAGGTTTTCTTCGAGTTTTAATTTCTTCATTGCTGTCTCTCTGTGGGCCTAGCTAGTCAAGCAGTGAATTGGCCTCCTCTCAGTGCCCCAAGGCATGCCCTGCCTCCACTCCGCCTGACTGCATACACGGCCGCACGCAGGCATGCTGCCAACTGTGTCCTTGGTTTCAGCATCAACATGCTGCCAACCTCCCTTAGCTTCTCTAATGTCCCGCAATGCCGTTTCCCAGAATTAAGGCCACCAGGAAAATTTGCATCTCAACACAAAGATTGTTATTTGTTCTGTGAATATTTTAAATTTAACCTTGGACAAGACATTCAGAATCATATATTGTATATAAAGTATATATATATATATATACATTTTGTGTCCTCAAAAGAATGTTTAAAAGCAAAATATTATTTTAAAATCTAAAAGGAACCTAATCTTGCAACCATAGTTTTTGCCAGGGGTCAAGGTTTGGCTGATTAATATGGGCACTTGACCCTTGCTGATAGATGCCGTAACAACACCATTTTGTGGGCAATAAGCATGTTTCTCTGTTGACCAGCATTTAAAATAACTCTGTATTCTGATGAAATAAAATAGTTAGCAAACCACATGTATATCGCAAATATTACATTATATTACAGCAGACATGTTACCGGTGGCAGATTTTTTTGGAGGGCTCTTAAAAGCGTGAAATTGATTTTTCTCTGTCTGCTGCCTTTGACTTCACAGTGCATGCACTGGTAGAACAGTTGCTCGTGAAGGGCCTGGGACTGTGTGCGTGACTTCTTGTGGTGCCATAAGCCAATTAGGATTATTGTCAGGATTGTCATCATTGTCCATCTGCACTGTTTTTCCATTGATTTTAATGCAAAAATGTGCTATATGGATGTCTTTGACCGTTGTGCTATGTCCAGTGTTAATTTTAACAGTTTTTTGCTTTAGTCATAGTTTAAATCTTTTGATGAAAATTGTCACATCATATTCATTCATTTTAGTCAGTGTTACAAAAATGGCATATAATTTTAGTCAATGAATATAACATATTTTAGTTAATGATAATGTAAAAAATGACGACAAAAATGTATCAAACTATAGCAGAATTAACTTTAATTAAATATTCAAGAAATATTCAGACAAATGTATAAACATTTAATAATCAAATCTAGGGCTGTCAAACGATGATACATTATAATCAAATTATTTACATGATTATTACATCAATATTTACTACAAAATGCCCCTAAATAAATGTAATTTAGAATATAATAATTACAATTATTATAAATATAATAAATACTGTAAGTATTATAATTCAGATAATTCAAATGTATTACATTCAGTCACGGCTCATCATAGGTGGCAGAAGAGGCTGAGCCTCCTCAAAAATGTATTCAAAATAACGTAACAACAAAAGTGATAAAATTAACAATTGTTTAAATCAGTTTACCTATTAACATACACAACTCAGATGCCTTTAATGAAAAAAATGTGATTTAAAAAAAACAAAAAAACATTTATGCACAGTAGCCAGGTGAGTTTAAATTACTGTATGATTCGGTATGGATGCCAGAGGAGGCTGATGGCATAAAGCCTCCTGTCATTAACTGACCAAACAAAAAATCATCTGGTTCCATTGAAACAGCGGCAGAGTTCGGAATTGCATACTACCATACTACTCTTACTGTTCCTGCCATAGACTGATTTGGTAGAAGTTGTAGGAGTGCTATGAGTAGTATGCAATTCCAGCTCAGCCAGTGTCCGAAAAAGGCCAAGCAGAGGCAAAATGAAATTTTCTATGTTCATAACCAACTATGATCAGGAGAAACCATTCAAGCCAATCAGCTTTCAGTATCACGTTTATGCTTTATCAAGTCTACTTGTGGTTAACGCGACAGGTGAAGAGAAACATTTTAAAATATGCCAAAATATCAATGGAATAAAAGTTATTGGAAGATCTATAAACATGTGAAAGACTGAACAGGATTATACAGTTGTGCTCAAAAGTTTGCATACCCTGGCAGAAATTGTGAAATTTTGGAATTGATTTTGAAAATATGACAGATCATGCAAAAAAAAACTGTCTTTTATTTAAGGATAGTGATCATATGAAGCCATTTATTAGCACATAGTTGCTTTGCTCCTTTTTAAATCACAATGATAACAGAAATCACCCAAATGGCCCTGATCAAAAGTTTACATACCCTTGAATGTTTGGCCTTGTTACAGACTCACAAGGTGACACACACAGGTTTAAATGGCAATTAAAGGTTAATTTCCCACACCTGTGGCTTTTAAAATTGCAATTAGTGTCTGTGTGTAAATAGTCAATGAGTTTGTTAGCTCTCACGTGGATGCACTGAGCAGGCTAGATACTGAGCCATGGGGAGCAGAAAAGAACTGTCAAAAGACCTGCGTAACAAGGTAATGGAACTTTATAAAGATGGAAAAGGATATAAAAAGATATCCAAAGCCTTGAAAATGTCAGTCAGTACTGTTCAGTCACTTAATAAGAAGTGGAAAATTCGGTGATCTCTTGATACCAAGCCAAGGTCAGGAAGACCAAGAAAGATTTCAGCCACAACTGCCAGAAGAATTGTTCGGGATACAAAGAAAAACCCACAGGTAACCTCAGGAGAAATACAGGCTGCTCTGGAAAAAGATGGTGTGGTTGTTTCAAGGAGCACAATACGACGATACTTGAACAAAAATGAGCTGCATGGTCGAGCTGCCAGAAAGAAGCCTTTACTGCGCCAATGCCACATAAAAGCCTGGTTACAATATGCCTGACAACACCTTGACAAGCCTCACAGCTTCTGGCACATTGTAATTTGGAGTGACGAGACCAAAATAGAGCTTTATGGTCACAACCATAAGCGCCATGTTTGGAGAGGGGTCAACAAGGCCTATAATGAAAAGAATACCATCCCCACTGTGAAGCATGGTGGTGGCTCACTGATGTTTTGGGGGTGTGTGAGCTCTAAAGGCACGGGGAATCTTGTGAAAATTGATGGCAATATGAATGCAGCATGTTATCAGAAAATACTGGCAGACAATTTGCATTCTTCTGCACGAACACTCTTGGACTTTCCAGCATGACAATGACCCTAAGCACAAGGCCAAGTTGACCCTCCAGTGGTTACAGCAGAAAAAGGTGAAGGTTCTGGAGTGGCCATCACAATCTCCTGACCTTAATATCATCGAGCCACTCTGGGGAGATCTCAAACGTGCGGTTCATGCAAGACAACCGAAGACTTTGCATGACCTGGAGGCATTTTGCCAAGACGAATGGGCAGCTATACCACCTGCAAGAATTTGGGGCCTCATAGACAACTATTACAAAAGACTGCACGCTGTCATTGATGCTAAAGGGGGCAATACACAGTATTAAGAACTAAGGATATGCAGACTTTTGAACAGGGGTCATTTCATTTTTTTCATTGTTGCCATGTTTTGTTTTATGATTGTTCAATTCTGTTATAACCTACAGTTGAATATGAACCCCATAAGAAATAAAAGAAATGTGTTTTGCCTGCTCACTCATGTTTTCTTGGTACATATGGTACATATATTACCAATTCTTCAAGGGTATGCAAACTTTTGAGCACAACTGTATATAAATTCTACTCAATGAAGCTGTGGAGGGTGGAGTTCATTTACACATACTGTATAAGGTGAGTAGATGTTAGCTACTACATAGAATGGGGCCATCTATTAATTTATAAATGTTTGCATTGATCGTAGTCTGTAACTGGTGCTGTGTCATTTGTTCCATTCATTTGTTGTATTGACAAGTGTTGAGTTGGTGATTGTAAAGATTATATCAGAATCAGAAAGAGCTTTATTGCCAAGTGTTCTCATGTACACAAGGAATTTTTTTTGGTGAGAGGAGAAACAGTTGCACACAGAACATTACAGAGAGACACAGAATATAAAACCAGTGTAACAGGTAAAGGATGGGCAAGGAGGAGGTGGGAACCGGCTTAACAGTAAACATAAAGTTTTAATGTCAAACTTAAAACAAACAGACACACATGCAACGCGGCCATGTGTGTCTCTCTCTCCCTCGAACTTGTGCTTCCGGCTCCCCTTTATCTCGCTCTCCCGCTGATCAGCTGATTCAGCGCCGGCCATGCACCATCATGGCCCGGCCACACCCTCCTTTTCATCACAACCAGGTAAGAGTATAAATAGACATACAAATAATAGGACACATAACAGAATGATATCATATAACACAACAGTAGCCTAGTTATCAAGAGGAGATCATCTGTGGAGGGGAGCATAATTACAAGCAAAAAACATATCATAAAACATGATATTTAAACCCACTGCAATCTTTTATTGGTTTGAACTTATGTATATATATTGTGGCAATAGACAAGTAAAGCATTTAGACAATACAAAAAGTGTCTTTTAAACCTGACTTTAAGCACAAAAGCACATCTGTGTAAAGCCCAAAGTATACTTCAGTTTTTACATGAAAGCTTACCGTCTGCGTACAGTCGAACGCTCAGCCTTTCAATGTATACTTCATTTGCGCATACACAGACAGTTGGCACATGCGCAATATGACTGCTATGAGATACCGGACTATTTTTATTTTCAGGAGTTTAGACCCATAAATGTGTCTTTATATTACTTCAGACTTGAGTTATATAAATGCAGGTATCTCCTGACCTTCTCACACGTGCTCTTTATGTACACATCCACTGTTGTTGCACATCTACCTACGTCTCCTGTTGTTTTCTGGTGATTACATCTTCTTGCACTTGTTTGTGAAAGCAACAGCTCAATTGTGAGTGTTGCTACTTTGTGGACCCAGTAATTAGTGCAAATAGTTCCAGGTACATGCGCATTCTGCGTGTTAAAAGAACTCACTGTTAAAAAAACTGCCCCTGACGCATTCAGTGTTGCTGATGATGAAATTTATATATACTTTTGGCTTAAAGGCCTGCATTCCAGATCAGATCGCATCCGTTCGACCGCGTTACCTTTTAAAGTATACTCTTCTTACCACGAGCTAATACAAATTAATTCGATGCATGCCCACTACAACTGCTTTGTGATACTCTTTTAGTACAGCCAACAGAGGTGCATGCACCAATGATGCACACAGACTTTTTCATCTTGTATTCATTATCATTGACAAAATAAAAAAAAACTCTTCATCAACTAACATTTTCATTAGTAATTTCATTGACGAGATTAACACTGGTCCTGTCCATTTGTTGTTGTTTCAACTTTTGAAACTTTTAAAAGCAGGTCTTGAAACACTTGGCCCCTTAGGGTGTATTCACACTTGGCAGGTTTGGTTCGATTAAAACGAACTCTTTTGCGATTGTTCTGTTAGTGCGGTTCATTTGAACAAGTGTGAACGCTGCCATCCGAACCTTGGTGCGCACCAAACAAGCGGACCGAGACCGCCTGAATAGTGGGTCTCGGTCCGCTTCCAAATGAACTCTGGTGCGGTTCGATTGATATATGAAAGCAACATGGACCAAAGACGTCTAAACGGGCCAAAAACAGGAAGTAATTTGCCTAATACTGACCTCAAGCATACCTGGTTCTTCTCATCATAGGAGCTATGTTGCCCATTACAGTTCGGTACAGGCGTCGGAACCGCCGTCAGCCATCCTTGCAGCATATCTTCGTTCCTGGTGCTGTTTTGACTCCTTTACACATGTTATTAGCTCTTTGTTTGTTCTCAGCTGGTAAAAATACCACCGTATATACATATATAAATCCAACGAGCACATTTAGCCCAGCAGCCAGCATTGCTTTGGATGTTCGGCAAGTTCCATCGCAAAATATATGTCATAAAAGCTGTCAGGTTGTGACTTTTTCCTGATGCCTTTTGTTTCGTATCTTTAGGTTCGATGTTAAAAATGCCAGCGTGAACGCTAAGCGAACCAGGACTAAATGTATCATTTTCTTTTTTGGTCCGGACAAGAGGACCAAGAGAACTGAACTACAAGTGTGAACACACCCTTACACTGTTGGGAGGAGGCTCGTTTGAATGTATTTTGTTTTTATATGGAACGAATACAGTAACTGGCAGAATCTATTTTTGTAAGGGTGTTCCTAAGGACTCAATTCTCTTAATTATTGTACTGTTTGTGACCTTGTGTGTTTGATTGTGGGTGGTGTGTACAGCTGTACAGCTTTGCAAAACATGTATTAAAATGTATAGTATAGGTTTTGTCAGTGAGTTAACCCTGTAGAGTTTCTTGAGGTGTTAAAAGTTCAGTGTATGAATGAACTATGCTCTCTCTGGCCCCACTCTTTCAGACAAATGCTTCATGACCTCTGTCTCCTTTTTCCTCTGCCCAAGGCTGATCTGTGGGCCGACTGCCCTGTGGAATGCTTCAGTCCCTGGTCACTCTAGATCGATATTCATCTGCCTACCATGAGCTATGGCTGACCTGTAAATGACCTTCCTGTGTGTTGAAGCTGGATTCATTACATTTATGGAACTGGGAACTTTCTTGGTTGGCTTGGTCTGTTTACAGGTCAAAGTAAAATTACATGTTTGTGTCTGTGTGTGTAAAAGTGCAGCAGTTCTGGCTGGTGGAGTATGGTGAGCAGGGTTGTCCAGAGAAGGCTGCATGTTATGGTGCTAAGCCAAGTGAAATTGAGCAAACTTTTGGAAAAAAATTAACGTTGTTCTGGCAGTTCAGGGGCATTTGGCTGGGCCAAGCACCAATGATAGAGAAGAGGAGGAGAGGGAGGGGTTTGGGGGTGGTACAGTATATTGCTACTGTGGTGATAGCTGTACCACCCTACACCAGACCTGCAGCTAAATCCAACAATTATTCAAGTCAAGTAAAGTTAAGTCATTTTTATTTGTATAGTGCTTTTCACAACACACATTGTTTCAAAGCAGCTTTACAGAAAAGCATGCATTAACAGAAAATGAAACTGTAATATCTATAAAGTCTTAGAGTGATCATTGTGTAGTTTGATTAAATATGATTGTAAATTGTATATAAAAATAAATAATTAAATAATAATTGTATTTAGAACCCCAGTGAGGAAGCTGAAGGCGACTGTGGCAAGGAACAAAAATCCATAAAATGTTGGTTAATGGAGAAAAATAACCTTGGGAGAAACCAGGCTCACTGTGGGGGCCAGTTCTGGCTAAACAGCATGAATATAATGCCAATATTAGTTTTTTGTGTGTGTAGTGCAAGTCATGATTTAAAATTAGTAAACTAAGTAGGTGTTTAGGGCCAATGTTTAAACAAAGATTTTTTATGAACTGGAAGATGAATGACTAATGTCTTTGAAATCCATCCTGGATTAACTGCAGAAGTTCACATAGATGCATTGCCCACTGTTAGTTGACTGATCAAGGCTTTTTCTGACAATTAATTGATACTCTATGTATTCCACTTTAAGAGTGTAGTACATCATTAGACCAAGGTGATGCAGGCAGAGATCAGTGAGGTGCACTGCAGTTCAACCGGCAGGTCATTTCGGTGAGGTCTATCCTAAATCCAAGGTTCAGGCAGTGGCATATGAAGTATCCCATCAGTTCATCCCCTGAAGTCCATCGTAATAGACTGATGTCTGGCTGGCACTGAAAGCATTTAGTCATCATCACTCAGAGACATGTAGCAGAGGAGTCCGACACCAAGCAGGAACAGAGCTGGATCCGGATATGAATCCCGAGGTTGAGACAGGGAAACAGAATTATACTGGCGTAGATGCCATTACATTTTTTGCAGAGTTATAGATTATGAGAAATGTTTCTGGTTCCGGCAGACCTAACTGAAGCAGCCTAATTGTGAGTTGATGGATAAATTAGGTGTATGCCTGGCTAAGTAGATGAGTCTTTAGTCTAGACTTAAACTGAGTGAGTGTGTCTGCGTCCAGAGCAGTGTTAGGGAGACTATTCCATAGTTTAGGAGCCAAATAGGAAAAGGATCTACCTCCTTTTGTGGATTTTGATAGTCTAGGAATTATTAACAGGCCAGAATTTTGGGATGAATGTGATGGAATATAGCGTGGTAGAAGGTCACTTAAGTACTGTGGAGCTAGACCGTTCAAAGCTTTGTACATAGTTAACAAAATGTTTTAATTAATATGAAATTAAACAGGTAGCCAATGTAACGATGATAAAATGGGACTAATATGATTTTTCAGACTGTATCTCCCTGGGTTTGAAATGATAATCACTGTTCAAGGCTGTATAAATGAGAAAGTAAGAGAACAGTTATGGTGTCAAGGCAGGGATAAAAAAAAATATTTAGACACTTTGGTGTTCAGTTTTGTTTAGCGTCTGTGTGTTTATTTGGTAGAGAATTATTCGATTAGTCAATTAGTTCTTCCACTAGTTGACACAATTGGTCTGTGTTGACTAGTCATGGGTCACATGATTCTCAGTTGCACTTGTACTATGGTGACAGCAGGAGGAAAATTGCTCTTGTCTACAGACTGCATCCCAGTGTAATAGTTATTTTATTAGTTTCATACAGGGGCGGACTGGCTGTCAGGAGCACCGGGCATTTTCCCGGTGGGCCGCTGAGTAATTTTGGCCAGCCCATTGCTGCGCAAGTAACGGCCTGTCCTACAGGCAATATAGAAGGCTGCCCTGGGTTCTAATATGCCTGCGTGGACACAATTACAGAGTGAATATTCAAAAGACTCTGTGAAGTCAATCTAATAGACTGACTTTTATTTTATAAACTGAAATGGCTTTTATTTTGAAACTACTTACACATCGCAGTGTATTTCTGCATGTGCGCAATAACACCATATCTCGTGTGGACCTCATTATTTGACATACAAATCACAATAATGGTGACAACCAAAGACAACATATTAAGAATAAGATGAGCTCTGAATAATCACTGTGACGAGGAGAAGGGCGTGGCCAGGCCGTGAGGGTGCATGGCTGGCGCTGAGTCACCTAATCAGCCGGGAGAGTGATAAAGACGAGCCGGGGGCGCAAGTTCGAGAGAGAGAGAGACACACGCGGCTGCTGTGTGTGTGTGCGTCTATGTGTTTTATGTTATATTCAGTTCTTTTATATCATTAAAGTTATGTTGACTGTTCTGCCAGTTCCCACCACCTCCTTGCCCATCCTGAACCTGTTACACTGGTGCCGAAACCCAGGAAGCAGGAGGGATGCGCTGTTGTGGAGTCCTCGCCACTGCCTTCTGCCAGGGGACGGAGTCGTCGCTGCCGGCCGCTGGGAGTCGGAGGAACTGCTGCCATCTGCCAGGAAGGGGAGGAGCCATTCTGTCCACCAGGGGTCGGAGGACTCGTTGCCGTCCACCAGGGGAGGAGTGGCTGAGGACCAGGCGACTGTGTGTCCGGGGACCGGCATGCAAGTTTCTCTCTCTCTCTCTCTCTCTCTCTCTCTCTCTCTCTCCCTCTCTCCCTCTCCCCCTCGCTCTTTCCCTCTCCCCTGTCCCTCCCCTCATCTCTCCCAGGGCTCCAGAGAGGCAGGGAAGACCTGCTGGCAGAAGGACGACTGGAAGGGCAACACCTCCCCTCCAGGAAGGAAGGGGAGGAGAGTACGTCATGCCGGAGGTTTCCACGGCCTGAATCAGGCAGTGGAGGAGTGTGATGAGGAGGAGGGCGTGGCCGGGCAATGAGGGTGCACGGCTGGTGCTGAGTCACCTAATCAGCTGGGAGGGGGATAAAGATGAGCCATGGGCATCAGTTAGAGAGAAAGAGAGACACACGTGGCTGCTGTGTGTGTGTGCGCGTCTATGTGTTTTATGTTATGTTCAGTTCTTTTATGTCATTAAAGTTATCTTGACTGTTCTGCCGGTTCCTGCTTCCTCCTTGCCCATCCTAAACCCGTTACAATCACAAAATGACAAATAACTGCAAGTTACAACAAATACAATAACAGCAGTATATATAAAATCTGCAAACAGTAAAGCTATGATCAGTACATAGTCATTTGCATAATTTATTCATACCACAGGGAGCTGAAGTGCGGCTCGCTGAATAATGCAAAATATGAAAATATGAAAAATATAACTTTGTGGCTATTTGAGACTTTGAGGCTTACTTTGTTTAAAGGATAGCAGAAACAGTGCTTGTCAAAGCATAGGGCTTTTCACTTTTTCTCAAGAATAATCTGGGGAATGAATTAAAACACTGCAGATATACCCTGCATCCGAAACTACGTACTGTCACAGTATGTCCTATATTTGATGAAGGACGTACTTATCTGACGGCAAAACTGTACATTCTTTTTCCGATTAACACTTTTTATTGATTCACATAAATGAACAGAAAAGCAAAACACATATACACAGAATATGTATATATTTCCCCCTCCCAATCCCCAACCCCACCCTGACCCTCAACAAAAATCCCTGTGGTCAAAGCTATAGTATTCACGCAAAATAAATAAATAAATAAAATAAAATAAATATTTAAAAAAATAATAATCACACAAATATAATACTACACAAATTTCTCCATTGCCCCTCCCCGAGAGCCTTCCAAAAAGGCCCAATAGCTGCCCCACTTCCTATTAAACAAATCCAAGTTTCCGAGCCTTCTACATGACATCCCTTCGAATGCCGCTACCCTGCCCATTTCTGTGTACCACTCTTGAAATTAGAGTGCTCCAGCTGACTTACATCCCCTAAGAATGACCTGTCTGCCAATCATAACACTGGCTAGGACCCAATTTTTATGTAATTATCCCCTGTATTAATGACCGCCCCATTGCCTAAAATACAGAGTCTGGGGCAAAAGGAAATTTGAGTGCCCAATACATCACACATAAAACTCTGAACCCTCAGAGTTACATCTTAACACACCACACCACCAAAAAACATGGGTTGTGTTCCCAGTGGGTGTGTCTTAGAGACCAAGCCTGTACAATCTAGAAGCGGTCCAAGAGAATCGATGTAAAATCTTAAATTGCATAAGGCGCACCCTCGCATTTCTAGATGTAGACTTGACGTTTTTTAGAATCTTAGCCCACACTCCCTCCTCCAATACCAAGTTTAAATCTTTCTCCCATAATCTCTTGAGTGAAGTTGAAGCTCTGTCCCACAGACTCTGAATTAGCAGGGAGTAATACACTGATGCCTCATGACCTTTTCCAAAAGCAGTAATCACCCCTCCCAGAGTATCTGCCGCTCTAGGGGGGTGTATGCTACTCCCAAAAATAAAAAAAAGAGCAGGTTGCACAGCTGTAAATACCTGAAGAATTGAGACCTGGGAATCCCAAAAGCTGAACCATGTTTTCAAAGGATCTCAACACTCCACTCTCATATAGGTCACCGTGCGTATTAATCTCCCTCACAATCCACTCTGTCCAGCAGAAAGTGGACATATTAATACATAATTTGTGGTTCAGCCATATACTCAAAGCAACATTTAAATAAATGTCTGAATTAAACACTATGGACACTTTTGTCCATACCGCGTGCAAATGCAAGATAACGGGGTGTAACTTAACTTCTCCGGTTAGTTTGATAGAAAGGCTTTGCAATGGCGAAATAGGGGCAAGAACTTCCTGTTCAATACAAAACCAGGGAGGGGCTCTCTCAGGTGCAAGCGACCAATGACCGAATGCATAATAATAAAACAAATTCTTGGGTAGGCCTAGCCCACATTTGTCAATTGGCTTATGTAACTTACTGAAATGTAATCTGGGACGTTTACCATTCCAAATGAAAGATTTCGCTATGCTATCAAATTGCTTGAAATAAGAGAGGGGGACATCTACAGGGAGAGATTGTAGCAGGTAGTTGAATTTTGGAATACAGTTCATTTTAATAACATTAACCTTCCCAGTCATAGATAAATGTAATGAAGCCCACCTGCCCACATCGCTCGAAAACAATTTTATTAAAGGGCCAAAATGAACTCTAACTAAATCACACAAATTTGCTGGGAATAAAATACCCAAATACTTAATGCCCTGTTTGGGCCACTGGAAGGCGCCCGGCTGAAAAGCCGTTACCGGGCAGTACGCTGTTAGAGCCAAAGCTTCGGATTTAGCCCAGTTGACTTTGTATCCTGAGAACTTAGAAAAGGAATCAATAATTCTGTGGAGGCAAGGCATAGATCTAGTAGGGTCAGAGACAAATAATAAAATATCATCTGCGTAAAGCAAAAGCTTATACGCCACACCTCCCGCCACCACCCCTGGAAAATCATCCTCCTTTTTTATTGCGGCTGCTAATGGTTCCAGGGCAAGACATAACAATAAGGGGGAAAGAGGGCAACTCTGCCGGGTGCCCCTGTCCAGAATAAAAGAATCTGAAATTAATCCATTCGTTTGAACCGCCGCTACCGGGTGTCTATAAAGTAACTTAATCCACCTGATAAAAGTATTCCCGAACCCATACATTTCCAAAATCTTAAAAATATAATCCCATTCTACCATATCAAACGCCTTTTTGGCATCAAGCAAGATGGCAGCGACCAGAGTCTGATCGTTTGCCACTGCCCACATGAAACACTTAATGTTATCAGAAGTTACGGCCATGAATAAACCCCACCTGATCTATATGTATAAGAGATGTCATAACTTTACTTAATCGATTAGCCAAAATTTTTGACTATATTTTAACGTCTAGCTGGATCAGGGAAATTGGACGGTAACTCTTACTCTCGCTTGGATCTTTGTCCTTTTTAAGAATCAGACTGATTCTGGCTTGCGTCATGGTTGGCGGAAGCTTTCCATTCTTTAATGATTCTGTATAAACTTCTAGCAAATGTGGAGCCAGTTCTGTAGCATAAGATCTAAAAAATTCAGCGGCAAAGCCGTCTGGCTCCAGTGCCTTGCCTGTAGGTAAGTCCTTAATTACCTCGCCAAGCTCCTCCAAGGTTATCTCAGAATCAAGATAAATTTTTTTTTCAGTTTAGGAAGTTCTAATTGTTCCACAAAGTTTCTAATATCCTCATCAGTAGACGAAGACGTGGAACTATAGATATAAATATAGAATTCTTTAAAAGCATTATTAATATCAATGTCTGAGGTAAATATTTCACCTCCAGCAGATTTCACTGAAGGAATGGTAGAAAAAGACTCTCTCTTTTTTATATATCTAGCCAGCGGTTTCCCTGCCTTGTCCCCCGACTCAAAGTATGACTGTCTTGCCCTGAATAGCCAAACTCCACCTTCCACGACAAAATATTATTATATCTGTATTTCAATCGGGTCCCTGAGGCCATTAGACAACATTCAGAGCTTCAGCTCTGCCTCAGTGCTTTTAATATTCCCTTCCAATTCCACGAGTTCTTGTGCTTTGGATTTTTTGGTGAATGCGGCATACTGTATGATCCGGCCCATAAGAACTGCCTTAAGTGCCTCCCAAGCCACGCCCACAGAGGATACTGAGGACCAGTTGGTCTCCATATAGACATTGATTTCAGCCTTTAACATTTGTTGGAATTCAGGGTTTTGCAAAAGGGATACATTAAAGCAACAACTATATGATTTCCTTTTCTCCATATGTAGCAACACCTCTAATCACACCAGGGCTTAATCTGAGACTAAAATGTTTCTGATTGAGCAATCAACAACAGATGAAATGAGGGACTTATATATATATATATATATATATATATATATATAAATCTGTTCTAGAGTAAATCTTATGGACTGATGAAAAAAATGTATAGTCCCACCCAAATCGGTTCAAAAGTCTCATAATATCTGTAAGACCAAGATTTTTAAACATCCTGTGAAGCAAAAGTCAAAAGTCCATCAAAAGATTCAAGTCTCCTCCCAATATTATATCATGAGGGGTGCCAGTGGCTTGCAACATCCCTTCAAGATCTATAAAAAAGCCCTGATCATCAACGTTAGATGCGTAAATATTAGCCAAAATAAGACTTTGTCCCTGAATTTCAGCTAAAACAATAATGATTCTTCCTAATTTATTTTTACTCTGTTTGAGACATATTGCTGCTCTTACTCGAGCCAGCACTATAAAAAAATGCACCCATATCTTTCCAAATTTTTCAGCTTCCTGTGGAGAAAGGTGCGTTTCTTCATGAAACACTATATCATATTTCTTACGCTTAACAAGAGAAATAACCTTCTTTTTATGGGGTGCCCCAACCCAGTTACATTTCATGTGGAGAGAGACAATCCATTCATATTAACATTTTACATTTTTACATATAAGAAAAAAGAGATCGTGTGTCAAAAACAAGATTATAAAGACCACATTCCAACATTGGTGCAACCATCAAACAAACAGAAAAAAGAAAAATGTGCGCATTAACCCCACGCAGGACAGCGCCAAATGGCGTCCATCCCTCCAAACTCAAACAGTCCATGCACGCCTACGAGAGCCCCTGCGACAGCCTTGCTGTCGGATTGCTCAAGTGCAGTGTTTCTATACAAATTTTGTTAGACAGAATTACACAGCAAAAGATAATCTATAAAACAAACTCCAGCCAATAGGTGGAATAAACACAAAGAGTGTGTAGATTCATCCATAAAACTGTCCTGAAGGTGTGTTACTCTACAAAATAAACTCCAGCCGATAGGCGGACTAAGCACAAAGAGCGTATATATTCATCCATAAAACTGTCCTGAAGGTGTGTTACTCCACAAAACAAACTCCAGCCGCTAGGTGGAGCCAGCACAAAAAAAGCATGCAGAGAGCCGTCCACTCGGCTACAACGTGAGTACAACAAGATGACTTACTCCATTGACTTTATGAGAGACATTGCTGGTGGCATGTGAATGTTTTACGGCCATCCTTAGCATTTATTCTCATTTTGGCCGGGAATATCAGTGCAAAAGCGACCTTCCGTTGTGTAAAAGATTCTTGCATTCCTTGAATCGATCACGTTTCTCTCTTGTCGAGTTCGCAAAGTCTGGAAACTAGAAAATGCTGTGGTTCTTCCAAGAAAGCCTTCCTTTACTCCTCGCCTCGCATCTTTATCTGATGATCTCAGAAATTTGGCCAGAATTGATCGGGGCCTGTCTCCCTCCGTGGATCGCCGAGCAGGAACCCTGTGAGCTCGTTCGATTTCCAACTTATGGCCTGCTATGTCAAGCAGATTCGGAAAGAGCCCATCCAGGAATTTCACCATATCCTGTCCCTCTACTCCTTCCAGGACTCCTACAATATGGACGTTATTCCACCGGCTACGGTTTTCCATGTCCCCCAGACACGCTCTAAATCCACCTTGGTTGCTAGCAGATTAGCAGATAATTCCCTCTCCGATGACTCCAGGTAATCGATCCATTTCTCGACATCCCCCACTCTTGTAACCACATCAGTGAACTTCGCCTCCATGGCGGTGATCGATTGACGTATCACAGCAAGATCCTCCAAGTCAGCAAAGACCTTCGTCAGCATTGCCGACATGTTCAGAATCTCCCGCCGCATTTCCCGCACTTCCCCGACCAATTCGACTCCCAGGCCTGTGGCCTGCTCGGGGGCGTCAGCTTGAGCACGTAAGTGTCTTTTAATGTCTCCAGAGCCCGAGGATTTTGAATTCTTTGACATATTGTCATCCTAGAACAGTTATGGAACAGAGTGTATCGAATCTCACCGGTTTATGTCATAAAAAGTATTAAAACTAGCAAAGTGCGGAGAGCTTGCCGTTCACACGTCCGATCCTCGCATGGCATCACGTGACTCCAACTTTTTGGTTTCCAAAATAATTAAACATATTTTCATTATTGCTATTAAGCTATTTACCATCCAGCTGCATAAAGATAAGCACCAGAGAGTAAATGAGGTTGTGTATCATGTTACAGCAATTTCAATGCTTCATCAATTACATCAGTCAGTGCATGGGTAATAGCATGGATCTGTCTATTTTATTTATGTGCAACACCCATATATAAATCAATAATAAATATTACTACTACTACTATTAGTCATAATAATAATGAATAAATGAGATATCTTGGTGAAACCTATGTTCAGTGGGCTGCAAATTCCTGGTAAAATTGGGTCTTCCAATCTGACCCTGGTTGTAGTGCCACTGAAACTCTGAAAGTCATGCCAAACATCTGGTTCCGAATAAAATTTTTAAAAAATGGTTCTCGGTTTCCTATCTGTTCCCTATCTATCTGATGTTCATTTAAAGTGTTCACACACAAGCCAAATTTTTTGCAAACCACACCAAAACTCAAGTGTAAGCAAAAGACTGACAGAAACTAGAATCGAGTGGGGGTAGGATAGTTTATCGATAATTTTATGACAGTTTATGACAATGCAAGCCGCCTAAATATGGCAATAGAGAAATCCATGCTTTCCTTTCTCACTCGCATCATCTCAGCTGCGCAGACATTCTCTCCACTCACACACACTCTTGCCAGAAACAGCAAAGACCGCTAAAACTGTGTATATTGTTGAGTCATTGACATACCAACTAGTTGACTACTTTTTTTAAACGACTAGTAAAAAATAGAATTCGTGCAAGCCCTGGTGCTCATTTGTTAACAGATGAGTGTTTCTAATGTTAGTGTGTTCTTGCGTGTGTTCAGCAGCAACAGGCCTCTAGTATGGTGTGGTGATTTAGACTCACCTTGTTCCCTGCTACAGGCTCATGGTGCGAGCTGCTGCCAGCGCTAATTGATCCCTGTAGGTGAAGTAAGGATGGAGGGAGGCAGTCGAAGGAAGCAAAAAGCCTGGAAAAACAATCCCAGATGAGGCTGTAGTGCCCCTGGGGTTTTGGTTCCTTCATGTCTCCTTCCCTCGGTCTAAATATCTGGCCTGGCACTCCAGGGCTTCCCTCTGTCTTATCTGCTGATAATTGGGTGCTGTAGCTACACAGCACACTTATGAAATATAGATTTTTTCACAAAAAAAAAAAAAAAAAGTGCACACAAAAATCTCCGGAATGGTTAGTATGAGGTTTATGTCAGAAACCAAGCATCGCTGCACTATACACATTGCTTGCACATAACTCTGCTGCACAAATTATAAGAAGCAACACAGACATTATTGTAAACTAGTGTAATTGTGTGGTACCATTAGTCTGGCTTGATTCACAATGGGGAACTATAGCTGGTATCTTATCCCAATCTGTGTTCAACAGGGTGTTCCTCCATGGACCCCTCCAGCCGTGCTATAGACCTTATTCATGCTAGTGCCATCTTTGATTTTTAATGGGAATGACAGCAAGGCTGTGAGGGATAGACCATCTCTTAAATGGCATGAACAGTATAAAGCTATATAAAGCTCCTAGATTGCATCTGATTTTCCACAACTCATGTTGTCTGGAGTTCTTTGTATACTGAATGTACTTGTTCAGATATTTTATCAATGTTTTGTCCATGGAATGATCTAAAAACACTTTAAACTGCAGTACAGCCCATTGAAGAGACTGTAAGTCTATCCCTCACAGCCTCATTGTCATTCCTATTAAAAATCAAAGATGGTGCTAGCATGAATAAGGTCTATTCCCAGCTTGATCTCATTTTTGCAATTCAAAATTTACATGCTGTATTATGGTGAGTAAAATGGTGTCATATTCAGATGAGGTTTTAAGGTGAGTTTTAGATGAATGTTTTTAAAACATACCTCCCTAACGTAAAACTTTTGCCTTAACCTAACCAATAGTGTTTTAAAATATAAATGAGATGTTTAAAAAAGACATCTTTATCAAATCAGTGCCTAAACCTAACCATCAGTGTTTTAAAATATAAATGAGATGTTAAAAAGAAGACATTTTTACCTTATCAGTGCCTAAACCTAACCATTAGTGTTTTAAAATGCAGAAGCAAAATGAAAAATCTCATTTTCTGAACCAACCAAATCATGTCATGCTGGTTCTATGACTCTGTATTGTCACATGTCAGCATTTCACCTTTGAACCATTCCTCTGACTCTAAGTCCAACACCCTATCAGGTGAACTACCGCACAAGCTAATCATGTTGGAATAAGTGTATATATGTTTAGGTGGGTTTGTAATACAAGCATTAAAATGTAAAGTTTATCAAAAGATGCCATAGAGTAAAAGAGTGTCGAAATCATAAAATAGCAGGGTCTGAGTAATAGAGAGAAAAGTACGTATTTATGAAGTCATAATCAGCCATTAAAGTCATGATTTGAGTGAAAATGAATAAAACACAGTTGTTGTAGCGCCTGTGTTAATTTCACCTGGAAACTGCAGAGAATTGTACCTGGAGACACATATAACAAGTTTGCAAACATGTATTTAGATTCACATTTTTACTATGAGAGCAGATTGCCTATTCCTCTGAGCCTCTCCTTAGACCAGGAATCTGAATATTTTGTAACAGCATAGGAGATTAATCTATTTATACAATCTTATCTATATGATGTAATGTGAATGATGACAATGTCCAACGGAGGGTAGGAAGAAAATAAAGTGTGGACAATGTACAGTTTTAATGTTCAACATAGTCACATGCAGGGTTGGGAAGGTTACTTTTAAAAAGTATTCCGCTACATATTACAGAATACATGCTGTAAAATGTAATTTGTAACGTATTTCATTAGATTACTCAAGGTCAGTAACGTATTCGAAATACTTTGGATTACTTCTTCAGTACTGGCAAATTTTTCACTTGTTTTGACAATAAACAAGTAAATAAAGTAAGAAAATTCACTTAAATTTATCTTGTTTTAAGGATTTTTTAAATATTTTTACAGAAAAACTATATTAAATTCTCATTAAGAATAAGATTTTTGCAGTACATCTTAGCTCTAATATCAAAGGTCTTTTATGCTCCAACGTGCATTTTTGTCATAGATATATTGGTTGTAGCTTTCTATACGATGTTAAAGGCTATTTCTTGTAAAAATACCCTAACCTCATAAAAAACATTGACAAGGCATGTAATTGTGTATTTATTGGATTTGATTCATCTGTCAAAGCGTTTTTAACTGTTTTCTTGTTAAGCTGTTGAAACGTGCTTTAGCTCCTCTGTTAAGCTTCCAAGGGAAAATTCCTCAATGACGTCATATCCACCTTTTCACACACCACAGTATGAAATTGAATGAATGTAACACATCTTAAGTGTTTCACTGCTGTTCAAAATCTCCTCAGATTGCATCGTTTATATGGATAAATGTTTTCCAACTGAATAGTCTAAACATTAAATGAAACAAATGACAATAAAATGCAAAGTAATCTCTTCGGTAATCAAAATACTTTTTGAATGCAACTGTATTCTAATTACCAATGATTTAAAATGTAATTGTAGTGGAATACAGTTTCTAATATTCTATATTTTAAATACGTAATCCCGTTACATGTATTCCGTTACTCCCCAACCCTGGTCACATGACAATAATAAATTGTACAAAATGAAAAAAATCGTAAGATATTGTACAACTTTATCTAACCTTCTATCCAAGACTTTATTTTAGCACAGACCAATTTTAGCTAAAGAAAAGTGAACCTACTGTTTACGATTTCACTGTGAGATCAGTCTGCGTTTTTATATGATTTGTTACCATTTTGACATCTCATACTAATTATTACGACTTGTCATGAGACCAGGTTAAAATGTTACATTTGGTATCCACCAGATAGAAAGTTAAAATTCCAGTTCCAAAAACAAATTCCAAAAAGCAAACCAAACAATGTTTTCATACATTTAACGCTAGCCCTTTTTTGCCCTGTACATTTCAATTAATAGTTAGTAGTAAAATAGAATGTCTTTCAGTAGACATTTTTATTGTTTTTTATTTGTGTTTTTTTTTTTTTATGATGTTAGCTAGCTATCCTCTACGCTTTGTCCCAGGTTGAGCAAATGACTTGGAAAAAAAGCATGGCTGATTGGAATAATTTTTTATTTAAAGCGCACCCCCAGTGTGGCAGTGTTTGCCACTGAGAATACAATGGCTCATTAGCATCTGATACGCAATCCTGGCACTAGCTTGCCCCCATTCTGATTGGTCCACAATGAGATGATTGTGTCAAACAGTGATGTATAGACCTTACAGTGGATATTCTGAATACATTTTCTCAATTTCATTTTCTATGGACCACCAGGGCTTTTGTCAATATCAATTGCAATGCCTGGCTCCAGGCAGACAAATTCATTTCAATTACAATTACCATTGTAGCGAAGTTGATTTATAGCATTGTTTTCTTTCCAGCGCCTTCCCACTCCCATTAATCACCACTTGCCTGTCCGTATGATCTGCAGTTCATCTACCTGACAATCGGGATTGCTCCGCCGAGCATTCCTCCGCATTATCGCCCACCAGCAGCTCCTGAGACCACAGGGAATATTAGTATCCTTAATTCACACTCCATCTTTCCACATTTACTCACAACAATGCTAACTTGTGGAATGCTAACGTGATGTGGTTCCTCACTTCCCTCATACCTCGGTCTGGAGGAGATTTGAACTTAAAGGAATAGTTCACCCAAAAATGAAAATTTGCTGATAATTTACTCACCCTCAGGCCATCCCAGATGTATCTGAGTTTCTTTCTTCATCAATACAGAATTTAAGACTTTTAGGATTTCATTTCAAGCCTCCTTCAAACAATGCAAGTGAATGTACTCCATTTTTTTGACAGTCCAAAATGCATATATAGGGTGCATCAAAATAATCCACATGACTCCAGTCAACAAATAAAGTTCTTCTGAACCCAAACAATTGATTCTTTTTAGAAACAAAACAATACTTATATACTTTTTAACTACAGATGTTCACGTACATCTCTGTGACGCGTGCTCAAGAGAGGGATGACGTAAGCTCGTTGGTAAGGTCACGCGTCACGTGGAGGAGTCAGGAAGCGTGTCATTGTTTACAAGAGAAGGAGCGCTGTACAAAAGTTTAATTGTCTTTGCTGTAGATTTGTATTTGTATAAGTGTATTGTTAAAAATGGTCGTTTGGCGTGTGTATCCTGGATGCTTCAACCTTCAGAAACCCCAAAGAAAATGCACGCCGGGAAAAATATTAACTTTTCATCGATTGCCTATACATGATCATGAGCGACTGAAACTCTCTTGCTTATCGCGCTGAACCTGGATATCAGTACATCCCTACATTCTCTCAAATATTGGAGGGTGTGCAGTGAACATTTTAACCCTGAGGATTTCAGACCATCGAAAGAAACAAAGGGTCGATATCTGAATTCATCGGCTGTTCCCGTGCTGTTTTTCCAGCAAACTCAGGTATGTGTGAAAACTTTGTCATTGTCACGCCTCCCTCAGCGCTCCGTTCCTCATCACTTGATTTCTAATTCACCGCACCTGCACTCAATTCACTCGCTCATCACTGCCTGCATAAATAAGTTTGTGAAGCTTCTCTTCTGTGTGATAACACCTGTACCATTGATCTCACTGTGTAAACCCTGTAAATCCTGTGAATCTCTGTAAATGCTCTCGCACTTGGTTTCGCTAACTACAACTTGTGTGGCTTGAATTCCTGACAGTCATATAGCCTATATATTTCTGCTAAAGAAAAAGCACAAGTAGCTAACACAACATCATTGCTCTGAAATAAAGGATGGTTATTTACTGCAGTTATGTTTTTATTTTTATTATTATTATTTGGAAATGATTTTTTATTTTATTTAATATTGTTTTGAAATTGTTTTGGACTGTTTTGGTTTGTGAACAGCGCTTGGTCTGTGCTCTGTGCAAGTTTCTCTTGTAAACAATGATGTGCTTCCTGCCTCCTCCACGTGCCACGTGACCTTTCAAACAAGCTTATGTCATCCCTCTCATGAGCACATTTCACAGAGATGTACGGAAGCGAACATTTGTAGTTAAAAAGTATATAAGTATTGTTTTGTTTCTAAAAATAATAAATCGTTTGCGTTCAGAAGAACTTTATTTGTCAACTGGAGTCGTGTGGATTATTTTGATGCACCCTAAATATGCATTTTGGACCATCAAAAAATGGAGTACATTCACTTGCATTGTTTGAAGGAGGAGGCCTTCAATGAAATCCTAAAAATCTTAAATTCTGTTTTGATGAAGAAAGAAACTCCGATACATCTTGGATGACCTGAGGGTAAATATTCATTTTTGGGTGAACTATTCCTTTAATTTGATACAGTGGACTAGTTAGGCCAAAATGTACAGCTGATTAATTTTGTCCTGTTGAGCTCACTTTTGTAAACACTAAAACTGGCACACAGAATGTTTATGGAGCTACATTTATGAATGTACTGGGGCTGCTCCAAATGGCACGCACACATAGACACATATCAGCTTGGTCATGTACATGCTACGTACTTTCATAGATGTCTCCTTTCACAAGATACGCACAAAATTCCCTTTTCCAATTCCGTAGCCATCCAATAAACAACTTCATTACATATTTATAAGGTTTTACCATTTGCTTTGCCTCATAAATACTGAAGATCTTGTTATTGTACACTGAAAACTGACTGCAAAGTGCAAACCTCTCTTAACTCACCATTTGGTTACAATCAGTCTGGTACAAACTGCACCTATTTTGGATTGTCTGGAAATGTTAAAGACGCTGTCTCTTTTTATGTCAGTGCTTCCTCCTCCGTATTTCAGGGTGAGTCAAAGGCTCAGACGTTGTCTAAATATGTGAAAGGGTGCCATTTCAGGACAAGTGTAGCTGAGCTGAGCTGCCACTGACAGTGCTCTGTTTACAGAGTTCAGGCTTGTCCCCACGGCTTGGCAGCTGCAGCCGGATCCTGCCGTGCTCTCCCACTGCCATCCTGTCTCAAACGTCATGTGAAAAGTGGAAACTGTGTACACATTTGCCGGCACCCCAACACTTTCCAGAAAAGGCTGATTAAAAAATTTAAAAAAAATGCTGTGGAAAGATTTAAAATTTAAAATAAGATTTAAAAGTCTATTTGGACAACATTTTGATTGCCCTGTTTTGGTTGTTGTGGGAAAAGGATTGGGCTTCAACCAACATTAGTAACTAAACATTAAAAGAGTGTCGGTGTAACCCGAGTCATTTGCCACTGGATAGATTTACTCAAAATAAAGTTATGGGAATCCTTTAAGGTAAATTCAAGCATGCTAATGTTTGCCGTTTCACAGATGGGAGAAAAAGAGGCGCACTAAATTTATGACTACGAAGACCTTGGATCATCTTCCAAAATGAAGTTAAATACTAAATATTCAAAATAATTTTTTACTGGAACTTTCTGTTACCTTACTTGCCAAACTGCCTCTTCTTTCCGATATATTGCTCAACCTAAATCAACAAAATAGATTCCAGTGAACTTTTGGCTACAGACACCTGTTTATTTTTATTTTTTTTTCTTGGCAAAAGATTTTGGAACATTTACAGTTGGATCAAGTATATATCACCTAAACCAGGGGTTTAGATGCTAATTAGTTGAGTCTAAATCTGAGCTAAAACCTTTCAATTCCTTCCAATGTTAAAGGAATAGTTCACACAAAAATGAAAATTCTGTAATTACAGTATTTACTCGTCTTAATGTCGCTTCAAACTTGTATGACTTTCGTTTTACTGTGGAACACACAAAGAAACCCTTTTTAAAAGTCTTCTCACCCAGCACCCAATACCAAGACTTTAAAATATTGGGAAGAACAGTCTCTGTGTATCCTAGTGTTAGGTTTAGATTCAAAGCAAACACCAAATGTAAGAGCCATGGCCTATTGATTAGCGTACATGGTCTAACACCTTAAGCCATGGTGCTCATGTAGGCAACCCAAGTTCGAATAGGCTACAATTCCCAGTTCCGTTCCTGTCCTCCCACCACTATCTGTTTCTATAAACTTGACAAAAAGTAAAATAAATGAATAAACTATGCCACTCTCTGTTCTCATGAGTGAAGTCTGGCAGGCAGTCTGTGAGAGAACCATAACCAGCTCACACAAGGCTGGACTGGAGTTTCTTCAGGAAGTGCAGCTCCACAAACCTGGTCAGATGAAAGAAGAGCTCTATCGATCGGGTTCTGTGGGGAGACTGTCCTGCGGTGAAAGTAAGGCGGAGCTGCTGAAGACAGAGAGCTGTAGACCTCTAAGGGCAGATGAAGAGGGATGTGGGGGGCACCAGCCCCCTCTCCTCTCTCTCTGTTGCTCTTGTCTACTTCCACAGGGCTTTAGAGTGTGCAGTGTAGTGTTGCTGATGAGAATTGTCGGAGCGGAGCTTAGTGGCTGAAGGTCAGAGAAACGGCTGACCTTAGAGATGTTGTGCCTACACACTCACACATGGCAGCCTGACACCAGAAAATACAAACACACACACAAACACACACACTAGAACCCAACTTGGGTCTTTAGATATGACTCTTTTTATTCCTCACACAATAGATGTTAAAGGAACATTTTGGATTAACCAATCATAACCCCATCCCCCGCACCAACAACCCAACTCAATACCATTAATTTATGTTGTAGATAATTTTTCCTAACAATTTTAAAGTTTAAAATACTATATATCTATATTTAAATATAAATTATTTTGAAACAACATTTTTATACATTTCTATATTTTATTAATGTATTTTTTACATAATTTATAATATATATATATTTGTATATTGTATTATTTATAAACATATATGTTTTGTAAAATATTATTAATACATTATCTGTATTCCACAGACTTGCTGTCAGCAGTCAACAATGCTATTTGTGCCTGTACCTCAATTTTTATTTAATTTTTTGTTATTTATTTTTTTGTTATTCAGTGCTCAACACCAGTCTTTTGTGAAATCAAACCATAATAAATGTTCATAGCATGCAAATAAATTATTATTATTTTTAATTTTATGGTAGCAGAAGTCAGGGGAATGACTAGTAATGAAGTGTGTTGTATATAGTAATTTGACTGTTCATGCTAATCATTAATTGTTGTGGTGTATTTTGATTCAGGCTCCATTACACAGGACACACTGGTGTGTCTGAAAAGCCCTTTATTATTTTTTTTCAAAGACAATAAGCTCCCTTAAACCTCAAGATTATAGCTAATATTACTCAGTGCATTTCTTGGATTGATACAATATGGTGTTATGAAATCATTATGCATGATAGACCTTTTTAAAGTGTTTTTTTTTTTTTTTTTTTTTTTTTTTTTGCGTATAGAGACTAGGGACTAACAACAAAGTGTTTAGTTTGATTCTTACTGAGCAGAAACTGTACTGTTTCTGCAGCCTCCATCCCATATGGTGACCGGTTAGAATAGAAAAAATAAAAGTAAAAAAAAAGGTTAATATCATATTTTTTCAAAGACAGTACTCTGTGCTATTGGTGATATACCAGTTGCAGTGTTGCCAGATATCACAAGAGAAACAAGGAATTTGGTTTGGAAAAACAAGCATAAAAAAAGGGTCTTGACTCACCCAAAATGTGGGGGAATTATCAGCATAGAAAACATAAGCATAATATACAGTAGACTTCAAAAAGTAATGTCTTTTCAGTAAATATATTCTTAATATTTAGTATATCCCCAAAAATATTTAAAATATTTCTAATATACGGCCATCTAAAATCAATTATTAACCTAAATCTCTCTCCTGAATGCATTTGGATTAAACGTCACCTTATGTGGGCTGAAATATTATAATTTTTTTTTTTTTACTTTAAATTAAGAGGTTTCCTTCAGAATCAAAACACATGCTTATGTTCTACTAATAAGAGAGAAGCCTATTTTTTTTGGGCAACAGGATATGGTGTTATTCAGAAAAAGTACTGTGATTTACTTTGATCTTTGGTTTTATGAAAAAATTATTTTGTAACCAGCATTTAAAAATAACATTTTCACTCCAACTGAAACGGCCTTCCTGTTTTCGGTTTTGTTCCTTTAACAAAAATTGTATTTTGTTTGTTGTTGGTTTTTGTTTTCATTCCTTGAACCATTTTAGTCCCTGGTGGAGACTTCTCATACCTTACAAGTCTGTATTGTAGAGTCTGTTATTCCTCCATTACCCTCTTCAGAAATGTAATTAAAGAGAGAGAAATTATTGAGTTGTCTAGAAACCAAATTATCTCACCCTCATTTCAATGGCAAGACTGAGACATATACTCGCACCAGTGGCGTTACTTGGATCTTGCGGGCCCCCTCCTTGTGGGGCCTTGGTCATTTTTCATCACCCCCTCGGGGCCGTGGTAAATTTTCTGGTTTCTTTTGGTCGACCGTTGTAGGCCCCCTCTCACCCCGGGTCCTAGGGTGGCTGCCCACCCTGCCCTCCCTCTAGTTACTCCCCTGCCTCGCACACATTGTGAATTAATTTACCTGCATTACCCTTGCTGATATTTCCCAATATCATGTACTCATACAGAGCATATCTCCTGGCGTGACCAGCCTGTGGAGCCAATGTGCCCCGGGGGACAAATTGGCCAGGGCAATACGATAATTGAAACGTGTCGGCGACTCATTGACGTCTTGGCTCTTGTTTCAGGGCTATTTCAAACCACAACGCTGATTGCTGGTTTCAGATCACTCAGGGAAAAATCAATATCAGGAACTACTCTTTGCAGGTTTAACTGTTGCCTTAGATGGCACACAGATGAGCCAGCCAGTGTTATGTGCTTTAAAAAATAGTGCTACGTGAATCGCCACAATTGAACATTTCAGAGACCTTTTCTGTCCTTAAAAACATAAAGTGTAGGCCTATCTTGTTTTTTAAGAAATGTTTTGTAGCATAGAAATATTAAAATGCTTTTCGAACTGTTGTGCTTTTACATATGATATGAAACCAGGCCTTACAGTATGTGTATGAGCAAAGGCAGTTTTCAATAAAAATAGTGCAATGTCTTGCATGACATGCTTTTTTTCCCACTGTATTTTCATTATATTTTTCAATAAAGTTTTTAATCTGAAGTTGGATTTTCTCCTTAGATATCGTGAAAACGGCAACAGACACCTTAATAAGTGTTGCCCTACTTGTTATCTCATAGTAATCCTGAACATTTCTGTTTGCGTGACTTAAATAAATGGCTCATAAATGCAATTTTGTGGAGGGCAATTGTAACTGTTGGCTTTTCTTTGAGACCTTCCAAATATTGTTGAACCATTTGAAAAATGGATTGCAGTTACAGATGAGATAAGGAATAAGTTACTGTATGTTCCTATCACAGCTTTGCACAAGCACAGTATGAAACTTTTGTCAATAACTCCCACAAACTCTCTTTGTTGCATAGTCTTTTCCAGCACAAGGCCAATTATCAAAGCCAGAGATGTATATTCAAGCCATGCATGCAAACCTTTGGCTATCATTGACCTAATACTGTTGGTACTGGACATTAACACATGACATAATCTGTGAGTATTTATACACTGTTTCAATGTAAATATCACATTCACAAGTGAAGACCTTATGCATATGACCTCATGCATACAGCTCATTTAAATGGATTGAAATGCCTTGACATACAATAGGGTAGTGCTAGGCAATAATAGTCCCAACCTTGAAAACAGAGCTGGTGTTTATGTGTATGTGTGCATGTGTAGTATTTGTACTTGTCTACAAGAAAGAGTAAAGAAAAGTGTTTAGGAAGGGCAAAAGAATGAGGCAGGGTTGCTTTTGTCACCACTGACAGCTATAGATGCTGGTCTAAAATCAGTATCCTCCCAGGCCGGCCGCCTGTCCAGCAAGGAAATAAATACCTTGTGGTATAGGGACGCCGGTTGGGATCACAGACTGCCTCCCAGCCCTCTTAGATCTCCAGAGAGCAGCGGAGAGCACCGGCACGATAGCACAAACCTGAGGAGAGGCTCACAGTTTTACATTACACAGCATCACTTTACTGAGGAGCAGGCAACTGTGGTCCTGAAAGTCCATTTGGAGAGTGCATTTAAAACCCAATAGAAGCCTCCTTTTATTAGAACGAGTAGAAAGTCCAGATAAAGACTAGACATTTGATTCTACATTATTATATTTACTTTTATAAAGGCATAGTGGCATAATTATAGATTATTATAATAAAAAAATAAAAATAAAACTATAATAATTTAATGTAAAAGTTGTGCATGTAATAACTAACAGTCTTTAAAGGAAAAATGTGGATCTCTTTTTATAACAGTTAATGAATAAAAGACAATTCTATCATTTCACTAAGGAGTTAATTAATCTTGCTGCCTTCTTGACTGTTAAGGGAACGGCGGCGGAGAGAGAGACGCCGTTTTTTCCCCCAATATGGGCAGGCCTATATATTTTTCAGCTCATGTCTGAAAGGCTGGCTCCAAGCATTAGGGGTGGGCTCTCATTCTCTGATGGTTTTCCAGTGAGTATTTGTCAGGTCAGACTGTGCACCGCCCGGCGGTCTCCGCTGTTCTCCTCTCCCCGGGTTATTTATTACCTCTCTCCCCCGCCGACAGCGCTGTGGCTCCGGGGCCGCTGCCAGCGACGGCGCGGAGGCGGGGACAATTACAAGGGGGTTCTCAACAGCCGACATAACTGCGGACATCGAGACAATATAGAGAAAGCAGGTTGTTTGAAACATTATACAAGGAGGATTTTTAATAAAAATCAAACCAAAAGAAATGTTTTACGTTGTGAGTTTTTTTTTTTGTTTTTTTTGTTTTTTTTGTTTTTGTTTTTTTTGCTGGTAGAGAAACAACTTTAACCAAATGGTTATTGAAATATTTTCACAAATAAATAAAAAATAAAATTAAAAAAATACCCTACTTTGTTGATCATATTGTCAAGTGCCTCATATTGCTGATCCAAATATCAAATAAACTTCTGGAACATAGGGGCCTCAGGATGACTCAAAATTATATTAAAATAAACTAAAAAAAATCGAAATCAAGAGGCCCACAGCATATAAACGGACAGTTCCTGAATCACAATTAAATGCAATTCATTATTTTAATCTATTGACACTCCTTAATCGGCCTTAAAATATTATCTGGGACAAGGAGAGGCCTTGGAGTCAAAATGGTTGAGAACCGCTCATGTAAAGAATATACTTTTTTTGTTTTGTTAGTTAATAATTTGATAACAATGAAAGGCCTTTTAAATATTAATTGAAACTAAAAGCTTTAGACACCAAAGTAGAGTCGACGAAGGCCAATATTATATAAAGAAATACTTGAGCTATATTATTACCACTACATTACTGAACTACATTTTTAAACTACATTATAGTCAAATCTATTACAGTATAATCTTCAGTATTCAGGTTTCTGTAACATATATGCACAGGTTTTGCTAGAAATGTTGGCATAATGCTATATGCATAGGTCATAAACCAAAACTGTTTATTCTTGTATGAATAAATAGAAGTATTTACACTTTTACTACTTTGCCTTGAATGTACTACTCCATCTTACAATTTCCTTATCATTTTCTTTTCTTGTAAAGGCATAATAGGGTTTCAGTCCTTAACGACCAAGAAGATTGAAAATCAGTTCTTTGAGCCACAACATTTACCAGCTCCTAACCTCCATGTCAGCTCCATCATCTCCTGCCTAAGTAATCATTGCCATAACATTACCATCACTGCATTTAAGAATACAGTGTGCTGTTTATAAATATCATCTCCAATATAATGTGATTAGGGATGGGCATGAGTACTCAAGTACCCGAGTACTCGGAAGTGACAGCAATGATCGATAATGAAAATGCGTGATGTGACTTTTCACTAAATTCAAAATTCAGTAACAACTAAACACAAACGTGTCAAAGAAGGGCCTAGTTTTTAATTTTGAGATTGATTACAAGTGATTTTTGTGATTTTAAGCAGTACCTTGATTGTCAACAGAGACGTCTCATAGCAACCAACATGATAAACGATGCTACAATGCTAGCATTTATTCTACAGGTTTACAATAATCAAAAGAAAGTTTATTTTGCCATGTTTTGAACACCTGTCTCTGCAAATGTTTGCTGAACAAGTTTTATCTTGTAATGTAGAAACTTTAACTCATTAGTGTATATTGTTTAATAAAAGTTTATCATTGACTGTAAATCTCCCTCGGTGCCGACATGTTTGCGTGAAGTCACACACCTGCATCTCGGTGAAATCAGAGCTAAAGATTTCCACACGAGTTTGTAAGTTCGATATAAAGTGGTGTTCCATTGCAATTTTCCCAGTAGGATGTTTGAAATTCAGAGTTAAATGGGAGGCAGCAAAAATCATCACAGTAACACAGCAACTCCATCTGTCTAGGGCAAAGACAGCACTCACACTCTGGAGAAGTGTGCGCACACACAAGGCGAAATCTTTCTTTCAAACAGCTGGAGTGCAGCTGAATGTGACAGAATGTAGGGTCTTCAAAACTATTTTCAACTTAACACAGTGTTTTAAAAACGTGATGGTAATGGCATCTCCAGTCACACCAACCGCGGTTTGCAGATACACAATTCAGAAACAGTGGTGCACACTTACTAAGCTTATTACAGTAACCTGAAGGAAAAACAGACGCGCGTTCTGATCATTGTTTCATTGAATTGGCCAGCGAGTCTTTACATAATGACAAAATATGATGCATTATATTTTGATTATGCCATCTTTTGTACTTAGTGAAACAGACTATGTTATAACAGCCTATAATACTGAATAGGTGAGACACCGGAACAACGACATATTACATATATGTACGTATCACATATATGTACATGTCACCCCCCACCCCCCGAGTACTCGACAAGTACTCGAGTAATTACACTGAGTACTCGAGTAGACAAAATGTCCAAAATGTTCATCCCTAATTGTGATAATATTAATAACTACACTTGTTTTTATAAGGCTCTTTTACACAACATCTAGGACACACAGATTTATAATTGTTATCTTACTGTATTGACAACTTTATGAATTTTGCTATGTAGTTATTTCCCTATAAGAAATAGATGACCCAAAATTTACATAATAATAAGCAGAAGTAGCTTCAAATGAAATGTTGTGAAATATGAAACTATTACATGCACTGTGTTAGTGGGTGGCACTTTCATTTTGATGAGCAAGAGAAGGATGCCGCAGTACTTGTTCTGCTGAAGTTTCGATAATGTGGGGGCTGAAAGTTCAGGGGAAGCCATCCTGAACCCAAACTGTGGGCTGAATGCAACGTTGTCATCTGTAAATTTAGGGGAACCCCTCCTTCCTAAATACTGCACTTTCAGTCACTCATGACTCACTGATGGCTATAATGTAGAAGATAGTAGGTGTGAGGGGGCAGGGTATCCCCGAGGGGGATCCTCACACTTGGGGTTTAAGGGAGCTCCTGAGGTCTCATAGAAACTTTGACATTTTGATTATTTCCTGTTTTCCTGTGATATGTCTTTGTGGGGGCGATTTTTATTTCTAGATTTTAATAGTGCACAGAAAGTCTTGGTGTATCAAAGACTATAGTCAGACAGCAATGTATCACAGATATGATAAAGACATTGCCACATCAACCTGCATGGTTGTTGGGTAATGTAATTGGGCATCAAACGGTCTCATTCTGAACTAAGCTGTGTATTGTGATTAGTAAGCAAGCTTCTTTCTTTTTTCCGATACTAAGCTCTGCTTGTTTTCCTCAAAGGTTGGCTAAGTTTATCAACAATAGCAAAAATCATAACATTCTTTGCCTTAAAATATTAATGCAGTATATTAAATATTCTGTTGATTTAAATGATGTTTTAAAATGATAATACACATTCTCAACTAGTTTCTAACTTTCATGATACCACTGCATTGGGAAGCCATGCTTGTTCACCTCCATACTATGGAGTGTTCAACTACACCAAGATAATAATTTCATCATATGTATAAACTCTCCTCATGGCTGCATCATATAATTACATAAAATACAATTATATATATATATATATATATATATATATATATATATATATATATATATATATATATATATATATATATATTTACTGTATAAATATATATGTACCATTAAAGAAAAACAATTGAAAGTAAACCTTGTAAACATGTAAATAAATGATGTAGTTATAAATATGTAAATAACGTATTCCGTTTTATTAGAGATGTTTGCATTAATTAAAGAGGGTGAAAGGTTGTACTGTACGATTAATCTTTTATAATGTTGTACTTTTATTTTTAGATACTGTAGATATTTTACAGAAATAATGTATCAACTTTCATGTTACCTAAATTCCTGACATAACTTTAGAAAGCAATCCATTTAATGTTGCATTACATCTCAAGTTGATTTTGTTTGACAGAATAAAGCAGGTGTTTTCAAACTTATTGATGCCAAGGGCCCCCCAATCTGATGGTCCCCTTGCGAGGGCCCCCCTTCCTAAAATATTAAGCAGCTACAGTATGTATTTTAATGTATAAAAACCCATTCAGACTGTATGAGAAAAGTAAGCATGATAGACAACATGTTGTTTGCTAAATTTAATAATTGGCTTTTATATTTTCATTGTGCTAACCCCAGCAAATTATACAAATATTATTAGGAAAATATTTACTTGTTATTAAGTTGACAGTGTATCTGTTTTAAACTCACTATTGGAATAAATGTATAAAAATTATAATTTATTTGTATAGTGCTTTTTACAATAAATATTATTCCAAAGCATTATTCCAAAAACAATGGCTGTCAATACAATAAATAATCATGATTAATCTCATGATTTCAGAATGAATAGTAATAATGTCAAATTTACTAGGCCTAGTAAATGTTATTTCTATATTTATTTTTCTGAAATTTTCTGCAGACCCCCTAGCACTTCCTTGTAGGCCCCTGGGGTTCCCTGGACCTCAATTTGAAAACCCCTGATTCAGATTTTGTGTACATATATTTTAAAATAAACAATGGCAACCTAATTATAGCCTGTATATATATATATATATATATATATATATATATATATATATATATATATATATATATATATATACACACAGTATATAAGGTAACAACTTATCTTTTCATAAAAATGTATTCACTAACCATATAGCTGAACAAAAGTTACCACATAACTGTGTAAGAATGGAAAATAAAATACAGCTATATGTTTTCTCTGAACTTTATGCAGTGACTGGAAATTGTGACGCAACCTCGTCCGTCGCGGACCCCCTTCATGTGCTGGCGCTCGCTCTGCCTCCGCTGTTAAAATGGGCCAAGTTTGAGAAGCGGCTGAGAGTGCGAATCTTGTTTGGTCTGGGTCTGTGAACTAAAGAGTGACTTTAACGACTTATTAGGGGTTACAAGAACGAGAGACAGAGAGAGCGAGGAAAAAAACAACAACAAAAGTCCCATCAGTTGCAATCGAACAACATTTCAAATGAATACGGAGAACAGAGAAAGGATAATTATTTCCTATCTTCGTAAGATATGAAAATGCTCCGAGCCAGTCTGGCTCAAACCCCTGGGTGCATGTACTTCTGAACTTGTATGTGGGCTACACCACACATGCATCGTTTATTATGTATTAAAATATGCTAGTTTCACGATGCCCTCATTACTTTATAGACAGAAAGCAACTTAGAACTGGCTCAGATCTGATCGAGGAAATTAACAGCGAAGTTAACATACGCATCATTGATTGCGATTATTTGAAAGCAATCTGAAGGGAAGGATTAACAATCATTAAACCATGTTCACCGTTAATATCTGGTGGAGGTGTTGTCGGGTATTAGTCCGATTTGATGTGGTGGGCAGGAGCGCGGCGAGACCCGTCACGCGGGTAGTGCTATAGAGAACAGTGAAGTGGTGAATGGCAATTTGTCGCTGAACTTAAGCGCTCTGCTGTCAGCCAGCGACGCGGGAGTCGCGCGCAAAGCACACCGGTGCGCGTGGAAGTCTCGAACTCGCCAACTCCGCAAACAGGGACACAAGTTGGGACGCATGAACTGCTAATCAATCGTTACCGGCGCTACGCTTCGGGTAACATGCCTGCCATCAAAAAGGAGAGATTGGATGGAGAAGAAATGGCATTAGCCGCCTTCAACCAGCCCGAATACCTGGCCCCTTTAAATGCCACCGCTATCCCCGTGGTGACCCCTCATCCGCCGCCGTACGACCACATTTTCGCCCATCATCACCGCGCGTACTTGGGGCTTCACGACAGCGCGCTGCATCAACAGCACCTTCACCATCACCCGGACGACTTCATGCTGGAGAGGTTCTCCTCTATCCCGGACTTTCAGCCGTTTTTCGACAACGGGGAACCTTTTATCGAAGTGGAATGCGGGGAAAACAAAGCACTACTGTACATTAACAAACTATGCCAGGGCAGCAAAGGGCCCTCCATCAAATACCGGGGTGAGTGGCTCACCCCAAACGAGTTCCAGTTTGTGAGTGGAAGAGAGACAGCCAAAGACTGGAAACGGAGCATAAGGCACAAAGGTAAGTCGGGGCAAAACCATGCGCCTCATGCACATTTCTGGTTATGAATTAGGGTTATTTATGAACGATATGAAATGCTGGTTATTTTAGGGACTATCATTTTGTTGCGTTGTTGTTTACAGTGTTTTGGAAACTCAGTGATAATGAGAAGAGCACACTTTTCCTTGGCTGTGCGCTTCTCTACCCAAACGAGGGTCCGAGATTCACACTGTTGGAAAAGTAATAAGTCGTTGCGCTTAATGTGGCCATTTTCATATATATTGTACATGCATATGAGATATTCCCTCAAATATATACATATATAATTTATTTATTTATTTTTTACTTTAAATAAAAAAAATTAAATAAAAACTTCTCAAACTGAAATACATGTCAACATAAAGTTGCGGCATATAATCAGCCAGTTTTATTATACTGCTGGATTTCATTCGAAACATTTCTTTGGTAGAAACACAAGATTTGTAGGTGTTACCGTAATGTAAATGGTGACATGGTGCGTTTTTGTAAGGTTACGTGAGTTTATTTTCGTGGGTTTCAAGTCTCCTTTCGGACGATTGTTTATTTTCGTTAACAGACTAATTTTGTACGCGTGTACTCAGGTAACTCTGTGCCAGTAAAGAGTGAAGTTGGCTCTGGGTATCGCTCTTGGTCACTTGCACGAGAGGAATTTTCTTTTTTAGTCACTTTTTGTTTTTTTGGCTGCAAAATTGTCTTGCCTAGTGTCGCGTTTTGGACGGATGCGTTTAACAGCAGGCGAGTCACTGAAGAGGTGGATTTGGCATTTTTTTGAATGAAAATCAGTAGGAAAGTCCATTACTGAATGACTCATTTGAAAAACAGAGTTTATTGCATGATGCCAAAAGGAGTGGTCAAGTGAATTGTACATCTGAATAACATTTTCTTCTCTCCCTCTCTTGCTTTCTGTCGGTGGTTAGGCTATTGGATTATTATTTACGGTACTTTTTGCATGTGCGCATTCATTTCCTGGAGGTTTAAAAGCTGTATTTCTGTATTTGTAGGGAAAAGTCTGAAGACACTTATGTCCAAAGGAATCTTACAGGTACATCCTCCAATCTGTGACTGCCCTGGTTGTAGAATTTCATCTCCTGTGGTGAGTGTTCAGTTCAGTTCAAACAATTCAGTATGGTCCATATTGCTTCTGATGGGTTGTGTGCACTGATTTAGCTGTTGAATGTGTATTTTAAATATGCCAATAATTTGTTATTTATCAGTCTGTCACTTTAAGTGCTCTACACAGTACATTACAGGATGACAGAGTCTGCAAGTTAAAAATGTTACTCACATAAAGCATGTGAAAGTTACTCAATGGAAAGTCAAGCAGTGGATGACTGCCTGCTGCTTATGAATTATGCGGTTTGATGCTTTTTCTTTGAAAATTAATTATATTAAAGTTGTTCAGAAAGACAGTGACTTGCTATTTGTGCTGTCAGGGTTGTTTCTCAGAAAGTAAATACGGACCAAGTACAAGGAAATGTGAAATGTTTGGAATTGATTGTTTTGGCTGCAATGTAAGGTCATATAGATTGTCTGTAGTAGATGTTCAAGCAAAATATTCCACGTTCCTTCACTGTAAACCCTAGTGTTGTCATCACTGGAAAAACCAAGCTGTCTTTACTTGAAATTGCAAGTTTTGGGCTCTTAACTCAAAGATCTAAGTTCCTTGAACTATTTTTTTTCTTCTTAAAAATCCATAGACTTAAGATTTTAAGTGTTAGTATCTCAAACTGTTGAGTACAAAATTGAGGCTGTGAGGGATACCCACAATGTCTTGTGCTTGAATTATTTAATTATGTTTTTATTTTATTTTATTTTATTTTATTTTTTGCTCAAAGAGGAACATATGGGGGCATTTAAATAGTTGTTCTTAAAAATTAATAGAGGTTTTTGCTGCTCTTTTATAGTTTTATTTATGTTGTTTTGTTGCAAATAGTTGTTTTGTATGATGTCGCTATTAGGATGATCTGTGTCATCTTTGGTCAAGTTGGACCCTGTTAACACTATCTTTGCTCTCCTTGTGCATGTGCAATTGAAGTACAGACATATGCATTTCTGTGGAGAAATAAACAGGGGTGAAAAAAGTACTCGAAAATTATACTTAAGTGAAAGTATGGATATTGAGAAAATTTTACTGAATTAAAAGTCCAAGTATCTAGCCATAAACATAATTGAGTGAAAGTAAAAAGTACCACATTATATTGTACTTAAGTATTGAAAAGTAAAAGTAACATAGCAAGAATGAAAACAGATTTGATGGCAAATTTTTGAACATTTCCTTGGTGAGTGGAAGACAAAGGAGACATTTCATCTTGTATGAATCCTTACTAACTAATAATTCACTAAGGTAGGGCCTAGGGTTGGGTATTGATACAGATTTCCCGATTCGATTTCAATTCACAAGCGCTCGATTCGATTTTGATTCAATATCGATTCATATGTGTATATTTCAGTTATAATGTCCCTTTTGCTTACATATGAAATAAATAATCTCTCAGATAATGCTGTGAATTATACAGGGGACCTTCTAACTAGGTACATTATGAAAATATATATTTGTTCTAATGATATTTTATTAGTTTTTCATAATTTGTCCATTTTAGCTTTTTAAAACTGAACAAATCAATGTATTTAATCAATAAATCTGATACTATATTGCATATATTATATTTTGTTACATATTTATTGTTTAATTGCATAATTTGTACTATTCACAGGTATTTACGTTGAGTTTTTGAACACGTGCTAAAAAACGGTACTGACTTTTTAAGGAAACCCTGCATTTCTGTAAACAGCATCTGTAAATGAGCGCAAGTTAACGAGAGACACAAACAGCTTTATCTCATTTGTGCTAAGCCTGATTAGAATTAAATGTTTATTTTTTGTGTTTTTGATCAACAACTGACTGTAAAGAACAGAAAGAGTATTAAAAGATTATGTATTGACAAATATGTTGTGTGGATCTCATCTTTGGACACACAGAACAACTTTTACTCTCAACACGCAGTGAAAGGATTTCGCTGCTGAATACTCCACCACTATACGCCACAATTCATTCACTGGTGAGTGAAATGTAAACATTTACCAGCCAGTTGCCAAATATATAAATTTTTTGTGATATAGCGCAAAATTTGGTTGCAAATGTGAGTGATTTCTTCTCATTGTAGTGGAGGGTTTCACATAGAGTAAAAGATCGATCCATGGCTTTTGAGAATTGATATCGAATTGACAAAAAAAATTAAAAAAATTTGCCCAGCCCTAGTAGGGGCACGGGTGCTCTTGCTCCGGTGACTGAGCTTGGACCGTGCTTGCAGCTGTGTCAGGTTCATCCATCTTCTTCTACCAGTAATTGTTATAATTTGTATCAGGCACAGGTCAAGGTGCTGTGCGTTGTGGCAATTGATGAGATGTTATGTCGCTTCTCAGTGACCAATGACCACGTTGTGGCCAATTACATTGTATGTTAAAATGCATCTAATTGGTGGTCAAACAACATTTAACTTAAACTGTGCATCAGTGCAATTAGATTGGTTTGTTGGTATTAAGTTAAGATGGAAGAAAATGATCTGCAAAATGTAACGAGTACTTTTCAAGTCTAAATAAAATTTTCTTTAAAAAAAGTTCTTTAAAAATGTAATTAAGTAAAAGGGTATTCTGTTTAAATTGCACTCGAGTAAAGTACAAATCCCCCAAAATAATACTTAAGTATAGTAATGATGTATAATTACTCAAGTATACTTTACACCCCTGGAAATAAGTTTATTTAATGATTAATATTATTAATATTAATATTATTTAAACTGTGTGATTGTATGACCTAAATTTGAGTCCATTACATTAAAATTGTTAAGCTGAAGCAACAACATTTAAATAGCAACTCTGAGTTAACTCTACTTGCAACTAGTTACCTTAACTTAAATAGTTAAGTTCATTCAATATGAACACCAAGTTAAGTGAGCTTAATTACACAAGTTCTGGAGACTCCATTACACAATTAAATTGAGGGAACTTTCATCCATACTAGAGGGCATTTTAGTGATGTTTTGCTCTGTTTCTTTGGCTTGCATATTACAATATGGCAATGTCATGGACAGGGAGCATGTTCTAAGTTAATCAGTAATATTAATAGCTGATATATGGATTTTCATGTCTCTTTATTATTACCACTCTACTGCATCTCCCACCTCTAATAGAACAATCAGCATTGTGCAGTGTGTGTGTATGTGTGCACACCAAGTAGGCTATTGGTTGTCTGGTTGCTGAATTTGTCCACACAGGTGCTGTGTTTTTATCTAAACTGTGCGCGTCTGTTGCCGCCTCTACCGGTTAATCTGGAGGGGAAGGACGTAAGAAGCTTACTGAGCTACTGAACATAGCGACTGGTGATTACTGAGGCAGCGGCATGCAAAGTGAAGCCACTTCAGATAAGCTGGAGTTGTTTGAGGGATGGAGGTAAACTACTGAGGAGGGCTTGAGCCAGAGCTAGAGGAGATGAAAACCTAATGGCTTAGTTGTTTGGGGCCCTTATAGTACCTCTATTTGAGGGCATTAGAATCTCATACAAGCTGATTTTGGAGATGAAGTTAAGGATGGTTTTCACTGGTTTGGTCTGATGATTATCTTATCATTTACAAAGTGAATGTGTTATCCAATGTACTGTGCTGCCTCATCATCTGATAATGCTGAGATGAATCAAACCCTAATTTCTTACTTTAATTGGTTCAGCTGCTATCTGGCATCTGATTATTTAGAATTGCACGTAAACTTCTTTCGGAACTCTGAATGTTTTACTTTGAAACATTTACATTTTAAGTGCTGTGACTTGATCTGCAGTGTTTCAGATTTTACTACTTTGTTAAGAGGATTTGTATTTTATCCTCTGCTTGCACTATTTACGTGATTTTGTTTTTGCTCTTTGATCTATCACTGAACACGAAAAGTATTAATACATCATTTATACAGTGTAATGTGGAAGAAATAGTTCACTCCAAAAGTAATTCTGTCATCATTCAATCACCCTCATGTTGTTTCAGACCTGTATGATTTTTTTTCTTCAATGGAAAACAAGGACATTAGGCAGAATGTTAGCCTCACTCAACATTCACTTCAGTTGCATCTTTTTTCCATACAATGAAAGTGAATGGTGGTTGAGGCTAGCAACATGTTTTCATTTTTGGTTGAACTGTCCCTTGTAAGCTGTGCTACTATACGGAATTGCGAAATTAAACCTTGTTTTCAAACAGCCGTCCAAAAATGCCCCTTGTCTTCCATTGATCAAACAAACAGACTCAAGCCACTGGTTGAGTACATGTTGTTGTGTCGGGCTGGACAGGTCACTCAAAACAAACAGAAGAATTTTTATAGTACCACAGAGATACAATGTTTACAGTTTTTGAGAATATTTTAACACCGAAAAACTTCTCTTTAATATGTAGCCATGGAGGAGCTCCTACATTTTAAAGCTAATGACTGTTGTCAAACAGGTCTGGACATTGGTTGGACAAACAGGTAGCCCCACCCCCAAACTCAATGCCATTGATTGAATCACTTTTGCCATGTCGGGTTGCCTAAACAAAATGGAGTACTTCTAGGGGGTATTTGCACTTTGGCACTTCATGCATTTTTACTGATCGGATAGCCATCTAATCATGAAAAGAATACATGTAAATGCCCTTCAAGACGGAGGTGATTTGAGATACATTCCAAACGAAACTCGGTCAAGTATAAATGCATCTGGCTGTTCAAACTACATATGAAAACTTAACTCTGCCCAAACAGCACTACTTCAGCATGTGAAAAAGAGAAACATAACAGCTACTACCGAGTATTTGCATAGGACTCACGTCAAGCAATAAAATAATACCAAATTAAGAAACAGATGCACGTTGTAGGAGAGACAGAACTTTTTTTCTTCATTTATTTGATGCAGATTGCTAACAAAACTGAAACTAAACACTGACAATAAACGCAGCTGACGTGCATGGACATATCTTAACCTATCACAACCCCGACAGGGAAAATACACAGCACACATACACATGTGCATTGGGCAAAGTCATTTGGAATCAAATAATAAATCATGTTTTAAATTGATTTATTACGTACGAGTTGTTTGCATAAACTCGTACGTCTTCATCACGTGCAAATTCCCGGATGTCTAATGTGGAAGTAAGCACGAGTTCGGGGCACGAGGCATTAAGGACATACTTATTAATATTATGCCCTAACCCAAACCCCTTATCTAAACTTAACCAATCAGTAGAGTGTGTAAACATGATAGGAAGTTGTTGTGTGTGACAGAAGCAAGTATTTGTCACGTATTAGATAGAAACGATGTCAAGCGACGTCATTGGCTGTAGTGAAAGTCGTAGGGATTCAAACAAGTGCAGTCACACGATATCATATGAATTAGCCAAATTTAGAAAAGTCGTTTGAATCCTGACGATTTCGCTGTGAGAGTGTGTTGGCAGAATCTGACAATCTCTTACCAGACAAACACTTACAGTACATAGTCACTTTCTCATAGCTTAACTTTCACACAATACATAAATCTTAACACATATTAATGTTTCTGTATAGTAATAATGAACATTAAGAATACAATTAACACCCCTGTATTAGTTTGTTCACTCACACTTTTTAATGTACACACACTTTACCTTTTACTGTACACAAAGTCAGTCAAGAACTTAAAATAGTAGTTTGAATACTTCCAAAGTGATCTTAAAAGGCTGATTTGCACCTTGTATCATAAGTTTCTTATGGCAGCCTTTAATTTCAGTAGATTAGTAAAATAATAAATTTGTTGGCATCGAAGGGAAGAGCTCAAAATAATTACCACAGAGTATAAATTACACTAATAAGTATATTGTGGGTTGGATTTAAGCCATTTTGAATTTGTACATTTTAAATGGCTCTTTTTAGTGCTTCTTTGGGAATTTGCATCCATAGCTTACACAAGACAAAACATGTAAAAAAAATAACAGGCCCTGTCACGCTTCTTTGCATTTGTAGTCTTAAATACAAATAAACATGGCAACGTGCTCCATTTTGGTGTTCATGATCTTTGACGGGGATGACAGCTTTCTTCTTATGATGTTTAATGACCTACCAAGACTTTGAATCATTCTAAAGAGCTCAGTTCCTTTCTTCGCTCACCTCTCAATTCTCTGTAACCACATTCAGCAGCTTTTTACCCCTCATGAGTCATATCAGAGGCAGGATATGTCTGTCCTATGGTGAAATGTCAATCAAATTTTCCTTGGCTCCACTCTGAGTTCCTCATACCATTTAGCTTACAGGCTGTGAACTAATGTGGAGTTCTTTATAACCTTCCTCTAACAGATTATATTTATAAATACCCTAACGAAGAGTGCTTGATATCATAGAACCATTCTTTGTATGTTTCAGTGTGGACGGATAGATGATGATGTGTTTAAGTGTTAGATCCACTCAGTTGGTCTGGCTGTTGTCTCCCAAGAGAAATGTGCTTCCTCTCCCCTGTTTTTTTCAGTGGAACTAGTGGAGGCTGGCAGGAAATTACACTCCGCTCCATCTCGTAAATATCTCTTTGAATCAGGGCTTCCCCCACTGTGTCCTGGGTCATGAAAAAGTTGTCACTGGGGGGTTGGGAATACGGCTGGTTAAAAAACATGGAGGATAGTGATGTTGCAGTCTAAGCATTTCAAAGTTGGGCCTTCGAAGCGAACAATCTTAGCCGTTGTTGATATATTCATTGTACAGCTACTAACTTGCAGAAGCAAGAAGAAACTGAATTTTCCCCCCTGATAAACTAAATAGATCCACTGTAAAGTTGGAGTTGGGGGAAAAAATAGATATTTCAAAGTACTGCAAGTCTGCAATATTTTACCTCACAAAAGATTGCAATACATCAATTTTGAATAATTACACATTAAACATAAAAGTCGCAATATTATCGTATCGTGACTGAGATATTAACATATTATTGTATCGCCCTGTTTATTCCTACCCCTACTGCGTAATGAGTTGGCCAGAGAGGATATATTAAAGTTTTATTGACATGCCACATTTCTATTCCAGACATTCCAGATCTACTATACTAAATGCATGATGACATAATAGTGCGTTTGTAAAAACAGCTTGTTTATGCAAGTAATTCAGGTGTTGATTGTATGATTCAAATTCACTGTCGGCAGCATAATTAGACTGTGATATTTTCACTGTAGAGCGTGTGGTATTAGCTGAGGTTTGTCAGTGTAGGCCGACGCTCATTTGGCAAAGCGTTGCTGGAGGGCTGGGTACGGTTAAGAATGGGGGCTGACGCCACACAGTCTCACAACAGCTCCCTCACTGTGGGGGGTTAGACTGAATGTGTGCATGTACATGGTATGAGGGTTTGTGTAGCGGTGTGTTTGTATCCCACACATGGAGCCGAAGCTATGCTGCTATGGCAACGGCAGGATCCCTCCTCAGGACAGCAGCGAGCAGCCAGGCAGACTCTGCAGTGTGTCGCATTCATGAATTAAAGCAAATTAGAGCCAACCAGAAAACCTCACCGAACTCACAACAGGCTTTTTCCGTTGATTTTATTAGCCATTTTCGCTTCAAACTGTGATTGCGCTGCCGCAGAGATGAACGTTTTGAAGAGTACTACCCTCTGCTGTTTTTTCCCCTAAAAACAAACAGGTGAAACATTAGTTTCTAATTTAGTTTGTGTAGCATAGTAAAAGTGTCACATATCTGTCAGATCATGTGGAGAAATTCATCAGGAAATGTACAGTCACTGAAATTTGAGGAGTCGGTTAGGGAAACATGATGCAGAAAAGTTTTACAGGCAGGTGGGGGAAGGGTGTATGTGTGTATACTGGTATCAGAGCTGGGTGTGTCTATGTGGGTGTTGGTGGGAAAGGTACAGGACTTTGGATAAAAGCGTCTGCCAAATGCATAAAATGTAAAAATAAATAAATAAATTGTAAAACATTTTAATGATTCAAATTTTTCCTTAAAGGTTCCATTAACGAATCCATTAATGGATTCTAGTGAACTACAAAAAAGTCTGAAAGGTGACAAGTTACAGAAATGGGGACAGCATCTAAATTATACATTTTAAAATACACGCTAAAATAATTTTAACCTAAAATCGCAATGTTAAGAAAAATGTTATGTCCATGTTAGGGGCCGTTCACACTGAATGTGTCCCTGTTCTTAAAAAAAGCTAGACACAGCGCCACAAATATAGCTGAACACAGGTCTTGAGATGACAATTAATATTTAAAGTAAGCTTTGGCTTGCTATCTTAAATGTGTCCTGTAAAGTTCTCTCTTTCTCTTACTTTCTCCACACCTCGTTCATTCGGTCTTGGTTCCAGCTCCTATTTTTTGGTCTCTTGGGAGTGCGGTGGTGTCAGTACTTGTCCATAAAGCTCTCCTGTGACTGTCTTTTTTTGAGGGGAGGGGGGTCTCCAAACACAGGCAGAGATATCTTGACATGCATGGCTATACTGTCACTGACCTCACCACGCTGGTGAACGCTTCACTTGACTGACACGGACCGCTCACCGTGTGGGTTGGGGAGGAAGTTGGTGGGGGGTTTTCTGGGTTGAGGTTGGAAAGGTATTGCATTTCAGCTCTCACTTACTTCACTATCTATATGAAGGTCCAACCATGCAGGGCTGTATTACCGCACAGGCTTACCGGGGCCACCGTATTCTCCCCAGTCTACTCTCGCAGGAGGACGTGTATGTAAACTCGTTCAGCGGGAGATGCTGATATAAATACAGAGATGGTGCGCAACAGCTAAACCTGTCTGTGTAGTGCAAGGTCATAGAGTGACAACGGTCTGACGACTGGCAGGGCCCAGTGAAACGGTAAGCCCTGGGGCCTCAGAGTATCTTAATGCGGCCTTGCAGCCATATTAGGCTTTTTATTGGCAGCTTTAACATACTGGGTTGGTTTATATGGGGGTGGGGGGTGTTTAGCTCTGGCATTGTTTGACAACTGTAAACATAAAAAAAAGTCGATTATATTCAGTCACATGATTGTAACAAGAGACCTTGGCTAATTTGTGGCAGTCCAGAAGAAGATATGCATGGACGTCCACAGAAGTTTGCACATAGTATTTATCTTTCTCCTTTTCTGTTATTGAATGTGCCAATACATTTACGTAGGTACATCCCCCTCATGCACCCACTCCAGCTTGTGCTAAGTCTGCCCAGCGTCCCGCCTCCACACTTACGCACATCATGGTTGCATCATACACACACACACACACACACACACACACACAGACACACATAAATACAGAGGTCAGAGCAGACAGATGCGTGACTCATTAGGCATTCGTCCCCCAGGGACAGTGCTGGGGGAGTGCGCCACAGCTGCAGGAATGTCACGAGTTGCTACTGCTGTGTGTTTGTGTGTGTGTGTGTGTGTGTGTGTGTGTGTGTACGTCAGCAGAAGGCCAGCGCACCTTTCAGAAAACACTGTGCCAAGAAAACGTCTCTCGGTTTTTCCGTAACATCCGTACTGTCATCCCTGAGCCAACAATAAAAACTTGAGAACCCAGAAATAATATTGGACACATACATTTATTTCCACTCCTTTAATTTGAGAGGACAGGCAGTGCTCCTAGAATACTGTTATTTATTATAAAATCATTGGTATGCTTTACTGTTTGTGTCACTCTGCTTGTCTGTTTTTGCCACGTACCAGATAGTCGGTCAGTCTGTGCATTTTTCGAAGTTTTTGTCCTTGATACTGAATGGTTAATCCAGTGTTCTAGTCGTGCTAAAGTGCTCTGTATAGTAACAGCAATAAAGTGAAATACTTCTTCAGCTAGATTTACCCCATGTCTGAATATGCATACCTCCCTAATATATAGTATTCCAAAAGCAGAATGTGAATTGAGTAGTATGTCAGAATCCTCAGTATTCATAAAACAGTAAGTGAGAAAAACCCGGATGACCTACTGCATCTGGTTAGAATCTGAAATGTGCATCCACTGGACACTCACAAAATCACCAAAGCTAAGGAGACATCATATTCAAAATGCTGAATTAAACAAAAACAGCGGAGAACCACAATTCGGATGGCTCTTTTCAACTGTAAGTGCTATATGTACCAAAAAAGTTGTTTCTTGTGGTTAAAGTGTGCTTTTTTTTTTTTTTTACCAAAACCTATCTTAAGTAAATTATCTTTGTGGTTTTTTGTTACTACGTCACATATTTGAGTCACAGGACAATGTCCATGTTCCCATTTGAAGTGTGGGAATGTATGATGGTTACTCACCTGCATATTTTGTAATGGCAGAGAACTATGTTCTTCTTCAAATGTACATCAAATGTACAAATGTACAATACATACTCTTCACAGTATGCAAATGTGGGCACAGCTACTGTGTACATGTATTTCACAGCACAACAATCATAAAGCCCAGTTATTATTCATAGTTGACAGAAAAGGGACTATATATTTCAGTGGAAGGATGGCACTTAAAATTTTCTTGATTAAATAATGTTTTCATTAGTGTCCTTTATATTTGTATTATGAACAGTAGTAACTGTTTTAAAAGCTAAAGGGTGTTGTTTGTCACCATGTGCAGTGGAACGCCTGCAACCCCTTTAGCCGTGATTATATTCACATTATAGCGAGGCCTCTCGTACCTTATTGGTTTCTATGCTACCTTTTGTGAGGTCTTTTCAGTAAGGACACAGTGAGAACATCTCTCAAAAGTTCAAAATGTATTAACTCATGAGTTTTATGGGGCTTAAGACAACAACCAATCAAATGTAATGCCTCAGTCATGTCAGTTCAAGTGCGTGCTTGTGTTTTGTATGAATGTAAATATAGCTTGTTTCATTGAAGGACAGACATTAAGTGTGGGAGGGCTTATTCATAGAAATGTTGCTTAGAGGAAATTCATATTCAATATTTTTTCCATCCTCGAGTGACAGTGTGTGTGTGAGTGTGAATTTGTGTATGTACATGTAGGCGGGAGCTGAAGCCCAGTTATTTTTATGTTTTTGTTTTGAAACACCCTCCCTCTGTGTGGAAGTGTTACCGGAAATAGTGCACAGCCGCCCCCGGTTCTGCGTCATTTGCACTGAATAAAGCGAGGGGGTTGGACGGGGGCTTTCCGGGAGGACGTTGAGAAGGGTGGGGTTGCTTAGGCAGAGAGGACGAATGGGGGCAGGGAAATGTGTGTGGAGGCCTGTCTGGGCTGAGGCCTTGTGGGTAGCAGACATCTATCAAAGCTAACTTTATCAGATGAAGCATCACTAGTGCCGCTTTCAAACCACCACACTCCATATTCGACTAACAGTGGCTGTTAACAGCTGCAAAACACTAAGAATATGTTAGAATATACTAAGAAATGTTAGAAAATGAAGAAAATAGAGTGTGTTTGTTTGGGTGTTTGCGGTTCTGTTTATCCAAGATTTATCGCAGTTAAACAACATGCAAGTTTAAGTAATATTTGGAATCTGTCACTTAGGGCACTAGAAATTTTGGTGCAGACCCCTATGTACATTTACATTTATTCATTTAGCAGACTTTTTAATCCAAAGTGACTTAAAAATTAAGAACTCATAAATGATTCCAGTGTGACAACGGTTCATTTGCAGAGGTGGAAAGTAACGAATTACAACTACTCTCCTTAGAGTACTTGATTATATTTTTCAAATGTTTCTACTTTTTTAAGAGTAAATAAATAATAGTACTTTTACTATAGATAAATTACAAAAATAAAATAATAGAGTTTATTAAAAATTAATTATTTAAATTCGCTACAGTTATTTTTCACCACAAAGTAAAAAAAAATACATAATATTTCTGAATTTTTGGGAAGAAGAAAGTTTTAAGTGCTAAATCTGTTTATAAACTAATACGCACTGTGCATGGCAAGACGGAAGCCCGCAGGGCACAGCATCATGAACACAGCAGCTTGCATAAACTGCCGCCGATGTCCTCTCTTCTCTAGCTTCTTCAAGACTTTCTGCCCTGTCACTATACAAGAACTTAAATACTGTGATTTTCTGCATATTTCATTTTATTCTGGAAAGGAGCCATTCATTCAGTACAAGGGAACCGTCTGCACATGTTTAACCACTGATCAAACTTAAATAGTTTTTAAGGTAGGCAGTGTTTTAACTGTGTCAAGCATTAACACAATGTAGTTTGGCGTATATGTGGGAAAATCTTATTTACTTGCTACTATATGTCTAAAACAAACTTTAAATACCTTAGAAAGATACAATGCCAATAGTGTTGGAAATTAACAGGGACTCTGGGCAAAAATGCCACCGAAATTAACAAAAATATTCTAGATATGGCTAGATATATTAAACAGAGAGAGTCTTTTTCTACCATTCCCTCAGTGAAATCTGCTGGTGGTGAAATATTTACCTCAGCCATTGATATTAATAATGCTTTTAAAGAATTCTATCTTGGTCTCTATAGTTCCACATCTTCGTCTACTGATGAGGATATTAGAAACTTTGTGGAACAATTAGAACTTCCTAAACTGACAACTGAGCAAAACAATTCTCTTGAACTTGGGGGAACTTGGCGAGGTAATTAAGGCCTTGCCTACAGGCAAGGCTCTTGGGCCAGATGGCTTTGCTGCTGAGCTTTTTAGATATTATACTACAGAACTGACTCCACTTTTGCCAGAAGTTTATAAGGAGTCATTAAAGAATGGAAAGCTTCCGCCAACCATGACACAAGCCCGGATCAGTCTGATTCTTAAAAAGGACAAAGAGAAGACTGGGGAAATTGGACTCGTTTGTGGGGAAATGGGGCAGATATCTGGCGTTTTGGAGGGCTCTTGGGGAGAGGCAGTGGAGAGAGAGAGAGAGGTGTAGTTGTTAATATATGTGATTATATATATATATATATATATATATATATATATATATATATATATATATATATATATATATATATATAAAATTATTTTGTTTATTATTTATTTTGTTTTTTTGTCTATAATCATGTATGACCACTGGGATGTTGTTGAGGGCCAGGGTGGAGTTGGGGATTGGGAGGAGGAAGGTTAATAGTGGGGGTTAAATATCGATTCTGTGTATATGTGTTTTGTTTTTCTGTGTTTAATATTTGAATCAATAAAAAATTGTTAATAAAAAAAAAAAAAAAAAAAAAAAAAAGGGACAAAGATCCAAGCGAGTGTAAGAGTTACCGTCCAATTTCCCTGATCCAGCTAGATGTTAAAATGTTGTCAAAAATTTTAAAGTTATGACATCTCTTATACATATAGATCAGGTGGGTTTATTTGGGGCTATAGCTCGTTTGATAACAATAGGTGTTTCATTAATGTCATGTGGGCAGTGGCAAACAATCAGACTCCGGTCGCTGCCATCTCACTTGATGCCGAAAAGGCATTTGATATGGTAGAATGGGATTATCTTTTTAAGATTTTGGAAATGTATGGGTTCGGAAATACTTTTATTGAATGGATTTAGAGACTTTATAGACACCCGGTAGCGGCGGTACAAACGAATGGATTCATTTCAGATTATTTAACTCTGGATACAGGCACCCGGCAGGGTTGCCCTCTTTCCCCCTTATTGTTCTGTCTTGCCCTGGAACCATTAGCAGCCATGATAAGAAAGGAGGATGATTTTCCAGGGGTGATGGCAGGAGGTGTGGCGCATAAGCTTTTGCTTTACGCAGATGATATTTTATTATTTGTCTCCGACCCTACTAGATCTATTCCTTGCCTCCACAGATTTATTAATTCCTTTTCTAAATTCTCAGGATACAGAATCAATTGGTCTAAATCCGAAGCTTTGGCTCTAACAGCGTACTGCCCGGTAACGGCTTTTCAGCCGGGCGCCTTCCAGTGGTCCAAACAGGGCATTAAGTATTTGGGTATTTTATTCTCAACACATTTGTGTGATTTAGTTAGAGTTAATTTTGACCCTTTAATAAAAATGTTTTCAAGCGATGTGGGCAGGTGGGCTTCATTACATTTATCTATGACTGGAAAGGTTAATGTTATTAAAATGAACTGTATTCCAAAATTCAACTACCTGCTACAGTCTCTCCCTGTAGATATCCCCCTCTCTTATTTCAAGCAATTTGATAGCATAGCAAAATCTTTCATTTGGAATGGTAAACGTCCCAGATTACATTTCAGTAAATTACATAAGTCGACTGACAAATGTGGGCTAGGCCTACCCAAGAATTTGTTTTATTATTATGCATTCGGTCTCAGATATTTGGCTCATTGGTCACTTCCACCTGAGAGAGCCCCTTCCTGGTTTTATATTGAACAGGAAGTTCTTGCCCCTATTTCACCATTGTAAAGCCTTTCTATTAAAGAAAACGGAGAAGTTAAGTAACACCCCGTTATCTCGCATTTGCACTCGGTATGGACAAAAGTGTCCAGAGTGTTTAATTCGGACATTTATTTAAATGTTGCCTTGAGCATATGGCTGAACCCAAAATTATGTATTAATAAATCCTCTTTCTGCTGGTCAGAGTGGATTGTGAGGGAGGTTAATACACTCTGTGACCTATATAAGAGCAGAGTGTTGAGATCTTTTGAAAATTTGGTTCAACATTTTGGGATTCCCAGATCTCAGTTATTTACAGCTGCACCACCTGCTCTGTACTATTTTTGGGAGTAGCATACACCCCACTAAAATGGGAGATACTCTGGGAATGGTGATTACAGCTTTTGATAAAAGGTCATGAGGCATCAGTGTATTACTCCCTGCTAATTCAGAGTCTGTGGGACGGAGCTTTAACTTCTATCAAGAGATTATGGGAGAAAGATTTAAACTTGGTATTGGAGGAGGGAGTGTGGGCTAGGATTCTAAAAAACATCAAGTCTGCATCTAGAGATGCAAAGGTGCGTCTTATGCAATTCAAGATTTTACATCGATTCTATTGGACCCCCTCTAGATTGTATAGGCTTGGTCTTAAAGACACACCCACCTGCTGGCGATGGCAATCAGAAGATGGAGACACAACCCATGTTTTTTGGTGGTGTGTTTAGATCCAAGAATGTTTGTGGTGGAGGGTTTAATTTTATATAATTTGATTCTGCATTTTCTGTTATGTTTATTTAATTTGTTGAAAGGAATCAATAAAAATTGTTAATAAAAAAACATAAATAATAATATCTGATATAGTTACAATTACATTCATTGCAGTCTCTTTTTGACTTTTGACTGAACATAATTTTTTTCCCCGCCATCCGGTTCCTCGCACCATCGCACGCACAGATGGGTTCTCTGCTTCTATCAGTCCACATCAGTTCGGTATTGTACTCCCGTGTTATATTCCGTAACGTTTCGCCCCTCTTGTTCAAAATAAACTGTCCTAGCGGGTAACACTCTCGCTCACGTTGCTGTACTGTACATCCCTGCCCTGTGCTACGGTTTTTCTGTCTGAAAAGCCTCACCCGCTAGAGGCCAAAAGTGCACAAGGGATGGATCTTATATAAAGAAGGTATGAGAAATCACAAAACATAATGTAACCAAATGCTACAATTTACTTAAGAATAATATCTCAATATGTTAAATAACCATAATGTTAATTAATTGTATTTATTTTATTATTACAACTGTACAGTTGTGCTCAAAAGATTGCATACCCTGACAGAAATTGTGAAATTTTGGCATTGATTTTGAAAATATGACTGATCATGCAATAAAACTGTCTTTTATTTAAGGATAGTGATCATATGAAGCCATTTATTATCACATAGTTGTTTGGCTCCTTTTTAAATCATAATGATAACAGAAATCACCCAAATGGCCCTGATCAAAAGTTTACATACCCTTGAATGTTTGGCCTTGTTACAGACACACAAGGTGACACACACAGGTTTAAATGGCAATTAAAGGTTAATTTCCCACATCTGTGGCTTTTTAAATTGCAGTTAGTGTCTGTGTATAAATATTCAATGAGTTTGTTAGCTCTCACGTGGATGCACTGAGCAGGCTAGATACTGAGCCATGGGGAGCAGAAAAGAACTGTCAAAAGACCTGCGTAACAAGGTAATGAAACTTTATAAAGATGGAAAAGGATATAAAAAGATATCCAAAGCCAGTCAGTACTGTTCAATCACTTATTAAGAAGTGGAAAATTTGGGGATCTCTTGATACCAAGCCAAGGTCAGGTAGACCATGAAAGATTTCAGCCACAACTGCCAGAAGAATTGTTTGAGATACAAAGAAAAACCCACAGGTAACCTCAAGAGAAATACAGGCTGCTCTGGAAAAAGACGGTGTGGTTGTTTCAAGGAGCAAAATACGATGATACTTGAACAAAAATGAGCTGCATGGTTGAGTTGCCAGAAAGAAGCCTTTACTGCGCCAATGCCACAAAAAAGCCCGGTTACAATATGCCCGACAACATCTTGACACGCCTCACAGCTTCTGGCACACTGTAATTTGGAGTGACGAGACCAAAATAGAGCTTTATGGTCACAACCATAAGCGCTGTGTTTGGAGAGGGGTCAACAAGGCCTATAGTGAAAAGAATACCATCCCCACTGTGAAGCATGGTGGTGGCTCACTGATGTTTTGGGGGTGTGTGAGCTCTAAAGGCACGGGGAATCTTGTGAAAATTGATGGCAAGATGAATGCAGCATGTTATCAGAAAATACTGGCAGACAATTTGCATTCTTCTGCATGAAAGCTGCGCATGGGATGCTCTTGGACTTTCCAGCACGACAATGACCCTAAGCACAAGGCCAAGTTGACCCTCCAGTGGCTACAGCAGAAAAAGGTGAAGGTTCTGGAGTGGCCATCACAGTCTCCTGACCTTAATATCATCGAGCCACTCTGGGGAGATCTCAAACGTGCGGTTCATGCGGGACGACCAAAGACTTTGCATGACCTGGAGGCATTTTGCCAAGATGAATGGGCAGCTATACCACCTGCAAAAATTTGGGGTCTCATAGACTACTATTACAAAAGACTGCACGCTGTCATTGATGCTAAAGGGGGCAATACACAGTATTAAGAACTAAGGGTATGCAGACTTTTGAACAGGGGTCATTTCATTTTTTTCTTTGTTGCCATGTTTTGTTTTATGATTGAGTCATTCTGTTATAACATTCAGTTGAATATGAATCCCATAAGAAATAAAAGAAATGTGTTTTGCCTGCTCACTCATGTTTTCTTTAAAACATATATTATACATATATTACCAATTCTCCAAGGGTATGCAAACTTTTGAGCACAACTGTATATATACAATACAATAATACATATACAGAACAACCACTTTTAGTGTTTGAATCAATCATATCTCTCACTAAACACTGTGTGAAATGTTTATTTTTGCCTTATTTTATTCAGTTGGCATGTAGGAATTGATAACAGTTTGCTTAATAATCTCATCCCATATCTGGATAATTGCTGCAATATTGTAGAGGATACATTTCCTCTTCTATGATATTGCATTATATTAGTTTTTACAGTATGTTAACTTAATAGCCAAAATACTTGGACATACGTGAATGAGAATAAATCTGAAATAGGAATACGTTTCAGTCACAATGCACATTATGTAAATTAGAGGTGATTGAGAGACATTTAGAATGGCTATTTCTATTTAAATAAAAGTTGTATTCTTAAAATGTTCTGTTTGTCCAAGAATCCTCTTGCAGCAATGCAGGTCTTTGGCATTTAGAAGCTGCTAGTTTAGGACCTGTGAGGAGTCTGTTTCTCAAACTAGAGACTGTGATTTACTTGTCTTTTTGTTGTGCATCTGGGCCGTCCACTTCCCTCTCTAGCCTGGTTAGAGATTCTTTTTTCAAAACAGTAATGCATGGAATAGCCTTCAATCTCTCTAAAACAATAGACTTAAGGAGAAAATAGAATTTCAGGAGAAATGTTGCTTTTTTCCTATTTTTAAAACCAAAATTTGACTTGCAAGTGTAAAGCAACTTGTAAGAAATCAATACCTCAGCAAATGGAGAAAAAACCCAATGTATTGTGATTTCCGCATGGTAGCACAATTGTTCTAATAACAAGAAAATTTTATTGAGTACCAAATTAGCACTTTAGAATGCTTTTGTAAGGAATAGGTGACACAGTATATGTTTGCCATCACGGGTAAAGAAAAAATGGAATAAATACCACTTAAAACAATTATTTCAAATCATAATAATAATTTGCAATTAATGATTTTGGCGGTATTTTTGATCAATTTAATGCATCCTTGGTGAAAGGAAGCATCAATTTCTTTCAAGAACAAAAATGCCCTTGTGTTCTAAAATGGATGCGTATATATAATACAGTTTTCATAAAGTAACTTGTAACTTATTTACTTGAGTAGTTTTTTGACAAACTACTTATTTACTCTTACTTGAGTCATAATATTTCTCAGTACTTCTGCTTGTACTCAAGTGAATTATTTCTTCATTAGCAGAACTTTTACTTAAGTAAAAAAAAAAAAATCAGTACTCTTTCCACCAATGTTCATTTGGTTGACGTGAAAGCAGTTTTCCAAACTCGAGTACACACCAACGAATCGCTTTACAACAAACATATGCTTGAAATGGAGGTCTGCTTTATGCTACGGTTCATGTGGAGTTTGGTACAGTTCCAACTGGTATGAACGCAATGAGCGCACTTACATTCACATTCTTACACGATTATGCTTAATAAGCCAACAACGTGCATGGTCATGTAAACGCATTAAACGGCTTTCCTTTATCAGGGTAAGGTCATACATGGCTTAAAGGGATAGTTCACCCAAAAATGAAAATGAGTCGTATGGATGATGTTTATGCAGACTATTCATTCTTGTTGGAGCTTCAAATGTCAGATCACGATCCACTTGCATTTTAAGGACCTACTGAGCTAAGATATTTTTCTAATTTTATTGAATGTATTCTGCTGAAGAAAGAAAGTCATACACACCTGGGATATCATGAGTGTAAATTGTGAGAGAATTTTCATTTTTGGGTGAACTAACCCTTTAAGAATAAACTGTTCAGCATGGGTACATTTTTGTCCATTACCCTGATTTTGAATTGTATGAAAACACCTTTACCGTCATTCTTACTGGTTGATCCAATGTATGCACATGTTTTGCACATGCCTCTTCATGGTTTGATTTCAAAAGCAGAGAATAATGTGAATATTTCTCTTTTTCTTGCTTTGTTGGATTCTGTTTAAATAAGCTGATTTTTGGGTGTTATCAGCATACTGGTGTGCATGTAAACATGCTTATTTAGGAGAACCAACTTGCGAAAGTTAACCACTATTGATAATTTGCCTGTTATATTATTATACATTTCTCACTGCTGCTTGTCTCCACTGAAATTCCTTCTGTGAGTTGCATTCTTTTGCATCTCTTGCAACGTATCCACGACGAAAAGGTGCAATGTCGTTTTGTGGGAGTTAAGTTTTAATAGTGTTAGTATAATAGTAAAAAGGGCAAAACATGAGTAAAACAGTGATTCTGGCATCTCTTCCTGAGTCATTACCTAGATACAGTTGTTCTCGCAAATGTACTGCAGTTCAGAATCAAATAATACAATATGAAAAGAGACTAGCTGGGGCAGGAGGGCGGAATCAAACTCTGGTTCAGACCAAGCAATGGAAACAGTGTAAAAAAGGCCTCAGTGTTGTGCTAAACTGTCATAGATCCAATTTTCCAGGTTACAGCAGAGATAGAAAGAAAAATCTGCTTTCTCTGAAAAAAAAAGAAAACAAAAAAGACAGTTGCTCACAGAAAAATGTGTGTGCAGCCTGCCCATCCTCAGGGATGTTTTCATCTTTTCTCCCTTTTTCCCCCTCCTTTTAATGTATGCCACTTGAGAGAATCCAGAAGGGCTGCACCTGTTTGCCTCTTGGCTAGTCTCTCTACCTCCTGCCCTGGCCTGCCACTCATGCCTCAGCTCTTGTGGGATGCTCTGCATATGTGTATGCGCACGTGCAAGCTTTGGGTGTGGAGGAAGGATAGCTGCAGGGCTCTGCAAAGTTTGACAGAGCCGAGATGCAGGCATGCTCACACACATGCATACACCACTCATTTGCACCGAGACACTTATCAGAAGGTTTTCAAAGCCATATCCATTCCTCTGGATCTCTGAACAGTCCTGTACTGTTTTTCTATCTCTTTCTCCCAATTTTTCCTCTCTTAGGCTATGTTCAGAATAGCAAACTACCATACTGCTCTTATTATTGATGTAGTATTATAAGAACCTTCTGAAAGCAGTAACTACACATTTTTGTCCAAATTGAGTTATGACCAAATTCGGGTGTCTTAGACTATAATCTGTCGTGTGACAGATACATTTTTAAGATTCAGAGAAGAACTTTTCTGAGTTCCAGTCTTGCTGTAGTTATTGTGTGTTGGATTTGTAGGGCAGTAAAGTATATATAATGTGTTTATATATTTTAGTTATAGTATATTGTGCACCGTATGCAACATTTATTTTTTTGGAATACCAAATTTTATGACAGATGTAAGTTGATAACTGGACCCACTTGCCTAATCACACATGCAACTCAATGAGGTCATGTGACAAACATATTAAGTTCATGTGATTACAGTGTTGCATACTACTGTTTGAAACATTTATACTGGAATAATGCTTATTTCTCACTATTTTTAAACAATAGTAGGCAGTATACAGAGTACTGAATGCTGCACAGTATTCCGTACATAGTAAGCTAGTATTCCATTTCGAGCATAGCCTTTCCCTCTAAATCCTCTCTCTGTCTCTGTTCCCTCATGGATATAGATAGAGCAGCAGAAATCTACACTGACCCCATCAGGTCACATTAAAGGTCGTCCAGCTTCACACACTAAACCCTGAGGGCCCCTCATCCCCTTCATCCCTCACTCTCTTTAGATGTCTGATGTGAGAGTAAGAGAAGGAATCACTATCACGGCTCGCTCACCCATCCTCCATCCTCGGCCTTGTGGATCAATGGTCTTTCCCTCTGCATGGCTCTCCCTGACTGTTATTTCCAGTGGAAAGCATGTTGTGCATTTCCTCCCTTCATTCTGTCATTACTTCCTCAGGATTCGTGACCCATGATTCATGATTCATCATCATTTATGAGACGGCTTTTGATTCAGAAGCACCTGCGATGTGTGTGACCTGTGGGGCTGAACCGCGTGGTTCACATGACAGCAGGAGTAATTGGAATGACAGCTTTCTTGGAATTAGTGGAAAAACTAACAGTCAGGAGGACTAGCATTGTGCTGTGGCATGAGCAAGCCTCATAGTTTTTTGATTGTCATTTTCTACAACCTCTGATAGACAATATCAAGAAGAGCTGAATTTTTGGGTGAGTTGGTGTAGAGGAGTGGTCGAAGATCTGGGTTACAAACCAAAGTTTGAATCCCAACAAGGGCGATCCATGAACTATTACCTTCAGACCCTGTAATAAGGCTGTTCCTGTATCACTTTTTGATGAAAGTGCTACTTTTTTAGTAACTATGATGTCTATGTGTACTCTGCTGCACTAACTGTTGCTTAATGTAGTCTTTCGTGAATAAAATAAAATGAACACAAAAGCAAAAACATAGTAAAAACAACTCTAATTCTGTTAAAACTCTAAGTCTAACCAAATTAGAGTTTTGTGGCCAACTAAATGCTTGTATACTCCTAAATGATGACAAAATTAACTTTTAGCAGATATAGCCTACACATATAAAATGTATAGTCTGTCCCTCCAAGTAAAATGGATTAAAAATATTGATGAGTCATGTTGCTCTTCACAAATTTTTATCTAATCAAATGCTCTCAGATGCTCTTTAGAATGAGAATGCCTATCCCCCTGAAATCGGCCAGCAAGAAGTAAATCAATGTTTATGCCTGTGACATAAATTAAGCATATTTGGGTATTTTAAAAAAAGGGAAAAGTGCTTAAATATTTTCTATTGAAACAGGAAGAGGGTGCAGAACTTATGTCAACTCAGGACAGAAAACTGCGCTCACCAAGCAATTTTCATTGGTCCTTTAAAGACAGTAAAAAGTTTGATAAGTGTGTGAAGGATCCTACTAATAGCAAGAGCTATTTTTCTACAGCTCAAGCCAGAAAGATTGGTTAAAGCTGTTCCCAGAGTCTCAGTCTGTCTGTCCCCTCTGTGCTCCCGCAGAACCGTGGGCGACTGGCAGAGAAGCGCACCATTCCCTTGCCGCCAACACGGGTGCCCAAAAAGGAGCTGGCGTCCGTTTTCAGCAGTGACGACAGTGAAGGCAGCGAGCGGGCCAGTGGAGATCATGCAGACATCAAACAGGAAGAGCTGCATTACTCTATCATGAGAAAGAGGTGAGAACTTGTGTACAGTGTGAGTGGGCGAAAGCCGAATGCCAATCTCTGTGCCAGGACAGGCAACACTAGTCTGCTGGAAAGGGGTCGGCTATCCCTGCTAAAAGACTTGCTTTGCTGGTCATCATGTTTTGGATGCTGGTGCAGAGCATAGGATGCCCACCCAGGCTTCTTAACTAACTTAACCAAAAAGCCTCCCAAGATCAAGCAGCTTCATTTGTGAACAACATGGCAATGCTGGTCCACAGTCTAGACCAGCATCAAACTAGCATTAATTATGGAACTTAAAGCTGGCCTAAGGTGGTCTTTTAGCAGGGATATCAGACATTAGTTCACCACAAAAGAGGATTTATAGACATCTCAGCTCTTTACTCTTATAGCCCCGTATTTTCACACTCAAATACAAACTAACACACCCAAATACACTCATTAGCACTGTACAGATGCACACAGGTTGTGCCAACTCTAAATACCAACGCCTGTGAGCCCACAGAGTACAGAAATAAACATATGGATTTCTCACCAGCTGTATGGAATTGATATAGTTAATTATGTTTTTGCAGCCGTGTGACCACTTCCTTAATGCCACAGGACTCTGAACGGTTTAAGAACAACCACCTGATGTATTCTTTCTAGTTAGAATTATGTTATGCAAAACTTAAATATCAATTCAAGTCTGCTTCTTAGCAATATGCATAATTCTGTCTACAGTACATCATGATATTGTGACCTTTCTTTGCAAAAGACTCAAGTTTATTTACTCTAAAGGTTCTATTTGTTTCGACCTACCACTAACAAAAAAGTACCATCCCTGCAGAAAAGATGTAGATACTGGTGTGCTTGTGTCCAAACCAGGTTTCGAACCTTGACTAGCAAGCTCAACCAGTTTTATATGGTAATTTTTATATGAGATGATAAAATTTATGCAAAAAAAAAAAAAAAAAGAAGTTTAAAAATGGTATATATCTAAGTACCATGATAAAGCCACCTGATGCTATTACTGTACCATAGTACCACCACAATACTTTAAGTCATGTCATCATGAGTTTTATGCTGTAACTGGATGGCAGTTTAATATTGACAGACTAGATCCATAAACAGAAGCACACAATTTCTGCCTTCCTCAAAAATCAAACATGTCTGTTGATGTGCTACAAGTTCCACACCTCCATCTCCAATCATTGCAAGGGAAATTAAGGAACTGAGTGTTCATTAAATCTTCATGAGCTGTGTTTGGCCTCCCTCCTCTCAGGCACACAAGCCTGAAGAAGCTTATTACCCTGCGTTCAGTGCAGCAGTGAGCTAAGTGCAGTGGCTGAAGCGATCGGGTTTTCCGCCTGCATTTTCGCTTTGCCTAAATGCATTAAAGGTGATAACTAGCCAGCAGATGTCAGCCCTGGCAGGTGAGTTTGGGGAACTGCATTTTCGTCCAACCATCCTCGCTTTTCTACTCAAGAGATTGTTGAAAAGAGCGGCCTTGAGGTTCTGATCTATTATTAAGTTTCCTTTAATCACTAGAGCATGCCTTTCAAAGCAAGCTTTTGGTTTGAGACTGTCTGAAGAAGGTTGCTTTCGGTCTTTGGAGGATCTTTATGGGATTTTTCATTCACGTTTTGAAATGAAGTGTCAGCAGCTGTTTCAATGGTGTTTGCACTGAGAGTTTGTTTTGGCACCATCTAGATTCAGTGGTATGGATAATTAAATATCCAGGAAGCTTCAGCGCTTTTAATGAGAGGACTAAGAGAAGACAATATTTTCTTTCTCTCATTAGCAACTCTGCTTTTGCTAAAAATGTCTGCTAACTTAATATAGTGATAATATGACTTATTTAGTGGTGTTTCTGTTTTGGTACAGTGGCCTCAAAATGCATTTGGATACCTTTGGACACTTACTGTAACTCACAATTAAAATGTTAGAAATTCAGTGCATTAGATAACAAAACATCAAAGCAAGTGTCACCTGCAAACAATTTATGCTAGAGCTTTTCTCAGAACAAACTTCACTTTTTGAATCCATTTTTGCAATTAATGATAATGAACTGGTATCAATACCTTTTTAGTGAATGTATGTACTGTATTTCCTCGTAGGTTCACACAGGTGTCCTAGGAGAGTAACCACAGTGGTTGTTCATCACATTAACAATGGACATGTTTTACTAATGTCGAACAACCAGAAAGGGTCTAAATTTTGAGTAATATAACAATTGTTTTATCATTTGATTTCATTAAATGGCTTTTTGTAAGTGTCCAAATACTTTTTGGGGCCACTGTATGTGCTTTTTTCTCTGTGTGAATCGGAATGAATTCCGATGGTTGAGTCATTTGAGTGTAAGAGGCTTGGGTTTATGCCCATTGGTGTTAAGTAGTAAATTTGGGTCATTACACAGCACTGACTAGGCTGACTATAATTACAAATATATACGTACATTTAGGTATTCTCTTCCAGCATAGAGAGGTCATAGTTAGATCTGTCCATTTTGAGAAGCCCAACAATCTAACATGAGATATCTTTGAAATTAGGGATTTTGATTCTCATCAAAACATCATAATCAAACTCTCCATTGGCCAAGTAGTAAATTGAGGGTGGTTTTGCTGTACACCAGATGTTTCTAGAACAAATCTTGAATATGATTATTTGAATAAAGGAGGGCTCTTAGCTCTTACCTTGGAGTGGATCAGCCCTGAATGTCCAGGTACATACCAAGCCCTCATCTGCGCCATTCTACAAAAGTTTCTTGGTCTCTTCCTGTACTCAAACCCGAGCAGCCTCTTACTTTGTGACAGTGCCCAGCTAACCTTATTACAGAGATCCCCCCCACCCCCAACACTTCAGATGCCCATGTGTTAAGATACTAATGAATTTAAAGAACACTTATGACTAATATCTAGGGCTTTTACCCTGTTAAAGGCGGCGGACTGTGAGGAGCCACATCTCTCCTCTGTTCTGGGGCCGCTCACCTCACCCCTACTTTACTTAGATGAGGATCTGACCGACAGAGATAATGGGTTGTTCAATCTATGAAATTCAATTTCCATTGAGCTGGACTGGGTAAGTGAGTTGTGGAGGGGTCTTAACAAATTGGATTTAGTCAATGGATGGTGAAGGATGGGGAATACTTTTTTACGTTTGAGCGTGTTTACGCCTCATCATTGCAGTTTATATTAGTGTTGTGATAGAACTGTGTGTTTCTTTAGTCCAGACGTATATACTTTATTCAGCATTTTGACCAGTGGATAATGAATTAGGGTAATCTGGGACATTGGATAATGTGGGACACCTAAACTCTGATGTGTACAGTTTTTGCTCCATCACAAACAATTATATTAACATTAGTATATTCTAGTTTCTGTAGGTTGTCATGTGATTGAGGTCTAATTTGTTGGTCTGAAGTGTTGGGGTGACAGTCAAAATATTCCAGAAGTACAAACAGTTAGCAGATTATGTTAATTCACCCCAGTTTAAATGAAAATCAGAGAAAAAAATAGCAAATGGTTGCAAAAGGTTGTTGAATATACTGTCACACTAAAATGCTCATTCAGTTTTCAAGGGATTTCCTTCCCCTGCCGTGAGAAAAGCCTGTACACTTTAACATCTTAAAGAAGGCTGTCTATATCTTTTAAACAGATTAATGTTAATGGCCAGCAGATTTATCTGTGATTAGTCATCAGTCCTTCTGTAGGGATACAGACCTTTCTTGCTAAGCAAACATGTGGTGCATAGGCTGAAACATTGCCGCTTAGTGATTTCGTATTTGGAGAGTAAGGGCCATGAGACAGTAGAATATCAATATAAATATCCTAGAACAGTGTTTCACAAACACTAAATGCATTCCTATAACTCATATTAAGGTTGAGCATTGATTAATATTATTAAAGTCCCTTTAAAAAAACATTCAAACTGTGTGAAAAAAGACTACAGGTAGCAAGTATTCTGCTACTATTTTCAATCACACAAACCTATAAAACTTACATTACGCAAAATATTTTGTTTGGAACAGAAAAGAACTGAAAAATCCTGAGATTAATCCCAATTACTTATTTTATTCTATTAACAGCCCTTATATTTTCTTAATATTTGTGTCATACTGTAGGTTTAGAAATCGTCCCCCGTGGAGTACCCGTGAAACTTGCTTAAGTACCCCCTGGGGTACACATACACATGTACAGGAATCACTATCATTGAATATCAGATTTAATTTTATAATCTTTGGAAAATAAATTGAACTTGGCGAGATTTTTGAAAACCCAACCAGTAAAGACAACGGCAAGTGTCGGCTCGCCTTCTGTCTGAAAACAACCACTTTCGCCTAACGCTTAAGTAATAAAATTTGCAAGTATTACATGTTCGTCATAGAATTAGTCCTCAAGGTCATGCCAATCATTTCCTGAACCCTACCTGTGCGCAGTCAGGTGTGTCAACACCAGGGCTTTGAGAAGTGCTGACTGCTTGTCTGGGTAATTACTGAGTAACCATCATGGATTATATAAGATAGTATACTTACTCAGAGGACAGCCTGTTAAGAAAAGCCTCCAAAAAAGATTGCCCATCCCATATTACTTAGTGCTATGTAAAAAAGCCAACATGATCTTTTGTGTAAAGCTGCCTGGCATTTAACTGTTGATCATCTTTTAAATGTATCACAATTTTTGTTGATTTTGATTATTTACCACTCATGGAAAAACTAAGTGTAGAAGCATAAGTGGATTAGATGAAGGAGGGGAGGAGGAGGCAAGTTGATTCCAGAATGACGGACCCTCCCCTTTGTGCACGAGGGACAGGGAAAGGAAATAAATCAGACAACTGTTGCACCTGTCTGGATATAAATACTGTCTTGTCTTCCCCCGTGTTTCTGTGGCCTCTGCAGAGAAAGGCCTGACCTGTCTGCGTTTAGCATTAGGAACGTTTGTCCAGCAAGGCATGCCGTCATCTCCTCTGGTGGCTGTCTGGACCTGAATGTAAGCACTCAGCTAGCCAGAAGTGGAAATCAACTGGTCCAAGCCTCAGGACCGAAGCCAACCCAAACCAGCTTCTTTAGCACGCTGTGACTGGCCAAGGTCTTAAAATGCTGGTATGTACAGTCAAGGGCATTATTATCTGATGGTTAAACGTTTTTTAAAATTAAAGCAATATCTGTCTGACGCATTGAGTGTTTATTGTGAACACATTCCATATTTTTGGAAATTTGAAAGTACAGTAGAAAACATACTAGACCCACATGTAATACACTTTCTAGGAACGACTAGTTTCCAGGCTGTGAATTTTACTATAAAGGTACATTATTGTTGCGCTTTCCAAAACACTGGGTTTATGACGAAACCTAACTTCGCAAATACAGTATGTGGCGCAGAAGGCTAAAACATAGCTCCTTTGCTTGGTCGTTTAGAATTCTTTTTCTCACAGATTTCATATGTTAAGGTTGAGGTCATCAGGTCTTGAGACATTAGAATATCTATATAAATATGACAGAAAATCAGGTTTAGTTTAGTATACTAGGTTAAATGATGAAACCTAGCTAGCAAGAAATGGACTGAGGGTCAGAATACCTTACCTTTCTAGTTCTTGGTTAGTTGGTTTTTAAACAGTCACACAGGTTTAGTGGAATCATTCACATTCAACACATTTGTGTGGTCTACCGTTGCTCCAGGAAATGATGTGTACTCAAAAGTTGACCTCAAATGATGTGACCATGTGCTCCATTCATTCATCTTTGTTTTGTTAAGGCATTTCCCTGTGCAGTTCTGGAGCGTTTGCACGACACACTGCTGGGAAAGGGACGTGATGCTGTAGGATTCCTGGAACGAACCTTTTCTTAAAGCAATAATTAGTGGTTGGGTTCCAGTTCTTGAACTTTTAAAATGTCCAGGGCTCTTCCCAAGCAACAACTGTGGGCTTACTGTCGTACAGTTTACTACTTTACAGGAAAATGTGGATTCTTTGAAGCCCTTGTGTTAGAAATGAACAAACGCGTGTACGTGCACTACAATTGTGCAGGAAAACTGTGTAGTTTTGTTGATCTATATCGACACTAAATGATGGGGCTGGAGCTAAAGCCTGGTCACATCAAGTCCCAAATTTTCAGCACAAAAAAACATGCATAACTAGATTTTAAAATGAAACAATGCATCTTTTTGAACTCCGTTGCCCCAAGTGTGAAATATTGTACTGTGATAATAATTTTTTAATATGCTGGATAGGGCAAAAAAATAAAAATAATTTAACAGTTTATTCAGGTGTCCAAAATGTTTTTAGAGAATCATACAAATTCTGCATTACACATACTGTGATAGATTTGGTGTGAAAATGTGTTTGCAGATATTTTTTACTTTAGTGTCGTTGAACTAATATAGTGAATCAGACATTTAGCTTGATGTATTTTAAGGCACCTGCATTTTGTTTTCTTTCATCCATGATAATTGATTTACTGAAAACTGTCCTGCATTATAAGCTGTTAAGAATGTAATTGTATTGCATTGAATGCGCATACCAACTCAATGTTGTTCCATTGCCTGTCATGATGTGCAAGTAGTTAAAACAGTGAGGATGTTTTAATCAGGTGTTGTTTTCCTTGTAGCATCTTCTTTGATTGGTTTTGCATCAACCTCATGAGTTAATCAATGTCATTAATGTCACATCTACAGAGTCCAGCTGTCTTTAAATGGATGTTTCACTAGACATCGCACAGCTCTCAGGCTTTTTCCGTGGTTTACATTCTCTAATTATCCGACACCGCCAAACAATGTTCAACGTGGCGAAATAATTGTTTCACTTCAACTTTTTCCAAAGTCTTATTGACCTCCCATCAGCTTTTATAAGGCAGGAACAACAGGCAAAGCTCTGGAGAGCACACTGCACTCTCATTTATTTATTTATCTATTTCGGTATTTATTTATTGCTCCTCTCCACTAGCTGAGGCCTGGCTGTTCATGCTGAATGTGAGCAGAATAACAACAATGTTTTTTTGTTAAAAATAAATAAATAAATAAACAGAGAGAAATATTGGCATTTTTTTCTCTCCAAAGTTTCGATTTTTCTTCTCAAGAAAAGGGTACTTTCTTAACTTCAAAATATACAGTGTTCATTACATGATGTGTGTGGACACGGGAGAAATGCAATGTAAAAAATGTTTTCATCATTATGTTTTACACCTTTGTTTCCACCAATTTAACTTGTCACAATAATTTTTTAAACCATTTTATGAGATTTTAAGAGTTTCAAATAAATTTTCTTCATCAGTTATTTCATTCAAAGTGGTAGAGAAAGTGCAATGATCATTCCTGCAGTTTGTGTCTGATACCACTTTGATTTTCCTTAAAAAAATAATGCAGTATTAAACTAAAATTAAAAAAAAAAATTTAGTTTTAATTTCAGTGGGTTGAAGAATTTTTTTAAGTGTCTTTAAACACTTATTTATTTATTTTTTGTAAAAGTAACAGACATTCTACACTTTTACAAATTGCAAAATTTAGCTGTCACTTTGTGTAAAAAGGAGGTATGTTCTCCACATGCCCTCCTACCTTCTGCTTGGCACAGCTTTGTGTGTGTGTGTGTGTGTGTCTCAGGGTGAGACTCTAAGCGCTGTGTTCAGTAATGGTGTAAGCCCTGGCGTCAGGATGCCCGGTCTACCAGCTCTCTGTGTGACCTCTATATCTGGCGCCAGCTCTCGTCTCTCGTGTCACTGCTGGGGCATTTGCGCTGGCACTATCTGCCTCCCCTGCCACGAGGAACTCCGGATCTGCAACACTGTCTTAAACTCAAGTCAGTTGTGAAATACCTGCCATTTACAGCCATGTGCGAATAACAAATAAGCAAGAAACAAATAAGAAATGTCTTAAAGGTATAATTTGCACACAAAAAAAACAACATTTACTCACCCTCATGATGTTCCGAACCCGTATGACTTTCTTTCTTACTTGGAATACAAATGGGGAAATGTTGAAGATTGAAGGCTCTAGTTCCCATTCATTGTACTGGGCACGCTTTTCCATGCAATAACATTCTTTAAAATTTCTCCTTTTGTGTTCCACAGGAAGAAAGAATTTCATACGGTTTTTGAAACCACATGAGGGTGAGTAAAGCATGATAGAGTTAACATTTTGGGGTGAGGTATACCTTCAAATCCTTTAGCACATACCTGCACTGTAAAAATATTTTGTCAGGAAAAATATAAAACACTTCATGTGGTAACATCTAAAATGAACTTTTTATTCAAGTCAAAAATATTATTTTACATCACTGAACCAACCTGACTATGTAAGGTTATACTAACATAAAGTAATTTTTAAGGGTTAGATCAGGTAGAAATGGCTCCTTAAGGTAACAACTGCACATTAACACTTTTTACATTGCATGTATAGGATTTTCTTCCTTTAGCAGCATTTGACTCTCAGTACAGACTTAGAGAAGCAAAGCTCAATGCAGGTGTGCAGTTGGTTTTCTCCACATTCAACCGCAAACCCTACTCCTAGGCGTAGTGCTCCTACAGCAAACGCACGTCAAGAACAGATGGAAGTGCTTTCAGCTGTGTATGTGAGCGCTGTGGTGAGGAAGTGCTTCTGCTACCAGTAACAGCACAGTTGATGCAAAAACCCATATCTTTTGGCATCAGAAAGACTTTGTTCATTGTGATATCACAGATTTTCATTTTGTAAAGCACTGACACTGAAGCTGCTCTGAATGGTTCTGATTTATTTTTTGGCACTTGTTAAATATGGGGGTTTACACGGAAAACATCTCTACCATAGCACCGAGTTTAGCTCAATAGACAGCGATGTATTGATAGTATTGTTAGATTCTGAATGATCCATCTCATATATTTGCTCTACTTTTGCTCCACCCACAATTTTGTTCTTTTCTGCCATTATCCACTAATAGAGTTAGAACTGTTTGGTGTACTCAATGGGATAGTACACCCAAAATAAATGTATTTAGCCTCATGTTGTTTCAAACCTGTATGACTTGCTTTCTTCTGTGTAACACAAAAGGAGATGTTAGGCAGAATGTACTGTAGTCTTAGTCACCCTTCACTTTCAATGCATTTTTTTTTTCCATACGATGAAAGTGAATGAAGACTGATGCTAAGAGTCTACCTACTGTAACATTTCCTTTTGGGTTCCAATGAAGAAAGAAAGCCATACGGGTTTGGAACAACATAAGAGCGATACAACGATGATAGAATTATAATTTTGTTTTGGGTGGACTATCCCTTTAACCTTTATCAGTGACATTTTGTTGCAGAACTGTGTCTTTAAAAATGAAAAAGACCCATGTGTATGTGTGATAATGTATAAAGGAATAAGCATCAGGAGGCTCAGCGATGTTATCACGGGTAGAGGGTGTTTTTGAGGAACAACACGTGTCCCTTTACCAAGGTAAAATCACTGTAAGTGACTCAAGTGGCTTATTTCTTTTATATATATAAAAAAGGCTGCAACAGCAATATAATAAAAGGCACCAATGTTTAAACAGTTGAACTTATTTACAAATATTTATAACATTTTTTAAAGTTTAATTTAAATTTTAATTAGTGGAATAAACAACTCTTCTGGCAGGTAATATTGCTATCTATCCAAACTCTAGGCTGTTTGTAACTTGGTGCATTAACATAAAATGAGAAGTCATAGGTGTGTGTTTAGAATTGTATAACAGTTTTGAACGTGGCTCATCCAAACAAAATTCTGATTCAGAACTACAATATATTAAGTATCTTAAAGTATAATTTTATAAATTGCAAATTAACATGCCAGATATAACATGATTCATTTTCTTCCTAGTTGTATGCTGATATTATTCACATAAATTGTATTAAATTGAAATGAGGGGATTCAAGTTTGGTTATCCTTACTGTAAAGCTTTATTTTTCTGGGTAGCGAACACTTAGCTCCAGTTTATAAAATTGCATGTATTAAAAAAACAAAAAAACAAATCTGATATGCACAGATGAGTGTGTGTCCTCTCTCACTGGGTCATATCTGGGGCAAAGTGTCTGTGTGCTTGGCGGGAAGCGTAAGAGATATTGACCAGTTTAGGTGGAGATTATGCTAATCGTCTTCACTGCGTGATAAGCTACAGCTCTTGTCCTAAGCAGAGCTGTCAGGTCCACCCTGTGCTCTCCTGCGCGGGATCGCTGACTCAGGCGGCCAGGTCTTAGCTCCAGCCCTGATGCAGATTATGACCTTGGCCGCCAGTCATGGAAGGCCTCATTAGCGGCCCTCACAGGGACAGCCCAGAAAAAGTGTGCTAATTAACCTGCTAACAATGTCCTTCCTTAGTGGGCTCACTGCAGAGCCTCCGTCTGCAGATAATAGCCTGCCTTTGCTGCCAGAGCGAGAGCTGCAGAGATGGAGCTGTTGTTTGGACTGATGCCCTGTTAATGGGATGGAAAGGGGAACTTGGATGACCCATAGAGAATGGCATAGTTGCTTCTTAAATAAAGGTTAAATGGATCTTGGACTAAGCAAATTGTATTGATTCATTAGAGTTTTTGATTTTGTTTAGTGCTGCTGCCAAATGAACAAGAACGGTTAGACGTTAAATTCGGAATAATATTTATTTGATAAATTATGTAATTAATATGTATTTTCTATTAGAACTTGAGCTCTGTAAGCGATTGCATTTATGTTAAACATTTCCTTATAATTTAATTACATTTAGGATATTAGATGCAATAACTTTTAATATTAAGGGGAAATATAGCGTGTAGCTGGATACAGTTTGTTTCTTATATTGATTATTTTAGTCTCATTCATTATTTTAATTATCTGTGTGTTTGCCAGCTTCAAATTAAATGTGAGTTTTCCGATCATAGATTTGTATTCCTGGAAATATGGTGAGTGATTGTGCTTTTGCTGTAGTGTAATGATCAGTTGTCTTGGTCTGTGATCATGCTCTAGATTAGTAAAGCATGTTAAGTAAATTGTTATTTAATGAATATTAATATTTTTAAATAAAAATGCTTTTAATAGACTAATTCACAGTAACATTGCACAAATGTTACCAACATTGTAAAGGTGGTATTGTGCAATTGTAGCTGTGTTGTACAGCTAATCAATGGAATTCTTGCCAGTTTTCTGGATTCTCAGAATGACAAGTGAATTTGCAGCCTGGTTCGGTCATGGTGAATAAATTCCTGTATGTGCTGTGTTTGTAGCTGAACTTAAAGTGTGGCAAGCTGACATTACTGAGACTCGGCCTGTAATCTATGCACTGTAAAACTAGCACTTCAACTGCCACAAACAGCAATGCCACGGGCCCACCACAGCAACACAGCAGAAGGCGAGACGGGCTCACTGTGGTCCGGAACCGCCCGTAAAAACATTCCTCAGACCTCCCTTGACATTAGTGCACCCCACAGACTGCCAGCCACGAAGAGATATGCATCTGATATTTGCTAAAGGCTAATCGGGTATTTGAAATCATTTTGCGTTATAATGCGATCAGAGCTTTAATCAGATTGCATTAAAATACCTTCATGACACACTTCTTCTATCCATTTCTATAGAGACAACATGGCCAAAGCAGGACTAACAAGGGTTAATGGAGGGGTGGATAAGTGAAGAAAGGATGAGAGGGGGAGGGGGGTGGGGGGAACGGCCTTGTCCAGTCCTAATCTGTAAACCCTTTAGTTGGCCTTTAAGGGACAAGCAGAGAGAGGAAGACAAGTGGGTAACCAGGCCTGGTAGGGTTATATATGTATTCCAGTGAAAATTATATACCACAATATGAAAGCAATGGTATCTGACTACTTTTAGTTACTTTTGGAATACCTAAAGGCCACTTATGAAAAAAAAACAAGACTAGAGAAAATCAATATTGATGTATATTACGAGCAGTGGCACATTTTATTTTGTAACTTGATTAACTTGACCTCTGCTCGGCAGTATGATCATGCACGCAGTGGTTTAAAAATTGGAAGTGATTTAAACATATTTTTCTATTATCGCTTGGGCTGTGTAAGTGAAAGTGCTTATGTGAAACATTTTCTTTGATATTATTTCGTTTAGCATATTAGGTGTGATCAATTGTTATTTTTAAAGGAAATTTATTAAGAAGCTGGAGTTGTTTCTTTTATTGATTATTTTAATCTCTTTCATAATTTTAATTATTTTGGAGTTTTCCAGCACATAGATTTATATTCTCGGAAATGTGGTGAAAGGAGCTGAATGGAAAACTGCCCTGAATAAAAAAGGGGAATGCACCCATTTTTTTTTTTTTTATATATATATATATACATATACAAAATAGTAACCTGCAATTTTTTTTAATGATGCACCAGAAATCTGATTACGTCTTGTTTTAATATAACTGTAACAGTTTACAGTTTCCTTTTTTTGTAACCTGATAATGTAACACAGTTACTAGTATTCCTTTACTTTGTGTAATAGCAGATGGCATTCTTGCTCTGGGATCAGTTCGTTAGCCAGCTGCATTGGACTTGATCACCAAAAAACTCAGTTTTTCACCTGTCCAAAACAGCTGACATGAATGGTTCTCTGGTTGCAGTTATACAATACAAGGTTGCATATATTCATAAAGCCACTTTGACACCAGGGCGTAAAATGCGTCCATAAATATCGCAAGTATCACCTACAGGTTTTATTATCCATTTTAATTTCTAAAGCCACACGCTCATATTGAATGGTAAATGGGCCCCTTTTATTCACCACTTATCAGGTTCCCTTTGTGAAATGACAGATCACTGGAGAATACACTCATACCCTGAACGATTTCAGCAGTGCGATCATAAAAAACATAATCACCTGGGTTTAAGCTCATAAACTGCTTATGAGTTGAATATGTTGATTAGAACATCTTAAGGTGGAAGATGAGACTGGATGAAACTCAAACCTGCTTGATACAGGAGTCTGTCAGTGCTTATTATACACTGAAAATCCAAAAGACAATGAATGCAGAAGCCGAGTTAAAGAGCCTAAGGCAGAGGTTCCCAAACTTTTTCCTATGAAGGGCCAAAAATCAAACATGACTGAGGGCAGTGGGCCAAATGTAAATGTTGCATATATCAAACTGTATTATTTTAAAATTAAATATTAATACTGCAAAACCAAAACTTGGTTAAAAAAATAAAAATAAAAAAATAAATAGAATTTTGCTTCTTTTCTTAAAGAGGCGATGGATTAAGGCTGAATGCATTACATTATGAAGGGAAATAAAAGCTACAAAGCACATTTCTGCAAATTAAAAAATTGAGAGGCATATTAATTTAGATGACTCCAAAATATGATTATGATTAAGAACCTGCCGAAATATGCCATTGTATCTTATTTTTATTAAAAAACTTGCAGCTATCTGTTTTTAGGCAGATAGTTGCAAGTAAACGAGATCCTCACGTTTGACAAACAAATTACAGTATGATGCACACAGATGTTATACACACCCCAAAACGGGGTTTAGTCAGAAAAAGAAGATGAAATATGAAGAATTAGTTTACTGCATTACCATTTTTGTCTAGCTGGCAGGGCAGAACAGGGATTTTTGAGAGTACTGGTCTGTTCACTTACAGTGCTTGTCGTAATGTTGTGTGGTGTTTGGAGTGAATGGAACTGTTGTTTATATTGAAATGCTCTCTCACCTGACTTTATCAAGCCCGCTTCACAGGTGCGCTTCAGTGGTCACGTGCACGCGGAAATGAAATGCTGCACAATGTATAGTGCGCGTTCAAGCCATATTTAATATCGGATGACTGTACGCACTGTTCCGTGAGTCCACCTAATTACCTGTCATTTCTTGACTCTGCTTTAGTTCCCTCTCCATTTTAAACCAACTAGGTTCTGTCTGGCGGTATTGAATGCCCACCTCCGATTTTGGAGCTGGCCAATCATAGTGAAGATTTTAGGGTGGCCAATGGATGGCCAATGGAGCGAACTTTCAGACAGCACTTATTTAAAGGTCACTGAAGTATGCATATACATTTAAAAAAAACAAATCACTTATACTCTCTACTTTTCAAATAAGCTATACTTTTTGTTATGTGCCAAAAAAAAAAAAAAAAAAAAAATGTTAAAACAAAAAGATTAATTAAAAATGAAAAGCTGCATCAATACCATGTTTCTTGTCATCTATGGCAAGGTGGACCAAATCAAAGGTCATCACAGGCCAACTTTGGGCACCTCTGGCCTAAGGCATTGAATGTTTCGGCTTCAAGGGATGAAACCTGACAGGAATAATAGTGGAGTACACCAGGTTGGCTGTGTTTGATTGGCTTTTTGCGTTGTTGAAGTTGTTTGTGTTGGAATCATGTTATGTTTGTTATGTCATTTGTCTTTTGTTCCATTGGTAAGTATGATCATTTCTGTCTAACTGTATTGATAGTATGAGAAGTTGTTTGACTGTAGATATATTTGTGTAACTTGTGTTTAACTAGTGCATGATATTAAAATTGTGGTCTATTATTATAACCGATATCCGATTGCAGATATAAAAAAATCTATACCACTTTGTCTAAATTATAATAAAATCAGTAGTTTTAAATGCACATGTGAAATGTAAAAGAGATTGATAAATTAAGTTTATTGCACATTTAAAGTAACAATAGTACCAGTAACGATAGTAAAATTTGTTTAAACGTTTTGCAAGTAGTGCATAAATGCACACAGTTCTCTTATCCTTACATGTGCACTGTAACTCGAGATGCGCTTTTACTATTTAGTAAAATTTAGTAGAATTTTACTATTAAATGTAAAGCCCTTCTTAAAGGGTTTTATCTCTGCTGTGAACAATCGCTATCTTTTTAAATTAGTGCTGGATGCACTAGTCCAAAATGCAAGTCCACAATGAAATAATCAATACTGGCCAATAAACAATGATAATAAATGTGTGAGTTGACTGTTGCTTTGTGTGATGAATCTGAGATTAGAAATCCCTAGAAATACTTACCCTGCCCCTCTCACTTTCCCTCCTCTCGCTCTTCTGTTTTGTTTTTTGCAGTCGTGACAGTGACCTCTCAACGATCATCTCCAACCTGCACCACACCCGACAGCACGGCATGCCCGAGGGCCAGCCCTGCTCCGACCTTAGCCTCGCCTCCGCTCACTCAGGTAAGACATACCCACAGACAGTACACCCAGGATAGGTACACATTTATTCAAAATATGATAAAAAAAATGCATGTTTTGGTGTGTTGTTATCCATTTGTTTAGGGCCCTTTATGGTTAAGGTGAGTTAAAGGGATAATTCATCCAAAAATGAAAATTCTGTCATCATTTACTCACCCTCATGTCATCTTTGAAGAATGTGTATGCTGCTTTTTCCTATACAATTAAAGGGAATTGTGACTGAGGCTAACATTATGACTAGCATTTCCTTTTGTGTTCCACGAAAAACAGTAAGTAATGTAGGTTTGGAACATAATGAAGGTGAGTAAAAGATTACACATTTTCTCATTTTTGAGTAAATTATACTTTTAAGGGCCAAAAGAAGACCAAAGGATACATACAGACAAATACTGTAAAATTGCATTGAAAAAGGCTTTAACGATTATAATGCACGCTTATCGAATGTGTGAAATGAACAGTATCTGACCTATAGCGTTATATTATCTTTATTATCTCAATATAATTTGCTGCTATCCTCTCTCTCTCTCTCTCTGTCTAAATTTTGCTGTTATATTGCCATTGTACTTTGTTTTAGCAGGCTTTATCCTTTGATTGATGTAGAACAATTAAACTGACTGTGTGCTGGTATTTTAATTGGGTATTATTTGCATGATTGAGGATGGTAAGCTTATTACTCATCCCATTGTGGCCATCTTCATTCCATTATTTAATGCTCTTGTCTTCTCTTCTCTTAACGCACAACTTAAACCACTGTTAAAACTACTCACAGTAAATTATTTGTCATTAATCCCAGACCAAACAGACAGACTACCAGACAGAATACTGTAAATTGATCTTTTTGGTACTCTTAAGCACTCATGTGTGCTGTTGTCATTGCCTTAAAAATTCTATATGTTTTTTTATAATTTATATTAATATTTATAGACTCACATTTTACAATATTTATATTTTGTATTTTATTTTATTTTTTATGTATATATATATATATATATATATATAAGTATAATTTTTATACTTGTAGTATTTTTTTGTCTAGTAAGTTATCTGCAAAATAAATATGTTTTAAAATGTATGTTTATAAAATTATTAATATTTAAACACTTAAAATATATATATATTTTTAAATGTTTTATTATTTTGGCTTTTTTTTCATAATAAGTAATCATCAAATGAAGATACTTTAGATGATTTTTTTTTTTTTTTTTTTTTTTGAGAATGTGGAAAATGTAGTTTCATATAAAGTATTCTGTATGCAGTCTACTTTACACTAAGCCTGTAATTATTGCAAGTTAATTACTTTAGTTATCTTTGGCAGTAGTTTTGTTTATAGTTGTATGTAAATTTAGTAAGTCAGTTTTTCTAAGTGTAGGCAGTAGTTGAACAAAGTCTATAGTGGAAGACTGCATATACTGTATATACTCCAGATAATCTTTTTATTAGTTTCTGGTAAAATGGCAATATGTGAATATACCTTTGCCTCTCAATCCTATTACAATGGCATTTGCCCAGCCACTGTAAGTCTTAAGGCAGTGTCCCACTCCTCTACATCCCTCTGATCTAATTGCCCAAAAGATGGATCAAATCACCTTCCTTCGGCTGGATCCTTAGATTGGACTTGAGAGCTACAGTAAATTCTGTCTTTAGAAAAAAAGGAAAAAGAAAATAGAGTAATCTGTCCTAATCTAAGTTGAAGATGCTCATTTAATCATAATTTTAATTGAGGAGGACACAAAGGAATAAGAGCGGAAGCCACCTGCAGTGCGGCTGATGACCAAAATCTGTCTGTTTGAGCAGTTAAAAAAGGCTTAAGAGGTGCTGTAAGCAGCTAGACTCATGTCTGTAAACAAGTCCAATCCAATCTGGCCGTGCGTCTAATTCTGTCTGCCAGTGAAATTAGACCCCTAACCCATCCCTGAGCCGGGTTAGGGGTCGAACAGGGGTAAAACAGGCCCAGTTTGAAGTGCCTTGGTTTCTTGGTGTGCAGGTGTAAAATAGTATAAAGTGATGGGTTATTCCTATAGTTAGTAACTTACTCAAAATATTAGTTTGTTTGTAAGTACATGTTCTAATGAATAAGAATGCTTTCTAGTGGCAATGGACTAAATTGGTCGTGGATGTACAGATCTGTAATATACGAGCCAAAATAGACAAATTAACTGGCCATATTGTGTCTAAAATTTAATTTAATCAATATTAACTTCATGTTAATAGAACATTTGTATAAAAAGCAATATCATTATCAAAATAGTGCTGTGCTGTTGTTTTGAAGCCATGCAGATATTCAGTACACCCAGATTCTTGCTTGTGTGATATACTTAACTGATTGCAAAATTGAAAATCACCGGATGCTGGAACAACCAATATGTAAAATGTTGACCTTTTATAAGCTTGAAACATGGACCTAATTCATTTTTCCATGTTCAGCTGTAAGACTCCCAACAGCTTTTATTTTTTTTGTTCTGTCACACAGACTCTTTTACTTCCTTTCAAGCCTGACTCCTTGGGTGTGTGGTTGAGCGAGAGAGAAAGAGAAGAAAGGGTTGGAAAAGTGCAGAACAAATGAATGAGCAGAGCGTTGTATGGTATCAAGGGAGGGTGGACTGCAGCGTGGAGTCGCGAGACAGGCGGGGGAAGAGGAAGCTGGCCGCCGCGCTGGGGTTGCTTTACGCCGGAGAGACCTGTTAATTAAATCTGAGAGACAGACATGAGAGCTGACCCAGGCGTCAGCCACAGCCAGTCAGCGACGGAGGAGAGGCGGCTCCCCCTCCCTCCCTGTGTCCTTCCGGTTGTTCGGCCGGCCTGCTGGCCCCAGCAAGGGATGGGGGGAGGGCAGGGCGCCGGCAGCTCGTCTGGCTCCCTGTGTAGACTCCTAAACGTGGCTTTGTGGTCAGACCAGAGACTCTTAATAGGCATATAAGGTGTTTTTGTTTTTTTTCTTCCCGCTCTGCCGCTCTCTTGCTCTTCTAAAGGTAGTCAGGAGTCTACATGTGTCTGTGTGTGGACCAGAGAAAGGGAGTAGAATCCCTGAATTTGTATGTTTTAATTGAAAGCTTCCCTCTGAAGATTAACCGTTTACATTTTTATATAGCAGTGTGGGGTGGGCAATATGACCAAAATATTATGTCATGATATGAGTCATTTTATTCATGTATGTTCACGTTAATGGTATGTATCAAAATAAATGTATTTTTGCTGGAAATCCAACCCTAAAACATATTACATAACCATGTAATAATGTCTATTTCTGACAATCTGATGGATTAAATAATTAAAATAATAATAAAAAAAATGCATTATTTTCCCTTTTTATTTAGTGTAGACCATCATTTGAATTCTGTTAATACCAAGCCATGTTTCTTGACAACCATAAACAAACTACGCATTTACATTGTGTTTACACAAAATATATTTGGCGTGGTGCAGTGCGTTAAAACTAAACTGTTCCCATTATAATCAACAAATCTGTCTACATTTGTAAGTTGCCGTCTGTGACGAGTAGATTATAGTTTTCCTCTTGGTGTCAGATATCTTGAAATCGTGTTGTGGATATACAGTATGACGGTATAGATGTTATAGCAGAATCTCAACTGGCGTAGTATTTATCATTATACCACCCAGTCCTAAAGCAGTTTAGCTTGCATTGAAATATCCAGTGGAGAATAGTGAAAAGAAACTAAAAACAAAAAAACAATTTTAAGCTTTGTTTGTTTAGTTTTTCCACAAATTAACCTGTGCTTTACCATTAATACACTGTGATGTTTTTGCTTACTATCTGTTTTTCATACCTAGAAATTCTCTCTGTCAGTTTTTTTCTGCATCTGTCTGCATTCTACTCATTCAATTGTCAACTATTCCACTGTCTTTATTTTCCCCTCAAATTGTGCTCTCTCTCTCTGCCTTGTTTTGTTGTTTTCGCATTCTTTTTCCCATGATTTCGATCTCCCTCTTTTTCTCTCCTTCTCTTCTCGTTTTCCTGTCTCTCACTCGATCCCCTAAGGCCCTCAGTGGGAGAGCGACAGTAGAAGGGAGGGGATGCTGAATCCCCTGGGCTGGCGGAAGCGCCGCGCTGTTTCCAACAGACACCCCCTCCCCCATAGCCAATCAATGTCAGCCTTTCAGTTCTGGCCGAGCCCCGCAAACAGGGGAATCAATAAGTTATTAGCACCATTCTGTCAGCTGTAATGTGGAGATTGATTGGAGGTTGGAGTTCCGCCGCACCACCCGCCACTTCCCCTGCCTGATAAGGATGACAGATTAAGGGAATAAGAAAAGGGAATTAAGGAATGTGGCCTGTCCAACCTGTCAGGATCTGGGGAGAGACAGAGGGAGCAAAGGAGGAGAAAATCAAGAGATTCATTCTCTACTCATTTAGTTGCTCTGCTATTTCTCTGTCCGTCTATCCCTCTATCCCTTTATGAAAGTTCTGTCGTCACTCTTGCCCGGCTCGGCATCTCTCAATGTTTGATAAGAGCTGGAGTTTAAAAGAATTAGCGGCAGTACTGGCGACAGGCGCTGGGAAAATGGCTTAGGCACGAGGCAGCTCCGAGCCTCCCTGTTTGGTGTTAAAAGTGAGCAGCACAGCTTTAAGAGGCAACATTTAATTGGTATTAAAGGCTTTCCACCTTAAAATCTCTGACCCTGAGGCAGACAGGCACTGCTGAACCCTGCCTCTCCCTTGAGCGTGCTGAGAGAGAGAGAAAAAGCGTGCAGTATTCTCGCTATTGCTGTAGATTTTTAAACACTCTTTGAAGCTGTTTTTGGAATTTATTTTTTTCTGTGATCACACGTTTCAGGGTGAGAGGTATTTGAAATGTTTATAGCATATTTTTGGTAAAATTACCCTTACAAATTTTGTATAAAAGACAAAGGCTATGTTCAGACTAACCTAGACCAATGCTTATTGTCCAGTATACACCGAATATGGCCTACTGAATATGTGAAACAGAATGGCTACATTAGAATAGTATACTACCTTACTATTAGTATGCAGTATGCATTCTGTGCACAGTATGTGAATTGTCTGTGTGCATAGATATATCCAGATGTGCAGTATACTACAGAGCTTACTGTGAGAAATACTGTATGGACCTCTCAATGCACTGCACTTAACTTGAACTTTCATTTACAATGTGACAAATAACCTGGATGTAATATCAACTGCAGTTTTTAATTACCTTCTTGATGAAATTTTTGATTGGACTGCCAAGATTTAAGACATTAAAACGCAAAATTTGATCAAAAATGCAAAAAACGGTTTTCATTTCCAAGATGATATCTGGAATGCCCTTGCTAAATTAAACCTGCAACATAGTGAAGACATGTGACAACAATGTAGCATACTGCTGTTTAAGTTAATCTTTGCATATGTTATACTTAATCACCTAGTTAAAAAAAAAAATAGTAGGCAGTAAACATATTGTGCAGTAAGCAGTATGCTAGTATTACACTCCAAACACAACCAGAAAGTTAAATTCAGACCTTTTACAGTACTTCAGGAGCTGTCCAAAAAAAAAAAAGAAAAAAAAAGAAGCAAATAATATGAGAAGAAATATGAAAAAAGTTGATGCAGGCACACAATAGAGGACTATAAATGGATGGAAGCAGAAGAAGAGTGGGTGAATAGTTAATGTGGAAGTTTATAAGGAGAAAAGAAACTGGCGGAGTGAGTCAGTGTCGCTTTCCACCCCCAGCTCCTCCATGCAGAGTAACGGCTGAACTTTCTCTTCTTTTGTTGAGTTCATTACTTCAGCTAGATGCCAAAGTGCTAACAGCTGAAACTGTGCGGTCCGGAGCCAGGTTTCCTCTCTCCCTGCACCGATGCCACGGGCACACTGCCCCGCTGAAAAACTTCTCCTTATCGCTTACGAAAGCATTCCGTACTGCAGATCACTCAGTCATGCACTGTCAAATCACATCATCAGGATTTAAAAGTTTGTAAAGGTTCTGTTTAATCACTTGAGGGGTTTGATTCAGGGGAGAGAGTGGTGTGTGAGTTTGAGCTGCACTTCACTCTGAGTGACAGTTCGGAACAGTTGATTTCAAAGCGATGGAGATGGAGGTAGAGATGAAGAGGAACTGGACTAAGCCCAGGGCTTCAGGAGAGTTGGCAGGCAGGAGGTTGCCTGATAAGACACGATGGAGCTTGGAGAACCGGCTGGGCTGGAGATAGCAGCACTAGTGTGGCTGAGCCCTGTGGGAAAGACACTACTAAGAGATTAGGGTCAAAGAGAGACATAGAGAGAGGAAGAAAGTGTGGATCAGTCTGTGCCAGCCTAGCGAGCTTCTACAGAAACCAGGGGGTGCTGTGGTTTATTGTAGTGTTTACCAACCTTTAATGTAATACTGCCACAGCACCGTCAGTAAAGCTCAATTACCTTCACATTTCACTCTCTCCCCTGATACAGACCCCTTTTAACTAATCAGACTACTTTTAACTAATATTATACTGTGGCCATTTTACAGGTACTTCCTATAATCCTATATTATCTGTTTAGTAAAAATGGTGATTTCAGAATCCTAACTTGAACTTTTCAGATATTGACTTTTGATAGGAAGTTCCTGTAGTGCAGAACAGAATAATTCAACAACAGTATCCGTTCTGCCTGATGATGGAAAAGTGCCTGAAGACTCACTTTTAAACTAAAAACAATGTGTGTTAGTGAAAAACAGACTCACCAAGTAGCATTTAAAAAATATAGAATCTGTTATTTTAATATATGGGATGAAAATAGGAAAGACTGTTTTAACTGTTGCAGAAATGTACTTCTGTTTTTTTTTTTTTTTTTTTTTTTTTGCATGCATTAATGTGCGTATATATACGAGTTTCACCCACACAAATTGCCAAACCAAAAAACCATTTTCTCACTTATCTAAAGTTTTAACAACTCTCGCTGTCTGATCACGTTCAGAGCTCCCATTGGCTCATGCATAGACGGTAGAAGCCAATCGTTATATTTTCATTCTTATGCAATAATCATATCAGTTCCTCATGAAGATAGAGAGTTGAAAATAATTGAATACGCCAAGGGAGATTCTTCATCTCAAAGACCAACGGCAAGAGAAGAAGAGGTGAGGGAGACAGACGGAGGGAGTATTGTTGTTGTCTTTGGGCGGAGGTTAGGAGAGGAGATGGGGGCCCATTAGAGAGGCCCCTCTTTCTCTTTGGAGTGGGATAGACAGCCTTCTCCCATCCCCCCTCGGAAAATACATCAAACAGCGTCATTAGTAAATCTTGTTCCCCACAAAGAATCTCAGACCGAGCACTGCCACTCCAAAATCTCTTTCAAGCACAGGCTTGCATTTCTTTCTTTCTCTCTCTCTCCAGCACTCTTATCAGAGAGAGGGATGAACAGAACACTTGGTGTCGAGAGGCAGGAGGAGAGGAGGGGTGCGAAAGAGGAGTTTGTACTTTTGTGTTGGACATATATGAAGGTGCAGCCACTCTCGGTTTTGTTGCCATGCAAGAATTTTCCCATTTTACACCCCTCTTTGATGTGTAGAGCTTTATTCATGGCTGACAATGAAAGGTTAGGTCATTTGTAGATATGGCTTCCTTTCAAAGGTGATGTGTGTAATTGTTTTCGATGTTAAAATACCATCTCCTGTCCCAACTTAATATGCAGAGACAGCTATAAATATAAAATATAAAAAGCAATTTGTAGGTTGATATCCCCGAAAAATTTTACACCGTGGCTCCGTAGTACTATCAAAACATTATTTATTTAAGCATCCTGACCAGCCTGACATAGCAACATTGGTCCAACGCAGTTGAGTTTGGAGCAGGGTTATCTATTTGACCAGCTGATGACAGATGGGGAGTGTTTTAGAAACCTCTTTGAAAATAATCATTGTTTTTGCGGTTTGGTGACAGAATTTACATACTTTAGCTTTAAAGGGTTAGTTCACCCAAAATTTTAATTCTTTATCATTTTCTCACCCTCATGCCATCTCAAACTCATATGACTTTCTCTCTTCTGTGGAACACAAGCAAAGATATTTTGAAGGATACATTGTGTGTTTTTGTCCTTACAATGTAAGAAAATGGAATCCAAACCTTTCAAGCTCTAAAAAGGACATACAGGCAGCATAAAGGTAATCCATACTCAACTGGAGTGGTTTAATCCATGTCTTCTGAAGCAATAAAAAATATATTGAATATATTTACTTGACTTATTGACCTAAATGTTGGTTTCTCACCCAAAGTGATTGTATTGCTTTAGAAGACATAAATTAAACCAGACGAGTGGTATGGATTACTTTTATGCTGGAGCTTGAAAGTTTTTTGTACCCTATTGACTTACATTGTTTGGACAAAAACACCTGATACACCCTTTAAAATATATTTGTTTGTATTCCACAGAAGAAAGAAAGTCTAACGAGTTTGAGATGGCATGAGCGTAAATAAATTATGAGAGAATTATAATTTTTGGAACTTGTTTGAAAATAGTCATTATTTTTATAATTATGTCAGTGGTGCAGAAATGACACACTTCACCTTTAAAATGTGCATAAGATGTTCCAACAGATAGCCAACACAGCCATACTTGTGTGTTTTACATAGAACGGCAGATTAAACACTTTTGAAATGCATAGACCACATAAAATAATATTTAAGTTAAAATATACAAAAACAATGATAATCTGTGTATCAATTTATTGCACGGTCCCATTTGTTCTAGATTCAGACAGCAACAAGTAACGCAAGGCAAAAGGAAGAGTATAACTCTGCGGGTTTGACTTTTTTACTTCATGTGGTGCATGAGGGCAAAAAGAGAGAGAGTGAGAGAGGAGAGTGCAATGACAAACGGTCTCTTCCTTCCTGCATGCATGCAGCACCATGCTCTCAGTGTGATTAGCAGGATATTGATTTGAAATGTGTGGAGGGGGGGCTGCTGTAATCGTACACTAGACACCAGCGACTCACTAGTGTGCTGCATTAGACTTGTGCAGACTGCCTCCAGAGATAGAGAGAGAAAGGGGGAGGGAAAGAAAGAGTGAAAAAAAGGAAGGAAGAGATTAGCAAAAGGTGTGAGCTTTATATGGACTGCAAACAGAGAGTGAGAGTGAGAGTGAGAGAAAAAGCAAAAAAGGCGTAATAGCGCAAAAACAGCTAGAAAGGAAAGCGAGGACTGCTTTATTTCCCTTCATTTTAAACATTGTTTTTCAGACTTTTCTGTCTTGTCATTTTGGGAGATTTGACTGAATTTTAGGCAGGTGTGAAGACCAGGAGTGTTTGTATGCATAGATAGAAAGATAGATAGTCAAGAAGACAAGAGATAGAAAAAGAATCAACAGCAGAAACAGAGGTAGAGCGCAAGAGGGTGAGTGCAAGAGAGAGAGAGAGTGTGTGTTTGTGCGAGATAGGAGAAAGAGGGAGAGGGAGAGAGAGAGAGAGAGAGAGCAAGCAAAGAATCTCTCGTTTCTGCACATGGCTGAGTAAGAACCAGATCTGTCATCCACGCTGGCACAGGGCCTTCTCATCTCATCATATATTCAGTTGCTCTCACAGCTTCAGCATGTATGCAGGTACAGAGTGAGGCGGGAGCCTCATGCTGAGGGGTTTAGGGGCCGTCTGACTGTATTTGAACACCTTTCTCTCTCTTTTTTCCCCCAAAGATGACATTCTAGGCAAGAGGAGAGTCTACTCCCCCAACAGCAGCAGCGAGTGCCCATCTGACAGCAAGAAGTCCCGAAGCGTGTCACCCAAAGGTAGGGACCCCTCTTGAGAAACTTGTGTGAGATGATAATGTGGAACAATCAGAGCTGTTTAACCTTAGCGCATAAGATGGAGTAGGTGGGAATAGACTGGGTGAGAGTGGAGAGAAGGGGTGGACAGATAGTAAGAGGATGGTGGAGAGAACCACGCTCAATGGAAGAAAGACATCTCCACCCCCACCTCTTAACCTATCCAGACACTTCTCACTTTGAGTTCACAAGTGCAGATATGCGTCACTAATTTGCATGGATTAAATGTACAGATGTATGTTCTTTAAAAGACTTCAGTATACGCTGTAGAACTAATTTCTTTATCATCTTTTCTTCTCTTTAAAGATGAACTGTGTAATTTTTTAGATTTTAAAATACTTTCTTCTATCCCAGCTTAATTCGTAGAGAAAACTATAAACAAACCATATGTTGCGAGTAGTATGTTAACACTTTAAATGCAGCAAAAAGAAGTGTACTTGAAGTACCCAGATGATGCACTTTTTCAACCATCAAAACGGAGTGTGGAGTGTTGGACACTTCATGCACTCAATGCACGCGGCTTGCCGTACATAGCGGAAGGGGCGGAGTTAACTGGCTGCGATGCTGGTCTGACAAAACAGTTGTCAGTGTATACAGCACCTTACAAATGTAAGTTGAATGCTTTACCATCACCCCAAGCTGTGCCAATATGTACGTTGTTTAAGATACAAGTGTTGAACTGAGGTTGGCTAACACGCTAAAGCTAACGGCAACACATCACGTGCGCTTGAAACGTCACTTTCGTCAGCTTAGCTGTCAAACGGCGAACACTTCTGTGTAGTAGGGTTCCTCTGATACCAAAATTTTGGCTTCGGTATGATACCAGTCTTGCTACCTTGGTATCGATTCTAACACGAAACTCAGGCAACAAATAAAGAAAAATCTCAGATTTTTTAATGAAATTACACAGAAAATTACTTGTCTAAAAGAACTGCATAAAGTCTTATAGATACAAATTATGCCTTTTCTGTTAAAATTTTTCTGGATTCCATGTTAAATGTTTTAATTAAATGTTATGATCAAATTGTGTTTAATCACATACATATTATACAGCTTTAATCAAATGAAAATATAATACTTTTCAACTATATATATATATATATATATATATATATATATATATATATATATATATATATATATATATGATGCACAAAAGAGCTTTACAGTATTAATGAAAACATTAAATGAAAACAATCTGATTACCTGAGGCAAAAGGCTGCCATGGCTGAATAACAACATGCTGATATTCAGTACACTTGCTTATGTGATATTGCTTACAGATAATAATACTAATAATATAACCAGTTAATATTATATTATTGTTACTATGAGCATTATTGCGACTGCTTTTGAATATTACACTTTTATACAGTAGTAATATTTTTCTGTCATAATGTCTTCAATTTCACGCAGTCAGTTGAACAGAGCTCTCATTTCAGCAGGACTTTTATTTTGAAAGATTTTGAAGTTCTTCCTGTTTGTGAAGAGTTCGTTATATCAAGCTTCCTGCAACTCGCGAACTTCCGTTTATACGCTCAACACACTGATCTGTGGCTCTGCAGATGGATACTATTGGACACACTGCATGAAAATCAAGCATTAGTAGTGTGTGTTACGTTTGTGTGTGTGTGTTCGTGTACGTGACTGTGTGTGTGTGTGTTTGTGTGAAGGAGATGACAGGGCAGAGAGGTGCCTCTTATTCATACTGTGGCGCACAGCACGTGACTGTATATTATTTAATTAAATGACATCCTGCTGCTGTTTAATGATCACTCTTGGCCATATAGAGGCTTTTTTATTATTATTTTCACATGGTCTTTGATTTCATCTCAAAACTCTCACATTACATTACATTTTGCTAATGGCAAATACATTAATATGGTACCGAAATTAACAAGATTTTATCGTACCATTTTAAATGTTTTTGGTATCGCGATAGTACCGGTATACCATGCAACCTTACTGTGTAGTAAAAAATGTTAAGTGTTCCATTTGGGACGATAATACACTTTGAAAATGTATACACTACATGGCTGAGTGCATAGTATATTTTGCAAGTGCAGAGTGTATAGTGTGTTGTTTGGAACACAGCTACTGTGCTATCTACAACCCCAATTCCGAAAAAGATGGGACAGGATGAAAAAAAAAAAAAGTAGGTTTTGTAAACTGTATTCACCCTTTGCTATATTGAAAGCACTACAACTACACATTATATGATTACCCTGTGAATTTTTATTTTATTTTATTTTTTTTATGTACAGTCATTTCAAATCAGATGATTGCAACACGCTCCAAACAAGTTGGGACAGTCAAGTGTTTACCACTGTGAAACATCACCATTTCTTCTAATAACACTTATTAAGCAAGTTTAGAAAGTGGAATTTTCCCCTATTCGTTTCAGAAGGAAACCAATTGGTACTTTAATTCACCAAAGTGGCATTCAACTGATCACAAAGTATAGTCAGGACATTACTGATGTAAAAAAACAGCACCATCACTATTTGAAAAAAGTCATTTTTGATCAGATTTAGACAGGCCCCATTTCCAGCAGCCATCACTCCAACAACTTATCCTTGAGTAATAATGCTAAATTGCTAATTTGGTACTAGAAAATCACTTGCCATTATATCAAACACAGTTGAAAGCTGTTTGGTTTGTTAAATGAAGCTTAACATTGTCTTTGTGTTTGTTTTTGAGTTGCCAAAGTATGCAATAGACTGGCATGTCTTAAGGTCAATATTATGTCAGAAATGGCAAAAGAAACAGCTTTCTCTAGAAACTCATTAGTCAATCATTGTTTTGAGGAATGAAGGCTATACAATGCTTGAAATTGCCAAAAAACGATTTCATACAAAGGTGTACACTACAGTCTTCAAAGACAAAGGACAACTGGCTCTAACAAGGACAGAAAGAGATGTGGAAGGCCAGATGTACAACTAAACAAGAGGATAAGTACATCCGAGGCTCTAGTTTGAGAAATAGACGCCTCACATGTCCTCATCTGACAGCTTCATTGAATTCTACCCGCTCAACACCAGTTTCATGTACAACAGTAAAGAGAAGACTCAGGGGTGCAGGCCTTGTGGGAAGAATTGCAAAGAATAAGCCACTTTTGAAACAGAAAAACAAAAAGAAAAGGTTAGAGTGGGCAAAGAAACACAGACAATGGACAACAGATAATTGGAAAAGAGTGTTATGGATCTTAACCCCATTGAGCTTTTGTGGGATCAGCTACACTGTAAGGTGCATGTGAAGTGCCCGACAACACAGCCACGTCTATGGCAAGTGCTACAGCAAGCATGGGGTGAAATGTCACCTGAGTATCTGGACAAACTGACAGCTAGAATGCCAAGAATCTCCAAAGCTGACATTTTTCTTCAAATTGTAATAATAATTTTTCATGTTATTAATGTCCTGACTATACAATGTGATCAGTCGAATGCCACTTTGGTGAATAAAAGTACCAATTTCTTTCCATAAGAGCAAAATCTGTGCATTATTCAAAATTTTTGGCCGCCAGTGTAGGTCTTTAGCTGCACAATTGTATAGGGTCTTCATTGCCGTATGGTGTGCTTCATAATACGCCACACATTGTCAATTGGAGACATGCAAACAGGCCAATCTAGCACCCGCATTCTCTGCTTACACAGCCATGCACTTGAAATCCAGGCAGTATGTGGTTTGAAGTTGTCCTGCTGGAAAATGCAGGGATGTCCCTGGAAAAGATGGTGCTGGATGGCAGCATATGTTGCTCCAGAATTTGTACATATCTGTCTGCATTCATGGTGTTCTCACAGATGTGCGAGATACTCATGCCATGGGCACTGACACACCCCTGGCCCATACAGACACTGGCTTTTGGACCTGATGCTAATAACAGCTTGGATGGCCCTTTTCTTCTTTAGCCTGGATAACACAGCGGGTTGGTTTTTCAATAACTTTTTGAAATGTGGTCTCTTCAGACAAAAAACACAGTTCCACTGTTATACTTTCCTTCTAAGATGAGACCGAGCCCAGAGAATTCGGCAGCGCTTCTGGGCTTCTGCTTTGCATAATAAAGTCTTAACTTGCATCTGTGGACGCTGCGGCGAGTGGTGTTGACTAACAAAGGTTAACTAAAGTTATCCCAAGCCCATGTTCATGATATCCATTACAGATGAATGATGTTTTTTAAGACAGTGATGTCTGAGGGATCAGAGATCACACTCATTCAGAAATGGTTTTCGTCTTGCCCTTTACGCACCGAGATTTGACCAGATTCCTTGAATCTTTTAATTATATTGTGCACTGTAGAGTGTGAAATGCCCAAAACCCTTCCAATTTTTCTTTGGAGAACATTGTTCTAAAGTGCTAGATTATTTGCTTAAGCATCTGTTGGCAAATTGACAAGTCTTGAACGATCCTTGATCTTGAAGGACTAGGCTGTTTTTGGAGGCTCCTTATGCAGTATACAGTGTTATGACACAATGGCCTCACCTGTTTAACATCTCCTGTTTCACATTGCCTTGTTATTTTAACTCGTCAAATTGTTATTAGTGTTAAATTGCCCCGTCTCAACTTTTTTGGAGCGTGTTGCAAACATCTGATTTGAAATTACTGTACATAAAAAATAAATAAATAAATAAATAAATGAAATTCACAGTGTAAAAAAAAATATAAGTAGTTGTAGTGCTTTCAATATAGCAAAGAGTGAATATAATTTACAAATCCCTCCTTTTTGTTTTATTAGCATTTTTCATACTGTCCCAACTTTTTCGGAATTGGGGTTGTAACATGTTTGTTTGAGCATTCCGACCAGCTTGACATAGCAACATTGGATCAACCAATGGTGTGAGTTGAGGGCGAGGATCTGTTTTCCAACCAATGGAAGGTGGGAGGAGTGTTCGCAACCTGGTGTTCAAAAAATCACATTGCTATACCTACATTTTATGACAGATCACGAGTAAAAACAGCAGATTATCTGTTCAAAAACAGTTTCTCACACAGTATTATCTTATGACATTTTCACTCACTCAAACTGCTGATTCTGTGTCACGCACATACTTTGTTGAGAATGCACGAGACGGAGGCTCCTGATTTTTGAAGTAAGACAGGTTTATTTTAATTCATCAAGACAAATAAAATGGTTGGATATTAAACGGGTTTACTGACAAGTTAAAAATCGCCATTGTTAAGGGGCAATTCGATTGTTACTGATGTGATATTAGCAGTGAAATCGTGAAATTTATCTTTAGTGTCCATTGCCAGTATATCAAACCATTTGTATATATGATCATAAAACCCTGCAGATAGAGTCCAGACCACTGATCTATAATATATCATTGGTCCAGACATTAGAAAATGTTGTGGAAGGCCACATTGTCACATTCATACATTTTCACATTATTGTGGAAAAAACAGCGTGACAACTGTAAAAGCAGCACTTACAGTTCATGTTGAGGGAAAACGTTGACATCTGAGACATTGGTATGATATCCATTAATGGAGTAATATGGGCTGAATTAAAATTGAAACTGCGATATGCCCGTGCGTGATTAGTAGTCAAAGATTACTAAACGGCATTTAAAACAGTCTGCATTGGCTGCCTGAGTCAGCAATGCATGAACTTGTGGCGCCATATAGCGGCTGTGTGCAGGAAAATGCTGAGCAGCGCATCAAATGAGATTATCCAATGTTCACATTACAATCCAAGTCGCGAAGCTTGTCAAAATGACCCCTTCCCAAATGTTGGCTATAGATTTCATAAAGTACATAAAGTCATGTAATTTTCCTAAAAAAGTGTTTGGGAAAACAATTTGAAAACTTGCTATCAGTTTAGCAATTTGGTTTGGTGGAGCAGAAATGACACACTTGACCTTTTTAACTCTTTTTCTTTTCTCATTTTCACTTCATGATAATACACCTCCATGTTTGCGTGCCGGCGCTCAGAAAGGGAGAGTTGTTGTGGTGTTCAGGGGGTGTAGTAAGAGTTGAAAATCAATAAAGGGAAAGTGTTGCTGAGGCTGGATTTGCTGTCTTGTTTGTGTGTCTGCTGGATCACCAAGGCACTGACAGAGAAGACACCTTAAAGGGAAAAGGGACCCACAACCATTAACCAAACACACTCACCTTCACCCACAACTGTACAAAAAGTATCCTACAGTATGTTCATGGGGTGAAAGCATCAGTGATCTAGGCCTGTTTTAAATTGATGAGTTTTGTATGAAATTTTGGCCCAATCCTGTTGTAGCCTAGAGCATGATCTGAGCAAGAAATTAGACTACTTGTTTGTTATTGTTGCTCTAAACAATTAGACCCAGTAACCGTGAGCCATGATGCAATGTTTTCTCTAATGTAACTTTGAAAGTACTATGTTCAAGCTCCAAACATGACAAATAACAAAAAAAAAAAAAAAAATCCAAAGTAGTCATATGACTCATGCGATATATTCAAGAGTCTTCTGAAGGCGTATGATTGTGTTGTGTGAATAACAGATGAAAATGTTAATTATTCGTTGAAATATGATGCATCAAAGCGCGCAATGCCAGGTTTGACATCCATGACATCACACTCTGTTGGTTTTTGGTTGTCTTGTGATCAATTGTCATTGTTGTATTTGGTAAAACATGTTTTTACTTGCCATAGTGGAACGTGTATTCAGATTTGAATGTGCAAAATAACTCCATTTGTGTATCGTAAAAATCTTTTCAAATAAACAAAATGTGTGATTTCAGTTTTAAAATGATTGTCATCAACATTATGTTCATGTTCCCTACAGAGAGGTCTTTCTTAATGCTTGTTTAAGCTAAATCTGGAAAAAGTGGGCAGTCGAATGCATTATTTTATGCTAGAAATGAATATAAATGGTAACACATCAATATCTTCTTTTGTTGTTCAGTTCAATATTATGGTAAAAGAATATTACAGTACTATGTCGAGTACATTATTTTTATATGTGTAGTAGATGTCACAACACATCCACACCCAGTGATTAGGAGTCTGTGCTCTCGGTGGTTTGGACAGTGTTTTATTTTGAGGCTTTACCTGCTCAATCATCACCATGTAGCCAATCAGCATGGCCTCTGCACTGAGAATGATAAATGGGTGTTATGTGTGTTTTAACCCTGTTAATTACAGTTAGCTTGCGTCGGTCACCCACTGTGGATTAACGTGGCTTTGGAACGCCGCTGATCTAATGCCTAGTGTCTGCGTGTCTGTGATCCACCACCACACCCAAACAACATAGCAATGTGTAGCTTTGTGTGCACGTGTGTGTGTTGTTTGAGAACTCAGCAGCTGCTGCTGTCTAAGGTCTTAACTCCCAAACACACACATAACCACATAAATTGCACACATTGCACACACATACGCACAGCTGGAGGGCAGCACTGATCTTGGTGCAGGTATTAATTTTAATGACTAAAGCAGACAGAAAAGCTGCAAAAGCTGGACTTAACACAGACTGTTCACTGATACAGGTAGCAACACAAGCAGCCTTACACCCCAGATACAAACATTCATGTATATCATGTAAACCATAACCCTACCCCTAAAAGAAAATGTATTGGATGAATTTGCTTTATTTATAAATACATTTTCAGATTGAGGACCGTTCATATTGTCCCTAAAGGTTTTTTGTCAGATTTACCTAAAACTGTGTTTACATGAGATTTAAAATAATTAGGTTATTCTCTGCTTTTGACACCGAAACGTAAACAGGTATGCGCACTACACGTGTACACTGGATAAACATGTAAAGGTGTTTATATGTGGCGCAAAACTGGGGTAATGGGCAAAATTCTGCGTTTGCTGATCAGTTTAAGGATTTAGCCCTATAAAAGAAAAAACATTTAAAGCGTTTACATGACCTTACATGGTGCATGTAAACGTGCTCATTGTCAAAATCACTAATAGCATAAACTATCTCACATGTACGTGCATTTACAGTATGCTCAAACATACACACACAAACCTGAAGCCTCTCGGGTGGATTATCTGCTGTTTGGCAGAACACACTCTCCCCTCATCCCCTGCGCTGGGCCGCATTGCTCCTGTTCGCCTGCCCGGGGCCTGGCTCAGGTTTCAATGAGAAGGCTAAAATATCTCTCCTTCCACCTCTCTTCCTCCACCCCTCTCTAGCCCAAGAGTCTCTACACATGTGCTGGTTTGAGTTACTACCCAGTGTGCCACCTGCTCCAGAAGAGAACCACACCCCTCTCTTTCATCCACTTAATCACTCGCTCACTCATAAATTAATATTCAAACACTCCAAAATGTACTCACTTGCCAATGGTGAGAAATTGCAAGAATTTTATGGCCAGATATATATATTTTTTATATATATAAAATATATATTTTGTCTTTGTGACAATGGGATTATTTAGCAGTTTCTTCCTATTTTGTTGTATATTAGTAAAAAAAAAACAGTGCAGCTAGTCTCTGCCTCTCGGTGATACTGCACCTGTCACAAACACATGCAGAAGACCTGGTATGTTTTAGCTCCTAATACATCATTATGGTGGTTTCAGGCAAGAAACATTCCACGTATATGTGTCGCTGCATGGAGTTTTTGGGAATTGTTTTTTGCTGTCCTAGATATTTGTAATACATTTTCTGCAAGGTAAAAGTTGTTAAAAGACGCACAAGTCGCGACAGATGTCTTCTTTGAGGCTAGGGTATACTTTGTTTTTCCCGTGCTCTGTTCTATATTGTGCGTGGTCAAGAGCTCAGCCTTTCAAAGTGTACTCTTTTGACAGTGGACCCAAATGGGCGCATTTGAAGCATGCGCACTATGACTGCTTTGCGATACTCTTTTAGCACAGTCAATGCCAGGTGCATGCACCGATCATGTGTCTAAAAAAACTAGGCTGCACGCTGACAGTTTGATTGTACTGTGCTGGCACGCAGAAAATCGAAGTATACTTTGGCCTTGAATAGACGGTTTGTGTGTTTGAATTGAATCACCGAGTGTCAGTCTATTGTTCTTACAATTGGATTTAACGGTTCCTTAGAAAGTTACTGATCGAACTGATGGAACAAACTTATTTTTAAACTCCTGTATTGAATTGAAAACACTCGCACAATCAGTTGTAAGCTTACATAGAGGTAGTTTTTTGGGACAACTGATTTAATTTTGTTTTTCTCGTCCCACAGAGAACTCTCACACGTCTGCACTGGAGCCAGGCAGTCACATGACCCCCGAGGAGCACTACAGGCGCATGATGTCAGCTCTGAATGAGCATGGCTCTTACGAGGAGCAGCAGCAGCGCCTGTACCAGCTGGCTAACAACATGGGCATCCCAAGCCACGGTGAGTGTTTGTGTATGCGAGCCTGTTTCTGTACCCACTCTAATTGGCCATGTAGTCTTATTCCTTGATACCACACAAACAGCTCGAGCTCTACTGCTGATATTACTGACAATTCTATTTGCGATCTCAGCCCACCCAACGGTAGGATGTCAAATTGGGTGATCTGCGACTGCTGCCACACAGTAAATAATGCTGCCATTGGGCCCTGAGGTTGACTGGATCGATTTGGCCCTTTGATTAGCTGCAAGCTAAACCTCTAAATTACTAACACCATGGAAACTGCTCCTTTTCTCTTTTTTCTTCTTTCCTTTTCAGATTTACGGTAAATGACAGCGTACCGTGGTTAACGTAAAAGGAAGTCATGAAAAAAAAAACGATGTAAAAACTGAAATCTAAACTAAACATATTTTTAATTTATTTGTTTGGTTACATTTTAACTGTGCTTTTATGTTTTTTCAGTAGCATAAATTTAATCGTCACATTTTTGCAGAATCTAAGAGCCTACGACTTCAAATTTTATTTGATCAGTAATAATTCTTAATTACTGCTTGCAAATCCAAGGGTTGGATGCTATAAAATATGTAAATGCCCCTCTCCTACATCTGTAAGAAATTAGTGCCACTGTATGTGCCGTTAGTGTCTGGTATTTTATTACATTTTATTGTTGCACTCTCTGTCTCCTCCACCTAATAGTTTCTCTGTTTTTTTGCAACTGCACTGAGGCACATTGCAGACAAATACGCACAAAGCACGCCAAGGTGCCAATTCCATTTCCAAATCTGTAAAATCTTCCTCCCATCTCATCATTCTCACTTGCTTTCACTTTCCCAGCTCAACTTCCAATCTCACTCCATCTCTTCTCCCCATACCACCCCCCCCCACCCCAAGGTGTGGTTATTTGTGGAAAGGAATTTGAATCTGAAAAGAAAAGATTGGGCGTTTACCCTCTGTGAGAAAAACAGCAGCCACATGATTTGTGGGGTCACCATCGGTCCCTCCCCCAGTTTTCTGGAAATATGTCAGGTGTATGGTTTCATAATGGTTGCCATTAAAAACAGACTCACCAAGCCAAGGTGTTGTTCTTCCCCTGAGGAATGCAAATGTGCTGGCTTGCCCCTGCACGCTGAGCTCATAAGCCTGCGATAAGGCCGTGCCAGTCAGCCACTGCCAACATGTCTGGCTTCCAGGACTTTGATGAGCCAGATACCTACTCTCACCTTTTCACCAAATGATCTACTACAGTGGTTTTCAACTGTTTTTTCTTCAAGAACCAGATTTTACATTAGACATCAAGGCGACCCAACACAGTACCAAAAATGTTATCTTACAAATGTAAACAAAGTAAAATCAAACATTGAAAGTTACCAATATTACAGTGAACTGCACAGGGCCAACAATTTACATAACTGTTACCATGATATTAACAAATTTGGTCTCTAAATATGTCTTGACCTACGATGATTTAATGCTCTCTGTAGCAAATAATTCACACAGCTTCAAACAAATTGTGGTTAATTCAAACCATGTTTTTCCTTTCTGTAAGTGAACTCTTATTAAATCAAATAAATAAAAATCTGGTTTGTATTGTTTTTTACCTTGCATAATTTTGTTAATGGTTTTTGAGGATGAAGGGATAATCAAGCAACCTGCCCATGTTGGCATCTGCCTAATTTGGCTTGTTTCTATCAAGTGACTTGGCACCACAATACTGTAAAACAAAAGATATGGGAAGCATTTCCTCCTGTTTTTACAAGTTAATAAGCCTGATTATTTTGCCTTATTAAATATGCGCCATTATATTTTTAGTTGCATTATGTTTGCATTTAGCATTAACCATTGTACCTCTGCTGTCCACAACCCTGTCAGAATAGGCCTGCGACCGATTTTTGGTTTGGGAACCACTGGTATACTGTATGCATCTGCAAAGTTTCTTTTTCTTTTTTTTTTTTTAAAGCTTTTACGTGTTCTTTAACCTTCCTTATACTTTTCTTTAGCCCTTAGATGCTCAGATTCTTCAAGCAGAATTTCACGTTGAGACAAATTTGTCCCAAATCAAACAGTCCCAAACATTCTCTTCTCACTCTCTCATACTTAATGTGTTTTTTCCTTTTGTGCTCAAGTTGCTTTTAATTTATGTTCTTGTTTGTTAGTTTGTTTGTTTGTTTGAGCTACATGGCTCACACAGAGCTGTTTTTGACTTTTCGGGAGTGAGTTTTCAGCAAAACCTCTCTGGTGCAGGGAAGCGTCAACCCCAGCTGTGTTTCCACCTCTCTTCTCTTCCTCCACGTGCCTCCATCACACCCTCTCCCTGTCTCTCTCCTTTGAGATGCCTTCTTTCTATCCAGCACCTTTTTTCTTATCTTTGCACCTTGCTTATGCCTCCTCCTTTATACACCAACACTGAGCCCGCCCCACCCTCTTATGCGAGCCTCTGAAGTGTGTCTGGAAGTGTTGATGCAGTGCTGGGTTCTATACAGTAGAGACTTCGAGGGCCCTTTGACATAGGCAGAGAGTAGGGCCGGGCCCCTTTGACCAATCCCCCCCCAGACACACGCACACACTTCTCCAGAACTCTCAACGCACAGCCCTGCTTTTATATTCTCACTTTCTTTCCTCCCTCTTTCTTTCTCGCCTGGATCCCTGCAGAGCATCCTTTCATGTGTTTGAAGTGGAGGCCCTGAAATGAAAGGGCCGAGAAGGAGGCATGGATAGGTTTGTGTGAGTTTGTGCATTTGGAGGGGGTCTATAAGGTGTTGTGCACCTTTAGCTATGGCCATGTGGTTGCTAGGAGCTTGAACACACACACATACACATAACCTTCTCCCCTCATCCCTCTTTTCTTCCTTGATTAAAGGAATGGGAGGGAATTAAGAACTCAGGAAAAAGGAAAACATACTGCCTTCCACTCCAAAGTTCACTGCCCTTGGATCTGTCTTTCACTTTAACACCTCCATGGCAGTCTGTAAGACTTCCCAATGAGTTCTGTGCCTGTCACAGGCTCCTGGCACACGCGGACCTGTTGTGCAATACAGAACTTCTCAAAGGCCATGTACATATTGCAAAGTTTTGAGAATATAACAACTAAGTGAATCCCTTAAATCATGCTTCGGTATGTGTACTGAATACAGGAGACACTGCTAAACGCACAATCGTTGGCGTAGTGATAGCAATGGTTTGGCGTTTCTAAACAAGAAAGTTGGGTTATTTATGGATGTTAGCTATTTTTGCTTGAAGAAATATTTGCAACCACAGATGTAATAAAGGCAGGCCTTTTTTAGTAAACTGCTGTTGGTAAAAGAACGGTGTTTTTAAAAGAAGCGTTCATTAAGCGACTGCTTTTAAACGGCATGCTCTTTCTTGACCGAAATGTTTAGGTTACCCCTAGTGGTGGTTAATCGTTGGGTTACCCAGGACATGTACATCTGTTTCTGTCATTTTGTTTCATTGCACCTTTGATAAGTTATATTGTACTATATAGTGTACAAGTTTCATGGGTGCATTAACAAGTTGTTCAGTTTAATTCTGTTCACACTATGGATTTAGTGCAAATTCGGTTGTTTCAACCTGAAACTGGAGTGAATTTGGTTGTAGGATGCGGTTGTCACTTCCAATAAATAACCAAACTCTGTGTGTTTAGAACATAATTAAGCACCCAGAACAGAAGTGACAACCATATTTAGCTGCAGTGTAGATACGGCCAAAGGCCTGCTAAAGCTTTGCCATGGGAGCACTGCGTATCTATGCAGGGTTCCCACGGTCATGGAAAACCTGGAAAATTCAGGGAATTTTAAAATTGTGATTTAGAGGCCTGAAAAAGTCATGGAAATTTTTATAGTGTATGTACATTTTTCTAGTTACACTCCACTCTAAATATTTCATCGCTAGAAATTGCTCTTTGTGAGTGTAATCTCTATAAAATAATTTTTTTTTAAATCCTACATTGCAAATCTGGATTACAAATCCTTTTACAACTTCGTTGTCATGATGACAAAAACCTGCAAACCCAGTTGTGGATGTATCTTTACACAGATAAGTTTAGTAAGCAAATGTATTACACTAAAATCATGTTAACACATATAATGTTTAAGTCTTGAGACTATACTTTTGAAACAGTATTTTAGTGTTTATGCACTGGCCCCATTCACTTTTATTTTTATTTAAGTGCCTTACTGTCACTGAAATTGATTGATTGATTTTTAATAAACGAGGGGCAGGTCAAAAGTATTTTATCTGGTAATCAACATTATGCTGTTAATTTAGCTTAATTTGTTTTTAAGCCAGAACATTCTATCAAGGATTCCACGCTAACACTAACTCAGACTATGCAAACCCAGGGTGTGACAGAGGACGCAGGGTGAGTGTGGGAGGGAAGCAGTAACACTGGTGTCAAGCTGTCACTGTTTGGATGAGTGGTGTGCTCATATGTGCAGCCCCAGGTGAGCCTGTGCAAACTTGCTGTGGTGCAGGTAAAAGAGAATAATTCATCCCTGGGAACCAAGCAGGAATAGAGTAGAACCAAGAAATGGGGCTTCAGGGCTGCTTTGAGTTTTTTCTTTTTTTACTGTTTTATAATGCTGTATCATGTCTGCAGACAGACTGCTAATTTCTCTGGTCATCTGGAATGAGCGTGTGACCAAACAAGCAGCATTTCTGCTTTTCCACAGTGTAGATTCTTCCTTTTTTAATTCTCTTTCTTTTATTCCCTCGCACGGGCTGTTAGAGGTTTGTCCGCTGTCAGTCCGGGCCCCCGCGAGGCAGTGCAATAAACAGATCAATACAGCGGGGCTGTGCACATTAATATCTGTCACGGTGCCTCCGACCCGATCACTCAGGCACACACGCTGGCCTCGGAAATGGCCGCCAGCTCCCAGGGGAACCGTCTAATTAAAAAAGGGCCAGAGGAGAGAGAGAGAGAGCGAGAGATGAGTGCGAGGGAGAGGAAGAGGGGATGCATGCAGGATGGATTTTCTATTTAACACCCTTTCATTAGAGAGTGTGCTTCCTGTTGTGACACTGTTTGTTTGGTAATGTTGGAGATAGAATGGGCTGGTCAGACATCTATGGATCAAGGAAGAGGCCAGCGGCTCGCTCACATTTTTACCCACAGAGAACGTGTTATTTCAAACAAACACTAAACATACTAAATTCCTGTAAGGTAGTTTTTGGCTTTATTTTATTGGCTTTCATTTGAGCTAATCATCAATAGCAAGCATCTCAATTACTATTACTTATACTTTCATACTCATACTTTGACTTGGGTGAATAAGCAGCCACCTTGTTACCACCCAGAACACCCTAGCAACTGCAATGCACTAAAAACCTTTCAGAACACTTTAGCAGCCACACGGCAATGCCCAGGCAACTACTGTACTGTCCCTACGTATCTTCATAAAATGTTAAAATCTTGTTTTATTTTGATATGCTTTATTGTTACTTTTTTGTCTTAAATAATCCATTATGGCTCTATTTTACCATATTATCTATACCACCAAACCACCATTTTCACACTGAATTACCATGAACAATATACTTCATCTGCATATTTTTCACTCATTTTCATCCCTTATTGCTTCATTAACAATGGAACCACGTGAACAAGGGCACTTAGTGTTATGAACATCGGCTCTGTTTCTGTAAAGGATCCTCGGGACTTTTTCTGAAACGACTTGAACAAATTTTGGGGTGAATTTTTAATTTTGCCCGTGTGTCAGCCTACTGATCCTGCTCTGGTACTACTGGACTGGAACTTTTTGACTTACTGTGTTGGTTCTGAGCTAGACTGACAGATTTGGCTCTGACAACACAGACAGAACAGGTTTCTGAATTTAACTGGTCTGTTCGTTCCATTCATAGAGCTGTTGCGTGTGCGTCAGGAAGCCATGGCTGCCGTTAGAAACCCTGGAGGAATGGACGCCCACGTCCCCACTGCAGGCAGCTCCTCAAGCCAACGACGCAAACAGGGCCTGCCCCAGCACAGAGATGCGCACTTCCCTGAGCGGTAATATATACATGCACACACACAGTCAAAGCTTAAACTTACTCAATGATAGAGTATCTCTTTTACACATTTTACCCTCATGCACACTTTTACTGCATACTGCTGACTTGGTTTCAGACTTTGTTCTAACTATCCATGAACGTTTCAAGCATTGGTTATTTTTTGTCATCACTGAACATTTCAAAATCATAGCCAATCACAACATATTTTATGTTTAATAGAGCTTTTAAAAAAAAAAGTAAAATATAAAGTAAAAATCCAATAAATTTTCTCCATAGAGGAACTGACCCTTCGCTAAGCCCCGCCTTAAAAGCGCTTCTGACCAATCCTCTCTTAGCAACTGTTGCCCTGCCGCCATAACTCGGACACGTGTTTGCTATTTTCCAATGACAGCCTATGGAAGTAATGTGTGTTTGAGTACTTTTAAGCAGGATTTTAACAAAATTATAAAAAATAAAAAAAACATTAAAACACATTGTTGCTGCGTCATTTGTAATAGTGACTCGAGTTACCCAGAGATACACAGTGTTTTTCTTTCATTTTTCAAAATAATCTTTAAATAAATCTGGAAAAGAGCATGATTTGGATTAAACTGTGTCAGCCCTCATTCCCAAATGAACATATAACATCTGCAACAACACCTACATTTGCTCCAAGGTAAATTAAAGCTATTAACTGAAAGTTTATTCATTTATGTACTGATTCAAGTCATAATAAATCTATAGTAAATAAACAGTTCACAGCATATAAATGAGTGTGTTATGAGACGTTATAAACAGCTCTGTTCACTTACGCTAATGTTATTAGATGCGTAATCGTTATTAAATGTTTTTCTCTTCTCAAGTGACTGTAATAATCGTTTGCCTTGATTCTAATTCACAGTCTCCACAGTTTTTAATCAAATTACTGTGTAATGTAACAATTTATTTTACAAAAAACTTCAGATAAATATGCATTACAATGTCACTCTTCATAACAGACCACGTAAAAATATAATCCATTCCGTTTATGAGAATATTTAGCCAAAAACCGCGTCCTTCACGGCAAACTCCCATTCATTCCAATGGGGAGTTCTGCAGAGCTTGTCAGAGCGAGCAACTGTAACTAAGGGGGCGGAGCTTAGCGAAGGGTTAATTGATTTTAGCGATAATGTATACATTATTTTAGACAAATCTACCATGAGCTTTGAGGTTGCTAACAAATAGTATATTATTCTGTATTAGCCACAAGGCAGTGTGTTATACATTTTTTTTCTTTTTTTCCTTTTTTTTTTAATCATGTTTTGAAATAATTGCCCAACACCAAGCATGTCTGTTTGGCTCATAGTTTCAAATTTTTTATTAAAGAATTCAGGAATTAAAGGAATATTCTGGGTTCAATACAAGTTAAGCTCAATCGACAGAATTTTTGGCATAATGTTGATAACCACAAAAATGTATTTCAACTCGTCCCTCCTTTAAATAATGCAAAAATTACAGGTTATAATAAAAGCACTTACATTAATTCTTCTTGTGTATTATTTGAGCTGTTAAGTTGTTTAAATATTCATTTTTAAAGTCATTTTACGGTTTTAGTGTTTGTTGACATTACATCATCATGGCAACAAAGTTGTAAAATTGGCTATAACTTTACACAGAAATAGTTACTAAGTGATTTTATAACACTAAAATCATGTTTACACTTATAATGTTTATGTCTTGTGGCTATACTTTTGAAATTTTAACATTCAAAAATTGGCCCCCATTCTCTTCCATTGTAAGTGCCTCACTGTAGCCCAGATTTTTTGCTTTTTTAAAGGAGGGGCAAGTCAAAATGAATTTTTGTGGTAATCAGCATTATGCCACAAATGCTGTGGATTGAGCTTAACTTGTATTGAACCCAGAATGTTGAATGGAACCCGGAGAAATTGAATGGGGAAAAAATACTTCCGGAAGCACAACTGCTGAAAAAGTGGGTGGTCACTGTTGTTCTCTATTTCTGTATTATATGTCATGTGGTTATGTTAATCAGAACCAATGGCATTTCACTGTGGGTGGAGCTACCGAGTGCAAAGCAAAATAGAAAGCAAGTGACCGAAAAAAAATTGTCTCTTGTTAAGTCAGATTAATATGAAAGAGATATTATCATTTGTCACTTTTACGTCATATACCTGTCCCATACCAGTGACTGAAATCACTAGTTATGCTTTCTTGACTCAAGATTGTGGGGAATGGTAAATTGGATCTTATTGTGTCTGTTAGTGTCTGTGTGAGTTTTCATTGATAAATGTCCCTCTGCTGAGTGGAAACCTCAGAAGCACACTCTAAGACCACGGATACCAAAAAAATGCTACGCTTTAAAATAACATGAATATTGTACATTAATGATGAAGCCAACATCCGATTATAATGAATACTGCATGGGTGTTGGAGTGGGCGACTACCTGAAAAAAAAGAAAAAAATTGAATTATTCCCAGAAGAGGAAAAAAAGGGAGGGAAAATAGAAGTTGGCGCAAAGGCCATGGAAAGACTAGAAAATCCACTTAATGGGATGTGCCAGTGGGTATGACCTCTGGGTATGACCTCTTTACATCCCTGTTCGATTTGATCTTGTCAGGAGGCATTTATAGGGCTCAGGACAGAATGGGTCGCTAGGACGACACACGCTGTTCCCCTCCCCACTACACAGTTTCCAGACAGGTTTCTTCTTCTGCTGTGTCAGGCTGGTTGGGATGCTCAAACAAACAGAAGAATGTTTTGAAAGCGCCATTGAGACAACCTATGAATTATTTGCTTTTAGTTGTCTCTGCAAATTAAGCTGGAATAGGAGATTTACATGGTATTTTGACATTGAAAAATATTACACTTTTAATAATAAATGTAACTGTTTATTGAACATTGGTGTCTTTTATTAAATTGATGTTGCCACTGTTTTATGAAAGCAATAAGCCACTAGAGTCCATGAGTTATAGTGATTTTACAACAGAAAAGGGTTTTTTTGGAAATCCACTTCATTTGATGCCTCAGAACATGCCTTACTTTTGGTTAAATCATGGTAATGCACAGCCTTTTATGGCTTATTGCTTCAGCAACTCATGGGCTGCTTCCTAACAATGCAGTCCTGGAGGTCTGGATGGGCTACAAGCTTTTAACACTGGCTCTTGTGTGACTTTGCTAACCCCTCATAAGCATCGACAGAGAGCCTGCCTGGCTAAAACGGTGGGCCGGAAGCCATATCTCAAGCTCACCTTCCTATCGACTCTTCATAATTGATTATCTGATGCCCATTAGTGGCTATAGTTAAAAACAAATCATTACCAAGATCAATAGTCCTGCAGCCACGGCCGGCCATTTGTCTAGGTTTAAATGGCATATTGCATTTAGGGAATCTGCAAGGCAGATCCTAATGTGTTTGGCATGTGGGGCAACTCTAGCAACAGACAGCAGTCTTTGGGGGGGGGGTGTTGAGGAAAAGCCTTATGCATTTTAATGTGCTTCCTGTGCAAATGTGTTCCCACCTCGAGTTGAGGTGAGGCGGGTGCGGTGTGGCGAGCTGCTAATCCCTCGCGCTCCTCTCATTAAGGGCCATCCTGTCAGCTCCGCTCTGCTCTCTCGTCTGGCCAGTTCAGAGCTTTGCCTCCACCTTCACACACACACACACACACTCCACACGGCTGTTGCTTTCAGGCAGGGAGTGACGCCACTGCCACTCTGACAGGTCGTCACACATCAGTGAACACAAATGCCGTCTACTTGCCCTACCACCAGCTAGGTTGCGAGACAGCTAGAGAAAGATCGACAGATAGAGAGAGAACTAGAGACTGTTAAGGGTAGAGGGACGAAGGCAGTGCTGTAAAAGATGTAGGGGTAATTTAGCCGGTAAGCAGTTGATGTGCCGGAAATAAATGGAGCAACATTTTAACGTGTTATTTCAAAGGAATATTTCACCCACAAATAACATTTCTGTGATCATTTACTCACCCTCTTGATGATCCAAACCTGATGACATGGAACTCAAATGGAGATGTTAATGTTAGCCTCAGTCACCATTCATTTTCATTGTATGGAAAAAAAGATGCTATGAAAGTGAAAAGTGACTGAAGCTAAAATTCTGCCTAACATCTTCATTTGTGTTACACTGAAGAAATAAATGTGTACGATTCTGGAACAACATGAGTGCAGTAAATGACAACATAATTTTAATTTTTTAGTTAACTGAGCCTTTAAAATGCTCCCTAATTAATGCAAAGAAACAACTAAAAGGAAGCCATTACTGGGTTGATTGTCCTTGAAAAGTGTGAATATTGTGGCTCTGTGGCACTTTCTACATTGCTGTTTGTTTGAACAGGCCCACCACTGGCACAATATTTACAATACACCAATTATGCTTAATAAATATACAATGTGTAAGATCATGTAAAGCCTCAAACAGTGTTCTTTTAGCTGGAAAAGGTCATAAAAGTGCTGTGAGTTTGGGCTGGGATTATCTATTTGGCCAAACAATGGTATATTGTTTGAGTTTAAGAAACCTGCTTGGAAACAGCAATTATTTTTGCAGGTTTGGTGCCTCTAGTGGAGCGTAAATTACACACTGTAGCTTTAAATTAGGGCTGTCGATGTAATGCTTTAGTTTAGTGTGATTAATTATATGAAAAATAACACATTAAAATTAACACAATCATACCCCTAATGTCTACATAAATTCTGTTATAAGGTATGCTCCTACCATTGGAGCAATTCAAGCTTGATGTGGCAGTAGGGGGCAGTCAGCTCCAGCTGTAAAGGCAACATGCCTCGTCAAACCAACAAGATCAACAGGCAGCTGAGCCTTTCAGAAATACGCTCTTGCACTTAAAGACAGCTGGATTGAACACAACAGAATACAGGGATCTCAAGACACATTTGTCAATGTTTCAAATGGCAATTAACTTGACATAGTGTTCTAAAAACACAGAGCTTGCGACTAAAGATGCTGAAAACTAGTGAAACGCAGCGCAACCAAAGTGAGACCCTCCAAAAGTGCCCGTCTGATGCACGAGTACATAGATCAACAATTAATAATAGGGTTATGCTCAATGATAATAATAAAACAAACAATAATTTGATTTTTAAGCCTCTTTTTGGATTGTAGACAAGCTTAACTTGTCTGCTGCCACAATATATGTACATGATGTAATGTATTTGAATTATCTAATTATAACATTTACAATATTTTCTGTTTATAATTATTTAATATATTATATAATAAATTATCTTTATTTTGGGATCTTTCTCAGTAAATATTGACATATATGTGATTATTTGTGATTAATTTGATTAATTGGCACATCAGATAAAAATTTTTTATCAATTGTATATTTTTAGTATTTTTGTTGTTGTTGTTGAAAATAGATTCGGCCCTCCACCGTATCTCCCTATTTTAATTTGTTCTCTCTGTTGGCCCCAGTTTTTTCTTTCTGTGGGCCAAAGACCCAGATTGAAATGGTTAATGCTTGCCTCATTCCAAAATTGCTTCCTATAAAAGGAGAAGCACGTCTGCCGGGCATGTCTCCCCATGATTACAGCTAATTACTATCGAGCGGACGGCTCGCGGCCCCAGTCATGCAGCTTTAATTGACCGTTATTCATCTGTGGGCGGCGCAGGGCGGCGCAGAGTTTGGCAGGCCTGGCCAACGCTGCCCGGGCTAATTGTGAGGCCTGAGGGATTAGGCCAGGTGATTACACACTTCACAGTGTAATTACATAAGCATGGCTGGGCTGCCGGCCCGACTCCTGGCCCCAAGGTCACGCGCTGCCTTCTTCCAGATTAATTGGAGCTGCCACAGAAGTGCGAGACACCGGCGGAAAGCGGTTATATGATTAGCATTAACATTTCAACAGCGGCACAATCGATCGATGATCTCCCCTCCCAAAACCTTTGTGTCTTACCCCCCCACCTCCCCCCACACACACACACACACACACACACACACACACACACACACACACACACACACACATGCTCTTTACATCTCTCTCCCTCTATCTTTAGATTTTTTTCTTTGTTTTTTTGTTCAAGGATGAACACACACAAGGGCTATTTAGTAGAGCACAGCAAAATATGGCTTCTCTTCCTCTCTTTTGGTTTCAGATGGTTTTGTTTTTCGCCTTTTCTGTTTGGATGTTTATGTGTTTGTGTTCTGCTGCGCTGCTCAGTCTCTCTCCCCCTGGAGCAAGCGGTGCTCAGTTGCAAGTACAAAGCAACCGTGCTGTTCTTTCGCCTGCTTTAGGTATGAAGGGTTTCACATATATTTATGGATGTGTGAGTTGTGTTGGGGGCTTAGTGAAGACGTGCAGTAAATGGAAGGGCTTGTATCGGCAGTAAAAAGCTTTAAGGATATACTGTGGTTCAACCAAAAATGAAAGTTCTATTATCATTTACTTACCCACATGTCGTTGCAAACCTGTATGTCTTTCTTCTGTGGAACACAAAAGGAGAAATATGGAATAATGTGCTGTTTGCTCTGGCAAAAATGTGGACTGAAGCTTTCAAGCTTCAAAAAGAAGCACAAATTCAAGTATTATAAAAGGGGTCCATGAATCTCATGTGTTACATTATGTCATCTAAAGCCATACAATAGCTTTGTGTAAGAACTAGACAGAATTGTATGTCATAAAACACTGATAATTTTCCCCTTCAGTGAGCTGGTAATTGCGGTGTCTGGATCACTGGATCAGTCTGATTCATGAACAAATCATTCAGACTGCTTTTGTGAACCAGATCAACTGATTCATTAAAAAGAATCATAAAAAAAAAATAAATAAAAAAAATAAAAATAAATCATTCACAAAACAGACATTGCTACTCTCATGAACTCACAAAATAGAGTTTCAAAATTTTCAGTTAATAACGACCAAAATTTCAATCTGTTTCTCAGTCATAGCTATCGTATGGTTTCAAAAGACTTGGAATATAACAAATATAGCATACTTTTATGATGATCTTGCATCCTTTTGAAGCTTGAAAGCTCCAGTCCTTGAGGCTATGCGACACGCCACCTTTTTATTGGCTGAATATGGCAGAGAGAGACAGGTAAAGGAGGGGTGTGTGTGTTGGGGTGGAAGAGGAAGGACTGTGTTAATTAGTGGGTGCTTCAGCCTGTAGCCCGAGTGAGGCTGGGGGGCCGCCCCAGCTGTCAGAGTATGACATGCTCTGATTGTGCATTCAGGCCTCATTACCAGAGTGGCAGGGCCACAGAGCGAGGGAGAGCAAGAGGGTGGTGAAAGCAGGAGTGAGAGGTGATGATGGTGGAGATTGGGGGAGGCCCAGGATACAAACAGTGCTGCTGTCCGTAGCGTGACAGAACTGATGAGGGGCTACTGTGGCTTGTATACACCATAGGAAGTGATAAAAATAACCAATGGAAGGGAACACAGCATTACCATAACACCACATAATCGACATTTTGATTATGATCTGTCCTGTGATAGATGGGTTTCGCTCAACTATGCTCATATTCAGAGCAAACAGAGAGTAAAAATTACAGTAACTACAAAATCCACACTATAACCAAATAGCTTTGAAGACTTTTTTTTCTCAGTTTCAGTGTTGCTATAATTACTGTATTTTGCCTATGTGGGGCAGCATACCAGACTATACAAATCGCATCATTACCGTAATGCCACACAAACATACCTGGCTGTACAAAACTTACATCATTACCGTAATGCCAAAAAACCATAGCAGACTGTACAAATCCTATCACTACCATAGCAGCACACAACTTTACCAGACTATACAAAACCTGTATCATTACTGTAATGAAACATAGACATAGCAGACTGTACTAAAACCTATCATTAACATAACACACAACCATACCAGACTGTACAAAACCTGTATCATTACTGTATTGCCACACAATACTTTACACAGTAAATGGGAAGTAAAATGCTGGTTTATGTTGACTTTAAGCAGGTTACCAAAGATACACATCCAGTGACTACAGTAATAGAAGTTAACAGTATTCAAACACTGAATACTGTTGCAGTGCTAGTGCTGTAAGATGTTGATCTGTATACAGTAGAAAAACAGTAGCAGTTGGTTAATAATTGTTTGTTTTTGTGTGTACACAGAGACATCTCACACCCTCCTCCATTGCTGACCCCGCAGAATGCTCCTCACATCGCTCTGGGGCCTCATCTGCGTCCCCCATTCCTGGGCATGCCTTCTGCCCTCTGCCAAGCCCCAGGTGAGCATCACTTCTGCCACATCCACATTAACACACACTCATATTAACTTCAGGTTTAATTAAGCTTGTAAAAAGAAAAATATATATATATAGTATATACTGGTGGCCAAGAGTTTGGAATTATGTACAGATTTTGCTCTTATGGAAAGAAATTAGTACTTTTATTCACCAAAGTGGCATTCAACTGATCACAATGTATAGTCAGGACACTAATAACATGAACAATTATTATTACAATTTGAAAGAAAAAAACAAGAAAAAATTAACTTAAACTACTTCAAAGAGTTCTCATCAAAAAGTCCTCCACGTGCAGCAATGTCAGCTTTGGAGATCCTTGGCATTCTAGCTGTCAGTTTGTCCAGATACTCAGGTGACATTTCACCCCACGCTTCCTGTAGCACTTGTCAGGCACTTCTCACGCACCTTACAGTCTAGCTGATCCCACAAAAGCTCAATGGGGTTAAGATCCATAACACTCTTTTCCAATTATCTGTTGTCCAATGTTTGTGTTTCTTTGCCCACTCTAACCTTTTCTTTTTGTTTTTCTGTTTCAAAAGTGGCTTTTTCTTTGCAATTCTTCCCATAAGGCCTGCACCCCTGAGTCTTCTCTTTACTGTTGTACATGAAACTGGTGTTGAGCGGGTAGAATTCAATGAAGCTGTCAGCTGAGGACATGTGAGGCGTCTATTTCTCAAACTAGAGCCTCGGATGTACTTATCCTCTTGTTTAGTTGTACATCTGGCCTTCCACATCTCTTTCTGTCCTTGTTAGAGCCAGTTGTCCTTTGTCTTTAGAGACTGTAGTGTACACCTTTGTATGAAATCTTCAGTTTTTTTTGGCAATTTCAAGCATTGTATAGCCTTCATTCCTCAAAACAATGATTGACTGACGAGTTTCTAGAGAAAGCCGTTTCTTTTTTTGCCATTTTTGACATAATATTGACCTTAAGACATGCCAGTCTATTGCATACTGTGGCAACTCAAAAACAATCACAAAGACAATGTTAAGCTTCATTTAACAAACCAAACAGCTTTCAACTGTGTTTGATATAATGGCAAGTGATTTTCTAGTACCAAATTAGCAATTTAGCATGATTACTCAAGGATAAGGTGTTGGAGTGATGGCTGCTGGAAATGGGGCCTGTCTAGATTTGATCAAAAATGACTTTTTTCAAATAGTGATGGTGCTGTTTTTTACATCAGTAATGTCCTGCTATACTTTGTGATCAGCTGAATGCCACTTTGGTGAATTAAAGTACCAATTTCCTTCCGAAACAGGAAAATCTGTACATTATTCCAAACTTTTGGCTGCCAGTGTATGTATACATATATTCAATTCAAATTCAAAACTTTATTACAGACTCAGGGTCCAATTAAAATACAAGACAATACATAAAATAAGCAACATACATTTAAAAAATAAATAAAATATATAATTCATACAAATCAGTGTTACAAAGATGCAACGGTACCAATGTCTCCACAGCTTGGATTGGTAGTGTATAGTACTGTATATATATATATATATATATATATATATATATATATATGATTCTAGAGCTTTTCTCACAACTCAGTTTTCTTAATTATTTTATTTTCAGTTTCTTTTAACCAACTGGTGTCAATCTGAACTATGGACATAGTGTATTTGTGCTAGATTTATTTAAAATAGAGGCCACTTGGTTTGATATTTCATATATTGCAAATACATTCATACATTGGGGCCACTGTTCATCACATATACCATGAATAATATACAAGTGTAAGTGTATATTAGTATGGTGTCTGTGAACAGACAATGTTTATTTGTATAGATGCATACTTTATCTACAGTATGTACATATGTTTTAGGATAGTTTTATTTCGGATGAATATATGAAATATCCCTGTCCTGCAAGATGTAATGTTCTCTCTGTGTTGTGCGATAGGCTATGGTTTCCTGCAGCCTGCTCAGGCAGAGATGTTTGCACGTCAACAAGAGATTCTTCGTAAACAGAACCTTGCTAGGTAATGTATTATTACAGAACTGCGACTTTGACCATCAGTTCTGACACAGAGAAATGCATCTCAACAGACCCTAAATTGCACATTCTACACTAAATTAGCACAGTGTAGAATGTGCAACTGTTTGTATTAAACCAAAAGGAACAGTGTTACAGTGTTCCTTTAGTCATGAAAAAGACAGAAAATATCAAGGAATTTGAACATTCTAGGCCTGGAAAAGTAATGGATAATTCATAGAAAATTTTACTAATTTTACTAGTGTATGTTTTTTTTTTTTTTATTCTCTGTTCTAAAAAAATTAATAAGCTAGAAATTGCTTATTTGTGAATGTCATATCAAATATCCTTCACCAGTAATCAGAATTGTCCGGAAAAGTCATGGAAATTAATTGGTCAAAAGGCGTGGGAACCCAGGATATAGTTAATTAATGATGCGCACAAACACTGTGATCTGGTTCATGATATTATGCAATTAGTCAAAAGCTGCCTCATTGTGCCTCTCTGATTGCCATTTGTTCCTCCAGGTTGGAAATGTCTGCTGAGTTGTTGAGGCAGAAGGAGTTAGAGAACCTACACAGGCAGCGACTGCTGGCTGACCCGCTGGGTTTGCATCCCGGGTTACCCGCCGAACACCCTGCTCTGCGCAGCCTTCAGGAAATCCCAGAGGGCCACCCGCTCCGAGAGGAGCTCAATCGCCGCAACGCCATGCTGGTTTTACGCCACAACAACACCCCGTTACTCTCCCTCAACTACCAGGGGGCAGCAGCAGGCACTTCCTCTAAAGACCTCAGCAACAGGAAGAGCCTGAGGAAAGGAGGACCACTCCGGGGGGACCAACATGGGGGGTCGTCTGAGAATAAAGAGTTGGAGGGCTGTACAAGGGACGAAGACAACGAGGGACAGGATGAGGACATGAAAGACTCTGAGAATGATGCAGAGGTTGAAGACAGGCCTGAGAGGACTTCCAAAGTGGATGGACATGGGCTCAGTTCAGAGGTGTGCCAAGGCAAGGATATGACCAAGTCTAGTGAAGGGGCGAAGGAGTTGGGAGAGGGGTCGGGCAGGCTCAGTGTCCCTTGTAGCTCCACTGGGCAGGAGTCACCAACCCACCACCTCTTCACATCAGGACTGAGCAAGAGTGAGGCCAAATATCTGCCACCAGGAACTATACCAACCTTACCCACCCTGCCTGGACAGACGCTGCCCTTCACCTTTCCATATACCAGCCCTTACTTTCACAGCGGTGAGTTTACAGTCTATAACATTCATAAGATAAGAAAATCGAATCCTATCCATTGGAGATCTAACTGGCTATGTCCGAAGCCCAAGGTAGTCAGTCACTGAAACAGGTAGTATTTTGTATATGAAGGTAGTGACTAAAGTTTCAGAATTCAGACTGATTTCCAAGGCACTATAATGTCATGTCTAATGATCTTCAACAAATTCAAGTGAGCTTTAGAGATACCCATGCAAATATTTAGTTACTAAAATGCCTATGTCTTGATAAATAAGAATGGACATTTATAAACTGATTTACATCTTTCAACCGCTCCTTTAGACACCATTTTTATTCTTTCAAACAAATGCTGAACCACACTCACAATGTGAGATACCATAGACATCTACTGTATGCTGCAAAAAATGGGCCAGATGAAGACATCGTAATTGACAGAATGTTACGCAAACATTGGATTCGGAGGTGCCTTGTTGACTTCCAGTCTCCAGATACTGCCTGTTAAGACAACATTTTTCAGCTTCCAGACACAGGCACAGTCCCAGACTTTATTTTAGAGGCATTCATTTCCATATCCACAAGTATATTTCCTCTAATTCCAGTTCTGCAACTTTCCTTTAAAACACACATACAAACACACTCAGTGCAACCATGTGCCTGCTCTTCAAATTTAACAATGTGTCTGAGCTCAAATAGTAGGCCTATTCCTTGTTGAGAGTGAGTGAGAGAGAGAGAGAGAGAGAGAGAGAGAGAGACAGACAAGAGCCGGTTAATGGAAAATGGGTCTACTAATGAGGAAGTGACCAGCTCAGAGAGAGGCTGGATAAACTCTACACAGGCATTTCATCTAAACCTGAACATATACATCACATACAAAAACATTTTGGCTTATACATATAAATGGACTAGTATACAAGATGTACAACTATACTAATAACAGGATGAGACCGAAGGAACAGCTGAGAGCAGAGCAGATATACACACAAACACACCTACCTGAAGAATAACATAAAAATAAATATTTGCCCATCATCATTTACTCACCCTCATGTTGTATGACATAAAAGGAGGTATTACCCAGAATGTCCAGGCTTTTATTTTGCATATAAACATAAGTCTATGAAGGTAACAGCTGTCAAGCAACAAAAAAGTACCATAAAACACCACCTGTTCCATACGACTCAAGGGTTATATTCCAAGTCTTCTGAAGCCATATGATTTGTGTGAGGAACAGCCCAACATTTAAGTAATTATTTACTGAAAACCTTGGCTTCTGCCTGTTTATATCTGGCATGTTCATGATACTTCAAGAACTTCTTTCTTTGCATACAGTCACGCAACTCAAGCAGAGCACACAGAATGGGGAGAATAAGCAGGAGAACAAACTGTACACAAACTTTGGTTCGTCATTTTTGAAGTGCGGAAACATGATATTTAAGGCAAGATTTTCAGTGAATTACTTACATTTCGGTCTGTTCCTCACACAAAGCTATCGTATGACTTAAGAGATATTGGAATAAAGTGCAGAAGTCAAGTGGAGCAGTTTTATGTTTTTTCTTTTTTTTTTTTTTTTTTTGTTGATGGACAGCAGCATTTGTCATACACTTTTGTCAGATGGACAAAGAGCAGCATGAACATTTACCTAAATATTTTATACATATTTAGTGTTGCACAGAAACAATTTGCATTGTGAAGAAAATGAGAGTGAGTAAATGATGACAGAATTTTTATTTTTGGCCGAACAATTACTTTTGATTTATGACTCCCTTAACTAAATACAAAATACAAGCCATATCAACATATCAGAGAAGCACATAAGGTTTGACACTGCATTAATATCTTGTTACATCAGGCAAGTAGCTGAAGTGTTTGTCCCCACCCAACTCAAATGAGTGAGCAACTTCAGCTATCTGAAACTCATTACCTGCAGTATCTCTCTCCAGCTGAGAGACCTCCCCCAGGAAGGGGCCCTGCCGCTGACCTTTACTAAACTCTGTAATAGGCAGGGTCAAAAACAGAGCGTGATGCAGGTGCAAGCAGGAACAGCAGGCTTTCTGTCTCTAATGATTTCTGCTTCCTCTCTGCCCGCCGGGCCCATAGGCGCCATGGGAGGTCTTTTCGTGGACGGAGAAGAGGCGGGAGCAGCCGAGGACATTAGCAAGTGGAGTGTGGAGGAGGTGTGCAGCTTCATCAGCAGCCTAGCAGGCTGTGGGGATTACACACAGGTGAGGACAAGAGCAGGAGCAGAGCGTTGGACGCCTCCCCTCCTCTCCCCTGCCTTTAACAGGGGCCATTGGAGATCTACAGCACAGAACGAAGATCACAAGTGCTGCAAATTTGTAGATGACATTAGACCGAAATAATAGCTTGCTTTAGTTTTTTATAGTGTTCTTTAAAAAGTTAGAAGGCCGCTCTGCGCTGCTCTTATCTTTCTCACTCACAGCTCTGTCGTCTCACACATCACACCACACTGGATGCCAGTCTGTTGCATGCTCAACGCATCACCTAAACCCCACCATCAACCACAGCGCACCACATTTCACTGCAAATGCTGCGTGCATGAGTCTCCCCATAGATTGAGAGTCATGTGAATTGTGTGACTATAGAGTGAACTGATCAAAGTTAATGAATGTCAGCTGAGGTCAGATCATCTCTTTCAGGTGTTCAGAGAGCAGGCCATTGATGGCGAGACTCTTCCATTGCTGACAGAAGACCACCTCCTTAACAACATGGGTTTGAAACTGGGGCCTGCACTCAAGATCCGCTCTCAGGTAAATAAATGACCTGCTACACAAGACCCCCTTTACACCTGTTATTAAGATCTGTTTCGGGTTCTCCGAAGTGGACAGCGCTAAATACAGGTGTCCCAAACATTTTGTGATTTGATCACTCAAACCATATTTGAAGTTGGTAGAAAATGCATGTAGTATAAATGGTAATTTGTCTTGCATCCCAGAAAACAGTGAAGGGTCGCCTGTGCACCTGTAAATTATCCACAGCTCTAAAACAAGGGTTGTAAAGTTTGCTCAGGAATTAAATGAAAAAATACCATGATAAAAAAACAAAAACCTTTGGGCACTTTTGGTCTTGTGAATTTGTTGAAAATAAAATATTAAAAAAAAATTCACACTCACTAGTTTTTTCATTTGTCTACTGACAATGTCCAAGAGTGCGTGTACATGCATAACAGGAGGATTTGTCATTTTTTGCTGAAATGAAATTTTTTACTCCGATTCTGTATTGTGTTTAATAGAATCCCATGAAGGAAATGACGGTGATGACATTTTTTTAATAAAAAGGCAGACCTCCTTTGTCATGCTATTAGTAAGGTTAATTTCATAGCTAACATTTTTATGTATCATAAATGCACACAACTAAATATTTTCACACTTTTTGCATAATTTGGCTAAATATCAGCTTGATCGGCAGTGACACACAATATTAATACTCTGCTCTCAAGTGATATTTACCTTGATTTTTCTTCTCATCTCAAGCATGCTCCTCACTGACACTTTTTTAAAAACTCGGGTAACAAGTACACTTACTATTGAAAAAACAAAAAATTATGCTGTGGAAGTCAATTTTATTTTCAAAATTTAAATAAATATTTCACACAATAAATATTGAAATGGTTTGTGTATTTCACTCTTTATAGTTTTATACATGTAATAATTTGTACTTTTATAATAGTGTAATATTAAAGTCTGTGTATGGGACAAAGCTAAAATAGACAAATATACACATAAAAGGCATTTTTAAAGTACCAAAAATAAATGAATAAATGATATTTAAGCCCATTTTAATGTGGCCTTCGTTTAAGAAAGAAAAAAAAAGTTAAATAAACATTTGTTAGTTTTAACAGAAATCATCCTCTGGGATATGAAATTGCCCAAAGTTAAACTAACACCCTCATATACATGCAAAAGGCTTCATGGAACTTGTTCAGTATGCCTGATATCAACATGCAGTGACAGAGATAACATAAGCACACACATCCAAGGAGGAATTCGAAGATTTCTTCCCAAAACATTTGTGCTTAAAATTCAAATATAATTGGAAGAAATGGTGTGGCAATTTTTTTGTGCTTTCTTTTTTTGCGATTTTTCATCGACACATAGTAACACACTGAGGTAGCGAGTGATAAATTTAGTCATTAAATCAGAGACCCTCCCACTGAAATCTGATCATAAGTGGTCACAGGAGACGCGTTACCACAAGGTGTAAACAGCAATGTGTATTGGCTTACCACTTGTGATCGGATCACCCAAGATGGATCAAAGTTTTCCATAGAGGCAAATACAGCTTAGATTCTCCAAATGCGGGTCTCGAAATAACTGCAGTTCTGTTTTGTATAAGTTTTTTCTGCATATTCATTTGTCTGAGCTGACATGAAAGCAGTCATCTTGTATCGTTGTTACTGTACATCCTTGTGTATTTCCTGTTGACTGTATGGTGAGAAATAACGCTGGCATGTGGCTGTTTCCTCAGGTGGCGCGACGCATTGGCAGAATATTCTACATGACCAGCTTCCCGCTGGCCCTCCCGCTGCCGCCATCTGCTATACGCCCAAAAGACAGAGACCCCCTGCCTGCCGAGACCCGCCCTCCTTCCACCGGCAGCACTTCCTCGCCATTCAGTGTGCCCGCCTGCCGCGCCTCCCCTAAGCAGGAGAACGGAAACCCATCCGCAGCAGGAGCCTACGACTCTACTAAACCTCCCTCGTAGAGTTGGCCATTAAAACTCTTGACTGCTTCTCCATATGGCAGAGGCAGTGCTCCAAGGAGGAGGTAAAGACGGAGAAAAGGCATGAAGGGGGCCCCCTTTGAACTATTCTTTTCTTCCTCTCATCCTCCCCTGCCACCCCACCATATACCCCTCCCAAAATAAAAAGGACCTTTATGCAGAGGTACTTAATCTTTTTAGGAAAAGTGTGGAGAAATGTGCCGAATGAAGAGAGACAGTGATGAAACAATGCGGGCTGAAACAGCTCCACCCTTCGCAATGGCTTTGAGGAAGCCAAAAAATCCAAAGATGTGCAAATAGGGACTTGGGGACGAGACAGGAAGCATTATAGTGTGCGAGAGGAGAACGTGAGTAGACAGCTGCTCTTAAACGGCATGCCAGAATTCAGCTAGTGCACAAGGTCAAACAGACACTGTAGAAAAGCATCTTTCGATGAGACGTGGTAACTTGTGGTATCCATCAGGACTTGGAAAGAGACATTTTCTTTTCCTGGTTTCTCTCCACCTCCTTCAACTTCCATTGTTTCAAATTCCTGTGAGTTGGTTTAGCTTTGAGAGACTAAACCCCCCAAAGAGGAGTCAGTATGAACTGGATGGAACTCATTTGCAGTTTTAACCAGTGCAACTATGCATTCCACCAGTCCAAAGCCAAAGGTTGGCTAGATGTGGAATTTTTAATGGAGATCAAATATTGATTTTGCCAGTGACGAAACAAGGTACACAGATACAGGGAGGTGGGATCACAAATGACCTCAAAAAGACAAAGAGACGTGGAAAGCACTTAAACTTCCTGTGACCAAAACCATCATCCAAAGCAATGACCCAACCGCTCACCTTACAAATGTCTGGGCCCCATTTTACTTTCACTACCGTGTAGGAGGAGCATCGGAGATGGATGTACTGGTATGCCCGTCCCAATGCCAGTCCATAGACGGAGGTCACAGTTACTGCTGTGGGAACTGTTATCCATAATTGTACAAAAACATGCTCAAGATGAGAATATAATGAAGATGAAATAAGTGGTACGTTTTGTTAAATGTAGTTGCACGAATTTAAATTTTTATTGAACAAAATTTGACTGGCGACTGACTTGGTGGTACTTTTTGTTCAGCTTTTTCTGTTTGCTGTGTATTGCAGTTTTAATAATCATGAGCCGCACTCTTAAAGGCCACTCAGCATATCAGGAAAAAAGTAATATTTATAGGGACTTCTGTTTGCCGTAGTTCGAGCAACAAAATATAAGTAAATTGCCCTTAACTTGAACCCAAAGAACAATACTTTTCTCTTTGTTGCAGGGAAACAGAAGGCACAAAGCTCTTTATGCAAATCTTTTAAATTGTTTGTTTGTTTTTAAATATGTAAGCAATTAATTAAAATCGTCTCTAGATTTCCCATCAATGTTTTTGTCTTTATCCTATTTTTCTATTCTCCACTGAGTGAAATAAATCCTATTGAAAACTTACAGATGCCTTTTCCCTCGTTTTTCTCTGGGTAATGTGTTTATTTCCAAACTCCTCCACAGTAGGCAGGGAGTGGCGGCCCCAGTGGATGGTAAATCCCCTGGTTGGGAGGAGGGGGAGGGTAGGGTTCAGGTCAACAACAGCTGTCAGAGCGTCAGGTTCAGTCACAGGCCAGGGCCCCCGTCTCCCACCTAACCCAAAAAAACAACGGACTCCCAGGGACGCCCGCCATCCACCCCTTTTTTTTTACTGCACCCCATGACTGCCAGCACCAGGTGCTGTGTGTGATAGACTGTGCACAGAGTGATAGATGAGTAAACCTGTTACCCAGTCAAAGACTCTCACAAACACTGGCATGATGCATGCTGCAGCTCAAGTGGAAACTGAGTTTCCTCTAATACAGCCCAGCTGACGTTCAGTCATGGTGGCCTGAATTTAACTTTGCCTGGAGTTCTAAAAAAAACTCCTAAAGCTGGGAGCTAGTATGGAAAGAACTAACAGAATGCACGTCAAAATATGAGTGCCCCCACACTGACATTTTGCAACAGAGAAAATGCTAAAGCAATAAACAACAGCTGTTACACCAGGTGAGAAGACCCAATTTTGAGCACAACAGGATGATTTTACAAAGTTGAATAACAGAAGTCTAAAAAAAAAAACATCTTAAAGGGATAGTTTACCCAAAAATGAAAATTCTGTAATCATTTAATCACCCTCATGTCATTCCAAATTTATATAACATACTTTCTTCCATGGAACACAATAGAAAGCATTAAAATAAAGTTGATGTTTTCCATACAAGAAAAACGTGACTGAGGCTGTCAGTAACATTCTGCCAAACTTCTTTTGTGTTCAATGGAAGAAAGTCACACAGGAGTGAAAGTAAATGACAGAATTCTCCTTTTTGGGTGAACTATCCCTTTAACTTCCAGTCCCACAAGCAATCTGTGGCTGTAGAACACCTGTAATTCATAGCGCTCTACACATCCCCCACCTCTTGCATGTTTAAGAAACATATTTTACTAATTTGATGCTTTTAGAAAACAGTGACCACATTTACTGTACAGGCACAATTATGTTTACTTAACCGGCAACATAAGGTCATTAACGGTTTAAGCAAAAAATTATCGGCATGCATAGATTTTTGCCCATTACCCTGTTTTCGCATTGCATGTTAACACCTTTACCAACGGTCTTACAGTACCAGCTTATCCAATAACTATTTGTGTTTTGACATCAAAAACAAAAGAACAACCCAATGCTTTCAAACCTTATGTTCAAATGGTTTTCTTGATTTTGTTTGATTTTTGGTCGTTTTTTAGCATATTGGTGTGCATGTATGAATAAGTGTAGTATTCTTAGCTTAGTTTAAAACATTTTACCTTGTTGAAATCCATTTTGCAGAGTTCTGCAGATTTTTGCACAAATTCAGTGCAGAAAATGCAAATAAAGTCTGCTAATTACGCGCACCATAACTTGAGCTTTGTGGAGTCTTGACAGCTGAAACGCTGCTTTAAAACTTTTCGAAAAAGCCAAGCCGATGCAGAAAGTGATGAGAAAGCACTGAAGGGGAGAGACGTTTTGGCAAGAGAACAGGCTGCCCTCTGTTTCTTCCCTTCCTCTCTCCCCACCTGGGCAGCACAGCCTGGCAGTGGATGATACGAGAGTTTGGCAGCCTGGTGCTCTGGGCCGACCCCTCTGCCTCCACCTCCCTCCTATGCACCCATTCAATGCCTCTAAACGCAAGCAGTGCCTTGGGCACACCAATACCATATTTCAAAACACTGTGGTGAAAAGATCCCATTTTAACCTGCCCTAAATGTAGAGAAATATTATAATCGTTCTTTAATTTTTTTGAAAAAAATTATTTGAAAACTTTTTTGTTTTTGTTTTTTTAGAAAGGTCTTTAATTTGATAAAAGATTAATTTAGTTTTGGTTCACACATTTTGATATAAAATGGTGCACAAGGAAACAACACTACAACAGGGACTGTACATAGCTCTCAATAATGGTGCCAGTTATGTCTGGATGTGAAATAGAGGTCTGATATAACTGTGACCAGTCCTGATCAGAGAGCTCTAGGTCCTCGATCATATCGTCATCTCCCTGTGCTGCCACCTCCAGTTCTGTGCCCAACATCTTTCGCAGTGCTTTATCTTTAGAAGACGAGGGCTATTTTTGGTCATCATCTGAGAAAGATAATGAAAGAAATAGAGAAGAGATAAACAATGTGTAAAATGAAAGCATGTTTGTATATGAGTATATATATATATATATATATATATATATATATATATATATATATATATATATATATATATACATACACACACACACACACACACACACACACATATACATATATACTATAAAAAAAAATATAAAATATGGATTGAAATTCAGTTTAAAATAAATTGCATTATTGTGGCAGATGAATAAAGCATTGATTAGACAATATAAAGTGGCTTAGGAACTCAATAAATTGTTTTATTCTCATATTACTGAACAAGCCTACAGTTGAGGTAGATGAGTTTGTCAATGTGTCCAGTTCTTGTGTTCCTTCTGTGCTATTTTTAATTGTCGCTCTATGTACATGTGTGTGCCTCAGACAGATGCACTTGGAGCATCTCACTGGTATTCAGCGTCATAAACGCTGCATTTTTAGGATGCTGTGTAAAGTTAAAAGTAGTGGAAACTTTGAAAAATAGCCTCTCAAGATTCCTGTATTCTGTTGTGCTTCCTCCAGTGAGCGGTTCTCATTCTGTGAGGTTTGTTGAGGCATGCTGCCACCTTTTGACGTGGTGCATAAAAACAGATGTACTTCAAGCTTGAATTGCTCGTATGGTAGGAGAATCTGTACTTTAATTATGGAATTTACGTACACGTCAGGGGGCATGATTAATTGCGTACATTTTTAGAATGTGTTATTTTTTTTTATAGAATTAATCACACTAAATTAACACGTTAAATCGACAGCCCTATATACAGTATATCTCAAGATATTTCACAGTGAAGATCAAATTAAAAGAAACTAGAAATATTAACCTGAATCATCCTCTGAGGAATCCACATCCTCTTCCCCATCTTCATCTTCATCAGCACCCAGGTCCGTGAGGTCCTTAAGACCTTCATCATCAGAGTTGTCCTTTTCATCTGTAAAGAGATTTAAGTAAATGTCTTTTGAACAATCATTTTGAGGAAATGGACAAAGAAAATGGTAAATCACTTTGAATACATTTCAAAGGTACAGTTGACCTGAAAATGAAAATTCTGTCATAATTAAACCGTACGACTTTCTTCTGTGAAACACAAAAGGAGATGTTAAACAGTATGTTAGTCTCAGTCAACGTTCACTTTCACTGGATCTTTTTTCCTCAAAGGAATAAAAGTAAATGGTGACTGAGACATAAGCCCAAAGTACACTACAGTTTTGACATGAATGCTTAGCGTCTGCATACAGTCAAACTCTAGCCTTTCAAAGCATACTTCATTTATCTGTGCGCATACACAGGCGGATGGCACATGCACACTACAACGGATCCTATGAGATACTGGACTATTTCTTTTCAGGAGTTTAGTCCCATAAAGATGTCTTTATTTTATCTCCTGACCTCCTCACACATGCGTTCTTGACGTGCACATCTATTGTTTTCACCTTTGTCTCCTGTAGTTTACTGGCGATTACATCTTCTGCTAGTGCTTCTTCGTGACAGCAATGGCTCAGTTGTGAGTGTTGCCACCTCTTGGACTCACTAATTGGTGCAAATAATTCCTCGTGCACATTAGTTTTAAAAAATTGGGCCGCTCACATTCAGTGCTCGAGCACTCTGCTAATGACGAAATTTGCATCATGCGCTCTGTACACAGATGCCTAGCATTCGCATATAACCGAAGTACACTTTGAGCTTAACATTCAGCCTAATGTCTCCTTTTCTGTTCAAATGGAAGAAATAAAGTCATATGGGTTCAAAACAACATGAGTGTAAATGACAGAATTTTCATTTTTGGGAGAACTGTCCTTTTGAGGCATTTGTTTTTGACCTTCTTAGATCTTTCTAAGAAGATTCTAAGTATTATTAAAGTACTAAAATGCTATATAACAACATATAACATTTTCGGAACAAATGGTAGATGCCAATGCCCATAAACCTCAATTTTAAACACCCAACTGAATGAGCTTGTTTGATTTTAGTGGAAGCGTTCTTTTAGAAACTAAAATATACCATAACTGACCTACCCATGCTGCTCACGTAAGTGACAACACATTTAGAAGTTTGTTTAAAATTACAAAAAATAGAGGCTAGCTTCTGACGGCAATTTACCACTGGTAATTCAGAGGTGCATGTGTGTGGGAGTGTCTTGTGCTCTCTGAAGAGGACGAGACTGAAATCCCTGAGCTTTGAAGTGGGATTTGATTAGATGTTGCCTGGGAGGTGAATGGCAGCACAGACACCTCCCCAGCCAGGCACCCTCCACCCTAATTACCCAACACACACTGGAGCCAGCCATAGGGGGAGATCCTTGCTTAACACAAAGTGCACACCTTGCTGCCGAGAGCAGGCTCATGCATCTTAATATTACTAGAGAAAGGCTGGCCGTAGAGCTCATGGGTTCAAAGAAGGTACAGAAGTCTACCAGGTGCACAAGGAGAAGAATTTAATGACTTGCTGTGGGCTGATAAATATGGTTAAAATGTAGGAGGACAACAATTTAAAAGACAGAATAAAAATGTTGCTCCCAGCACTGAAAACAGGAACACTGAATATCAGGGTGTTTAAAAATGAAAAAATGCACATTAATAAGTCAAGTCTTTGAGAAAGTTGACAGCATTAAACATGGCACACAGAAGTGACAACAAAAAACAAATGTGACAAAAGTTAAGAGAGCCAAGTATTTTTTTTATTTTAGACCATAATATCGGAGTTACTTTTTAAATAAACACATTGCTTTTGTACACCTCTACTTTCCCTGTATTGCGAGAAATCAGGAGTAAAAGTGTGCATACTTCGGGGAGGAGATGTAGGGCATGATGGACATTGTAGTTCTATAGAGTTTGAGGCCAGAGACTATCTAGCAAAGACGAGTCACTTCTATTTAAATGAATGGGAGAAATTTGAACACCCAACCAAAAAGGTCTAGCACCCAACAGTCAATGAATGTAGAAAGGAAGCTCCTGCCTTGCAGGTAAAAGAGCCAATCACCTTTTAGATGCAGACATCGCCTGTCAATCAACTTGCTAACACACATCCGCATTAGCTATACAATCTGGGAAAATTGTGTTTTAGCGTAATATGAGGTCAACATTCGGTTGTGTGAATGCAAATGATTCATATGTTAATACACTGCGTTAAAAAAAAAAAAAAAAAAAATCAGTAAATGCATTTAGGCAGAGGGATTATAAGACTAGTCTTCCACTGGCCACAATATGATACACAGGGTGAAATACTCAATTCACTGACTTGTGCAGCTGAACTGCTCCGTGTTACAGCTCCCCGTAACTGGGAGAATGGGATGAGAAAAGCTAACTCTGGATCAGTGGCTCCGAGCAACATTCTACATCAATTGTGTATACAGAGAAATGTCTTAGTTTCTAAAAAGATTCTAATTTTTTGTTTTATAATAAACAAGTAGTTTGATTTGTGAAACAAAGCATTTTCATGACATTTTGGTAGCATTAAAAATGATTCCATTCAAGTTGTATCAACATGCGCCTTTGAAGTTGTGTGCGATCAACCAGTGGCGTCTGTACACACCGTGGATCAACTCAAAACAAGTGTGCACTGAGATGACTTATGTGAAAAATATTATTTTATTCATCAGAAACATTTCCTGAACATGTTAGGCTGGCATTCCCCACTGAATTTTATCGTGACTTTTGAAAAACAGCTTAAGTTGACTCTGACGTTGCCAATGGGCACAGCACATGATGACATATATGATGCAGGTTCAAGTGTTGGACTTTGCTGCTTTAGATAAGACAGTGGTTATACTTCATTATTCATAATGGCTGCCATGTTGATGGAAAAACAAATCATGCATATTCATGTTATTGATTCTTTATTATAAATATGACGTAAAGACCTACTTTTTAAATATCTGTTTGTTTACTATGTTGTTTTGACATGAGTATTGTACAGTAGATAGCATGACCTGTAATGCCTCTTGTATGCAATGCATGGCTTATTTGTATGGAATGCATAGCATAGCAGAAGAGAAAGTGGCTGTGAAAAAAAAGTAACACAAAACGTAACGCTTTACTTTCCATAAAAATTTACTTTTTAAGTTACTTTAAGGAGTAGCGCAATATTCTTATGAGTTACTTTTAAAAGTAGCATTACCCAACACTGTTTTTGACACCCTGTTCAAACGCTGAGCGCCCCTCAACCCTGCAAACAAGCGGGTATTAGAGTCAATTCCTACATGACAAAACGATATGGCAGCGAGATAAACCTTAACGGTAGAAAAGGCTCTGCCTTTATCCAAAAGTTCCTGAAGAAAACAAAAAACAGTCTGCCACCAAACATAAAAATGGAACAATGTGTCTGATGCACACCATTGCTCAAACACACTCCATTTTTGATCATACGCGGAGCGCATTGAGGCAGCCCTCACACTGAATCATTTCAATTACCCTTGGGGGTAATTCCATGCCACTTTAATTTAGCCTCTCACGGGCCTGGCCCAGAGAGCTACTCGGTCCGGGTCGAGGTGAAATATTTCCCCCCGTGCTTGTGACAGCAAGTCCCTGCATAGCTGGAGGGGCCAGGCCTGGCTGCACAAGAGTTGTATTAACTTTGCCAGTCAGTTTCCCCGAACAGTTTGGGGCAATCAATATGACTGAGTGACCATATTCTCTTACTCTTCATAGAGTTCAAATTATTAAACTCAGTGGCGGACAACGTAATGTAGTGGGCTTGGCCAAGAATGCGCTAGAGTATCCACACCCATAGGAACACCGTCTCAAACCAGAGCAGAACAGAGGGCAATTAGCATTTTTATACGACGCAAAGAGATCTCTCGTACAGCTCAAGTCGAGTGTCAAGTGGGTTTTTATTGTTATTCCTCTAATGAGCTTATATACACTGGAACAAAATGTTCTCCAGGACCATGGTGCAACACAGAACAGTATGCAAGACTAAAATTAAAGTACAATACACAACAGAGTTCAGGACAATAAATAGACATAACAGAACAACAGATACATAGGACAATAAATACACAGGGCAATAAATACACAGAAATAAGCTATAGACTGTACACTATTTTGTAACGTAGCAGCATATGTATATATATATATATATATATATATATATATATATATATATATATATATATATATATATATATATATATAAAAAGGTAGAGCAAAAGTATAGCATAAATGAGTTCCATAATAATAAGTGACTGATGCAGCTTTGTAAAGTGCAGGTGTGCAATGTTTTTTAGTCATACTGGGTTAGGTGTTTGACTAGGCCAGGTGAGCATTGGGAGGCAGCAGGGTGTTGAGTAATCCGACTGCCTCAGGGAAGAAACTGTTGAGGAATCTGCTGGTGGTGGCACGGATGCTCCTGTACCTTCTGCAAGATGGCAGGAGGGTGAAGAGTCCATGAGAGGGGTGAGAGGGGTCGTGCACAATACTGGTGGCTTTGCGGAAGCAGCGGTTGTTGTATGTGGTGTCGATGGTGGGTAGAGAGACTCCGATGATCTTTTCAACTGTTCTCACAATTCGCTGTAGGCTCTTGCGGTCGGAGGCTGTGTAGTTCCCGTGCCATACGGTGAGACAGCTGGTCAGGACACTCTCTATCATCCCTCTGTAGAAGGTGGTGAGGATGGGAGGAGGGAGTTTGGTTCTCTTCAGGTGCCACAGGAAATGGAGGCGCTGCTGGGCCTTCTTGGCTGGGCAGGTGGTGTTGAGAGTCCAGGAGAGATCCTCTGCCATATACACACCAAGAAACTTGGAGCTTTTGACTCTCTCCACAGTTGATCCATTGAAGTGTATTGGTGAGTGGTCTGCTTGGGTCCTCCTGAAGTCAACAATTCAACAATCATCTCTTTAGTCTCATCAACATTAAGAGATAGATTGTTGTCTCTACACCATTCTGTGAGCTGGTTCACCTCCTCTCTGTTTGCTAAATCTTTGTGGCCCACAACTGTAGTGGGATCAGAAAACTTGAACTGTACTTTGCAGCACCATCATGAGTCAGCAGGGTAAAGAGCAGTGGACTGAGCACACAGCCCTGGGGAGTGCCGGTGTTCAGTGTTGTGGTGCTGGACATGATGTTGCCGATCCTGACGGACTGGGGTCTCCCAATCAAAAAGTCCAGAATCCAGTTGCAGTGGGAGGTGGTCATACCCAGCAGGTTCAGCTTTGTTATCAGTTGTTGTGGGATGATTGTGTTGAATGCTGAACTGAAGTCTATGAACAGCATCCTTACGTAGTTGTGCTTTTTGTCCAGTTGGGTCAGAGAAAGGTGGATGGTAGCAGATATGGCATCCTCTGTTGAGCGGCTGGGATGGTAGGTATACTGAAATGGGTCCAGTGTGGTGTGAAGACTGCTCTTTATGTGTTTCATGACTAGCTGCTCGAAGCACTTCATGATGATAGGTGTGAGTGCAATGGGCCGGTAGACATTCAAGCAGGACACAGATTATTTCTTCGCCGCAGGGATGATGGTGGTCATTTTGAAGCACACAGGGACAACTGCTTGGCTCAGGGAAATGTTGAAGATGTCTGTGAGGACATCTGCAAGCTGATCAGCACATTCCCTGAACATCTGGCCAGGTATGTTTTCAAGACCTGCAGCTTTCCATGGGTTAACTCTGGCCAGAGTCTTCCTGACGTCTACTGCAGACAGACAAAGTACTTGGTTGGTGGCAGTTGGGGAGGTCTTCCCCACTGGCATGTTGTTCTGTGCTTTGAACTGTGCGTAGAAATCATTCAGTGCTTCTGGAGCGAGGCATCACCATCACAGACAAGTGGTGTAGCTTTGTAGTCTGTGATGGCCTGAATGCCTTGACACATGCGCTTTGTGTCCTTGGATTTTAGGAAGTGACCGTGGATTCTTTTTGCATAGTTGTGCTTTGCCTCTTTGATAGCCTGGGACAGATTGGCCCTTGCTGTGCAGAGGGCTGCCTTGTCATCAGACCTGAAGGCAGTTTCTCAGGTTTTCAGCAGTGAGCGCACTTCAGCAGTCATCCACGGTTTCTGGTTTGCACGTGTGGTGATGGTCTTGAAGGAAGTCACATCATCTATGCACTCGCTGATGTAGCCAGTTACTGATGCTGTGTATTCCTCCAAGTATGTGGTGTTGTGGTATGTAGCAGCCTCTCTGAACAAATTCCAGTCTATGTGTTCAAAACAGTCCTGAAGTGCTGAGATGGCTCCTTCAGACCAGGTTCTCACCTGTTTCAGAACCGGTTTGGCACGTTTCAGGAGTGGTCTATATGCTGGGATTAGCATAAAAGAGATATGGTCCGAGCAGCCGCGATGGGGGCGGGGTGCAGCCTTGTAAGCACCGTGAATATTTGTGTAAACAAGGTCTAAAGTGTTTGTACCACAGGTTATTAAATCAACATGCTGGTGTAATTTTGGCAGCACTGATTTCAGATTCGAGTGGTTAAGTCCCCGGCGACAATGAAAAATCCATCAGGGTGCGCTGTCTGTAAGTTACTGATAACCCCGTAGAGTTCACTTAGCGCTTCCCTTGCGTTAGCACCAGGTGGAATGTACACCAAGATGAGCATGGTGGTAAACTCTCTGGGTAGGTAGTATGGCCGGCACTTCACAGTCATAAACTCCATCAGCGACGAACAGTAGCTTGAGACCACAACAGCATTCCTGCACCATTCGTTGTTTGTGTAAACACACAGACCACTGCCGCAAGTCTTACCAGACAGTGCTGCTATCCTGTCAGCGCGATGTGCGGTTAGCCCAGCTAGCTGAATGGCTGCATCTTGAGTGCTGTCGTTGAGCCATGTTTCCGTAAAAACGAGAACACAGCAGTCCCTGACTTCACACTGGGTAGTTAGCTTTAGTTAAAGTAAGTCCATTTTATTGTCAAGGGAGCGAACATTGGAGAGGAGAATGGATGGTAGAGCCGGGCGGCAAGGGTTAGCCTTTAGCCTAGTATGGACGCTGGCTCGCTTACCACACTTCCGCTGCTTCGCACACTGTTTCCGACGCCCTCTATCCCGGCCAGCGGAATCAGGCAATACCGCGGTCCCAGGGCCTGGTTCGCGTAGCAGCCCGAGGTCGCATAGCTCTTCCCATATCCATCGTTTATTCCTCCTAAGTTTTTTCCAATGTTCAGCAAAATTTGCCGATGATAGACACCAGTGCTTCTGATGCCCATCTCTGATAAAAAGTTTCTCAATTGGTGTAGACTACACGTAACATGCACCATATTTGTGGACCCGAAGTGGCCGCTGCGTGCTGCCGTGCCGCCATCCTGATCAACCATCAGCTGACTTACCACCAGGGTGAAGTTTCCATTCTCAGTGCAGAGGATACCCACTGGACAGGAGATCTGCTCCTGTATTCATCATCCCTGGAATGTGCATGCTCGTAATGAGCGCCCCCTTGTCTGTTTATTAATGTTACTGTTGTTGTCTGATCTGACTAGGACATGGTGGCCTTGAAGGAACTGTACAAAGTGCTTTAATGCTAGAAACACTGTCTGTAACCCCAGAAGGTTTGTGTGTGTTTTGTATAAATCCGGGCCAAACCCCATACACTATTCTGCCTTCGCACACTGTGCCCCAACCTGTGAGTGACGCGTCTGTCATCACCACTTTCCTCAAAGACTGCACCCAAAGCAGTTCCCTCATGAGGAAAAGCGGGGATTCTCTAATGACGGACAGCGTGCATCCCCCCAACGTCACACTCACTCTGCGGTTGAGATTATGGCAGGGACACAAGCACTGCGCTGATATTTTGTGCTGAAACTCTCTCATTTGCAGTAGTCCCAATGGAATGAGTGACACCGTTAAGGCCATAAGACCCAATAGGCTTTGACACAGCTTGTATGAGACTTTTTTTTCCCTCTGAAAAAAGGAAAAACTGCGATTCGATCCAATGCGCTCCTCTGACAGAAACACTCAATACAGATCAGAGTTCAATCTGAGACCCAGATAATTATTTCCTGTGAGGGCACCAGACAGCTCTTGGTCTCATTTATTTTAAAGCTTAAGCTCAAATGAGACACCAACGGTCTCGTATCTATCTCTGCTTGCTGCTGCGACGGAGCGCAGAGGAGTAGATCGTCCAGCTAAGCAGACACTCTGAGATCCGTTAATATCAGCAGTGTTAGCGCTGCTTCTACACACTCGATTAAGACTCTCGTTGCCAAAGAAAGTCCATAAGGCACCATCACAAATCCGTAGGCTATAACCCTGATAGGCAAACCTTAGAAATTTTCTGTGACAGATAAATCCCAACATGGAAATATGCTTCCTTAAGATCGAATGATGTAAAACAGTCTCTGGGATGACTAAATTGAAAGCGGTGAACTTGAGCAATCAAGAATGGGACAGAGAACCCCCAACCCCCCTCTTTAGGATGAAGAAATACCTGGAGTAAAAGCCCTGACAGCTGACCACTTGTGGTACTACCCTTATTGCTTTTTTGTTCAGCAAATGGACTATTTCTTCCTCCAAAATCTGAGCTGACTCCCTCTCTGCTGTTGAACAGGTGGTTTTACAGCTAATTGAAGCCAATAACCCTGTTCTATCGCAGATCAAACCCAGGTGTGAACTGCGCATGCGTGCCAACACTGTGCATGAAACGAGAGGGGCTACCTTCAGCCCTCGCTCACTAATGGTGCAGCAGCACCATCTAGCGGCAGAGCTGGGGATTGCAGCTCTGAATTGGACATTATTTGTGAGTTTTTTGTGTTTATTTCACACATTGCTGTGCCCTCGGGCCACTGCCTGGATGCACAGAGAAGAGTTTTATTTTTGTCACACATGTTTTTGTGCAAACCATCCATCTCTCTCTTTTCTGACCCCGTGGGTGGAGAGGGGAGATGCAAACTGCTTTGGCCACATCTCTGGACATCTCCTTGATGTGCGTAGGTTGAGATCCACAATGATGCAGATCTCTTCTCACAATGCCGAGTCAGGCGCCCCGGCATCAATTTGCCACCCCATCTCCTCCATCAGCTCGGCCTGATTCGCTGTGAGGAACGAGATGGCATTAAGAACCCTTATGGCTAAGGCAGATGATAGTTAGATCTTCTGATAAATGGAGGCCGTCAGTCTCTCCATCTATTCCAGAAATGAAGGGGGAGTGGACGAAAAGGCAGCCCGACGATCGGGGTGGAGGTTATTCGCCACCAATGCCTCGACTGGAGAGGGGCTGGACAAAATCCTTAATCTCCTGCACAATCAGCCTAGAGAAACCATTAACAGACACTCTATGAAATCCAACTTGTCCAAATACATGCTATTTTGTCTGTAAAAATATACAATATGCATCGAATGGTTATTGATATACAGTTGTTAATGTTTATGACACAAACGGCAAGCACTAACAAGGTAGCTGCATTTAGAAAAATGAATAAAACCTATCATTTACTACAGAAACTGTACTCTCCTCCATTATGTTAAAAGGTTTTTGTCTCCTCCCAACTCAGAAACTCGGGTATCAAAATTATCTCTGAGTTTCCCACCAATAGTTACGACTTAGTTATGAGTAGAAAGTTGTATTAACCATAATTCCGATAGCAAGTGACGGCAGCATAACTAGGCAATTTTTGTCTGAAACGTTATTTCATTTTTTACTTGTTTGTTGAACTGTTCTATAAAAGCAATATCACACTTGCAATCGCACCACTGTTCTGTTTACCTACAAGATTGTACCTACAGCTGAATCACAGCCATGCTTACATACGGAACAACAGCACTTTTGCTCATGTGATACTGCAATATGTGCATCGGCAATCCAGCAATCTATATACCACTAATGGCCACTGAAAAACTTGATCAGTACCTCAAAGGAAATCTTACTCAAAACAAACACCAGCAGAAACAGTCACATCTTCAACACTCAATGTGATAGAAATGGTATGGGCCTTGCATCCAGTGAACTAAAATGTAAATATTGGGATTTCATATGAATGTGTGACTAAAATAACCATCCCTACCTTCCACCTCTACTCTTGTCCTTCCCTGCTCTCTTCTCACCACAGAGAAACAATTTTTGCTGTTGTTCTAGTCACACAATAAATCAGTCAAAGACACTGAACATCTACCTACTTCTAAAAAAAACATTGCCATATTACAGCCATAAAAGAAATGGCAGATGAGAAAATTACTTCATTTAAAGTGTCAAAATGTCAAATATATTAGCTAATATCTGGTTGGGTTTGGTAAAGGGGATGTACAGAACAACAAATCAACAATAACAACAAAAAAGGATTTTTGTTTGACAATATGCAACCAAGACCATTAATTAACATATTAGAGGTCATGTGACTGTGTTCTCTGGGTTTAAGTGCAGAGTATGGGGCAGTTAAGCCGTGTGGTGAAGGAGCGGCCACTAACATCTTTCCAAGCAAATGTTTTGAATTACAAACCCCCACTGGTTTCCAAGCATGCAAAAAAAAGCTTCCTGTAAGAGAGAGAGAACAGTGTAAGAGAGGGAGAAAGAGTGAGAGAGAGATTTGTAGGGACTCCACAAAATGAGGACCAGATGTAAAAAAAAGTGCCCTTCCTCTCGCCTATCGCCTCCCACCTCTTTGGGACTTTTTCTGCAGCTGTCGGCCCACGGGCGGTGGGAGTGGGAGAGTGTGGCATGTGTCCGACACATGACCCAGTGCCGAACTCCAGATTTAGAGTTAAAGAGTATAGGCAAGTGCATGTCTGACAGCTGACCTGCCTTCCATAGAGCTCAATTCACACACACACACACACACACACACACACACACACACACACACACACACACAGAGAGAGAGACAGAGTGAGGTGCAGATATACTGGGCTCTTACAACTGTACTAACTGGAGAGGAATTCTATTTAATGTGCAATAAAGATCTTGTCTCAGTTTCAATACTGGTTTAAAAACGCCATTTCTAAATTAAAGAACATGAACTGCAAAGATTCTCCTGAATGCACTTGATCTTTAAAAAAATATATATTCAGAGAGCTGCACTTTAACTGCTGTATTAGGGTTTATACAGTTTTTTTTAAACGTGTTTAAGCAAAGCTAAGACTCATCTCTGAGGCGAGTATCTTCAGATAGAGCAGTGCAATGGACTACAGCCTCCCAGTGACAAAGAAAGGCATTACAGGGAACACAAAATGCTTCTCAGCTTTATTTGGGATTGTTAAAAAGTTCCCATGAAATCGTTGAAGATGAGCCGTTTTCTTTCCGGTGTTGATACATTTACTATTGAAAGTGTGCAAAAGGCGATAGAGAGAGTGTCAGAGCGCTGTCGTGCTAGCCAGTATGGGGACTTTTATCATGAAACGCGCTTATCGCGGATAGCCGGAAGAGGCGCTGTTCATTACTCGGAGATCGGCAGACTGCCTCTGCCACTGCTCGCGATTGGGTTTTCTGCTTAAACTAGTGTTGGAGACGTGCATCGTCATTAATATCAGCCACAGTTTGGATGTAATTTGTGTTGTGTGCGTCCTATAAGAGTGAGTACATATAAACCTGCAATGTTAACTGATTGATGCTTGGCTTTATCAGTGATGACGCAGTTATTAGCAGTTCAATGTTGCGTGATAATTCTATTATCAACATGCTATTCTTGTAACACATCTGTTGATTTACAATGTTCGGAGTTATAATGTTTATAATGCTATAAGTCGTTTGGATAATTAATAATAGTGGATGCACTGGTATACTAAGTGTTTATACATCATTATGTTACTGTAAGAGGGGAGCAGCCTATAGTTGTGTATGCATAATAATACTTGTAATGGTGGTTTTATTAGAATATTGCTCTTTGTTTCTGGCAGGAGAAACCACACCGTCCACCACAATCATACATCTCATGCTTCTACTGATATGTACCCAGCCCTCTCAAGAAGACAAGATCTGTGAAAGACAGTACTTAAGTTCTCCCTCTAACTGGCTCACGCCTCCCATCATTCTCAGCAACCCGTGTATGCTTATTAGCAGTGGTCCCAGAGCCCATACTGAGCAGAGAGTATTCATTCCTCTGGATGTTTCCAAGGAGGCCTCCTTGACTCTATCACATACACCACTTTGTTGCCCACTGCAGTCCTCAAGTCTATCTGTCCACATCCTGTTAGTAGAAACTGACTGATGTGCATGTAAAGGCTGACTCCCCTCTCTGATTTGATTATAGCGCATCTGTGAAAATAAACCTGTTCAAACTGCTACTTCCCTCTGTGGTGTTCTGACCGACACACCTGGTTCACTGCGATTCAAGCTAGCCCTAACAGTATAAGGTAGCCCTTCGCTACAGAAAGACTCATCTTTTTTTTAAATAGCTAGTATGCTTTAGTCATGTCACAGGCCTGAACCATGATTTGCTACTTACTAGTTAGTTGCAGGTGGTATTAGGTGGAGCATTTCACTACTAAATATATGTAGTGGAAGATGAGTCATCAATATTTTAGGTAAGTTTTCCCAGTAAAAAGACTGTAAATTCTGAATACGTATATCTGCTAATTTAATTTTGGTGGGAACAGGGTAATGTAGTACAACATCAAATATGAAGCTGTTACCTTTGAATTTGAACAGGTCATCACCCTCGTCACTATCTGACTCAAAGAGACCCTTAAACTCCTCCTTGTCAGATTTCTTCTCTTCAGCCTTCTTGCGCTTGATTTCAGGGAGATTCAAGTCCTCCATCTAAATAAAAATGCCATGCAACAGAAAACAAGGGATGATTTTTTAAATACTTGACACCAGGTGGAGTGTTTAGCAGGGACTAAAAACGGTTCAAGGAACGAAAACAAACAAAAAATTTTAGCAGAACGTAACCGAAAACCAGAACATAGTGATTTTCAACTGTTCCGGAGTGAAAACAGTATTTTTTTAATGCTGGTAACTGGTTATAACCGGTTAATTTTGTTCTGATAATTTTTTTTTATGAAACTAAAGGCCAAAGTGTTTATCACAGTAAATTTTTGGAATTACACCACTTCATGTTGCCCGAAAAAATGAAACCTGTGCTGTGATCCTGAAGGAAACTGCTGCATCACACATTTCTTTGCCTAACTGCCCGTTGTGGATGTTGCATTCTGTGAATGAAGACCTTTTTAACAACTATGTATAAATACTACATATACTGTACATGCACGTCTAATCCAGATACAAAGAGAACATTAGAGGTAAAAGGACATTTCTCAGTTGTTTCCAAGTCTTCAGTGAATTATTGTTAGAAATTATGCATTAATACAGATTTGACGCTGCTGGGTTTTGACTCAGAAGCAGATCTGTAATTAAAATTATACTTAACTGTTAATGAACTGTTATTCATTAACCGCACTTTTTGTTTTTGTTCTAGCCGGTAACCTTTTGGAAAGGAGGCTGCGGAACTTCTGAACCGCAGCGAAAAAATACAGTTTTTGCTCAGAACGAACCGAAATGAAAATCATTTTGTTTTTAGTCCCTGGTGTTTAATATCTTTAAATGCTGTCATTAATCAAAACTGGCAAAAGCGAAACATCTGCAGACATGAAAAAATGAGAACATAATGAAGAAATGGGAGGCTATTATGCTGATTGCGTGCTTTTTTTTAATATTCAGATACGATTTAGACTGAATCTGACCGAGACATCTAGAAAAACAGCAGTTGAATTGTTCAGTTTTTTCCTAGTCTATGTACATACTTTGTGAGTCTCCTATCTCACTAACATAATGATCACAAAAATTAGTAACTTACACTGCTGAGTCAGCATTTTATTTCAACATCTCAACAACTACAGATGATTCAAAATGGACAAAATAGATTCATTAAAAAAGCATGTTCAAAATGTATTGAATATCTGGAACACAAACAAACAACCAACCAACCAAAAATTCATATTACAATTTTTAGTTTAAATTTATTTAGAATATTTATAATTTTAATATAACAGAGAATCTCAAAAAATTATACTAAAAAAATTTGAAATTGACGTGCATCAAAATTAACCTGCAGTTTATAGAAAAATTGTGCCAATAGGGATTTAAAATTTGACTTGGACTCGTGAGAAACACGAGTAAATATTGTGCAAAAAAGCTATTTTGAGAGTTTTAAATATTTGCGACTCGAAATTATTATTTTTTTAATTATATTCTCCCCAACAAAGACTATGGAATGTAAGTGTTTTTGTGGGTGTGTATATCTTGATGGGGAAGTGGCAGAGGTAGGAGGAAGGTGGGGGAGAGGCAGTGGTAATCAGATCAGAGCATGGGGACTCGTGGATCAAAGCCTGGGATGCAGCTCTGAGCACTATAATACTCTTCCTGTAGCACTAGCCCTCCCGCCTCCTCTGCCAATCTGCCGCTTCCTAGACGCCAACACTTCGCCTGATGTCATCTCCATTATCTCCCCATGGACACGCTCCACCACACACACACACACAGAAATGCAATAGGTGCATTAACAGATCCAGTACTATAATTTTCACAATGATGATCACATCTGTGTCTTTCATAGAAGACTAAGAAAGGCTAGCTTTAAAATAGCAATGGGTTGTTTCAATACAGTATTTTTAAAATTGACTAGTCAACAAACCTATCTTTGAGAAGCCCTGTGTAATGAGACTGATTTGGGGTTCACCCAGTCAGACGCATTTTTTAGGGGGCATTAACATAAGGTACATTCTTGTGTTAAAAATCAGCAAAAAAAAAAAAAAAGTTTGTGGAGGAATTAAAAAAAAGAAGCATGAGACATGATGCAACGGCCAAACATCTCCGAATGTGCTTTAACGGGAAAGAATTTAAAGACACAACTTTCCCAAGTTTTACCGTGCAAACAGTCTAACAGCTTCAGCACAGCATGCTAATTACAGCACCAACGCTAAAAAAAAAAAAAAAACATTTAAGAAAATGCCTATATAATACTAGTCAACTCACTAATTGAATAGTTGGTCATTGGATGACTAGTCGACCATTGTGACCCATCGCTATTAATAGTTGCTGTGTTTTTTGAATTCTTACCCTCTCTTTTCCAGATATCTCCAGCTGAATCTCCTTTTCGCGTAGTTTCTTCCACTGGCTGTAATATTTTGTGAGTGGAGTGCCTTCCTCTGCTACCTGCTTCTCCCAGGCCACCTGCAAACAAACACAAGCATTACTACATCAAGCATAAGGGAGCTGAAAACAAAAAAAAAGTGCAGAGAAATCTTTCTCAAGACACATCACCAACAACATAAAACAATAAAAAGTGTTACTCAAAAGTGCTGTTCTAGACATGAGTACTTAAGTATACACAAGACTGCTCTGTGATTTTGAGTCTATATCAGTAATTCACTACAGAAAATCACTATTCAATTTTCCATGACTTTAGGACTGTATTAATTCCCATGACTTTCCAGACCTGGAAATCACAATTTTTAAATTCCCAGATATTCCCAGGTTTTCAGTGACTGTGAGAATCCTAAATAAATTGCTTTAATAATAAAGAAGAAAGTCATCATGAATAAAGTATGAAGCCAATCACAGCAATTTCCAAATTAGGTGTGGCTCTTGGTGCACAACGTCACTCTCAAACAGCAAAATAAGTGTCTAGTAAAAGGATAAAGTGGGAGGGGAAGGGTGTAACAGAGGGAATCTCAGCCAAATGTTCCTTAAAGGTCTTGTGGATGATATTGATCAGGTAAAATGAGATTAGTTAACCGCCAAATCCAATAGACTGTTATAAATCTCTACTTCAGTATACAGTTATCTAAACTTGTTTATAACAATTTGCAGTGGTTTGTGAAAAATGATCAAAGCGGGAAAAGGGAGCTATATGCTCTTTCGGTCAGGAAACAAACCCTGACAAAGCTAACAGATGTGTACACATACACAACCAGTGAACACGCTGGGAAACAGAGGGCTTCATCCTTTGAAGCATCTCTCGTACTGCTGCTTGTGTGCATTAAGGAAATCCTGATGTGATCACTTCTTGTGCTACAGTTCTGAGACTAAAATAAACTACTATAAATAACACATGCACCATGTTAGAGCAAATGCACCAGACACATCGAGCTATCGTGTTCATCAATTATACAGTAATATGTAAAACAGTTAGTTACGGTCCACAAATTTGATTGGACAAGCTGTGTTCCAACAGTATTGATATGTCATATTACCTCATTGGGACACTTCCCTGTTTGAATCGCTCTGTCCGTGTTTGCTACACAGAATTTTAATTTTATGGTTCACAACATTGTAACCATCCTACTTTTGTTGGCAAAGCCAAAACTAACAGCATATCTGGCCAAAACTGAATGCAAGTTACTCAATATTAAAGGTGCAATATGGAATATATTTACTTTACTAAAGCATAAAATTATCATAATATGTTATCAGAGATTTAGGAAACATGCTAAGTTGAAATACTGGCTTGTCCGAAAACAATGCTACAGCCAGTATATTCTACTTTGATGGATTTTCTGTTTGTGTTTTGGCTTGTTTGATCCTGCCCACTGCCCATTTCCCAATAGTATTTTGACACCCCAGGTTGCCAGATTTGAAACAAGTTAGCGGGCAAACAAAGCGCTGCAGCCATGGAAGCCAGCAATACATCTAGCTAACATTGACAGTTATAAAAAAATCCACTTGAGCTGGTTTATAATTTGCAAACAATAAAAACATCGCAAACATATACATTAACTGATCAACTTACAGAGTAAGGCTCGTCGCTTGCCATTGTCAGTTTGCTCATTCCTGTTGCGTCCTCAACCTTGCAACCCGCGTGAGACAACTCTCTCCAATATTTTGAATTTTGACTGCAGTACCCATTTTAAACACTTTATGTCAATGTTACATATTGCTCCTTTAACTTTTAAGTGTTTTGTAAGCGCAATAGCACAATCATGCTGTTGTACTGAATATCAAATAGCACAACTGCCTCATGCCTACAGTTGATTCAAAGTGGTGGTGATATTCAGTACAGCACTCTTGTTCATGTGATATTGAGATAAAATCCTCTAAATTAACTAAATAATAAATAAATCACAATTCATTTTGCCAGTCTAAAAAAACGAAAATCTTCCTTAAATAGTGAATTATGTAACCACTCTGTTAAGTATGTCCTCACATGGTAATATTAGAGCTGTTGGAGGCATGGCACAACCCACAGAGACAGAAATTTGTTGGTTGGATAGATCCATGGGGAGGGCGGCTTTATGCAGCTGTGCTGGCGGCAGTGCCGGGTGAGAAGTTTGCCATGCCACCCTGGTTTCTAAAGGACATCTTTCCCGCTGGCCAGAGCCTGGCGACAGACGCGCCCCGGCGTGGTGCCATGCTGTCTGAATGCTCTACACTACCACATCTCTCCCTCCGGCTTAACATTACACACACACACACACACACAGAGATAGAGAGAGAGAGAGAGAGAGAGTGGGAGAGATATTAAACGGCTTTAAATATTTATCAGAGGTGTGCGTCGGTCCAGAGAGTGAGGGAAAGAGAAATGAACAGGCTGTGCATCGGCAGGGGTGACAAATGAGAGCAGAGATGGAGATGAATGGAGCCGAGATCTGGCCCCAGAGAGGAAGTGACTTCTCACCTTCTCTCACAAACTTTACCCCTGTGGTCGCCACATTACTTTCGATACCACAGCAAAAACTAATGTGCCATTGAACATACTCATTTTAACAGTTCAATATTAATAACAAATTAACAAATTAAATAAAAAAAGATTTGTAGCCTCCAATTATTTCTCAATTAAGTAAACACTGCTTCAAGTTTTCCCAGTAATTATTCAAATAAACAGACATAAAATGGATGTCTTTTTCCTGTGAATACTGTTGTTTGATTAACTTTGAGAACTGCAATTGACCGCATTATAGAGTGCAACAGTGCCCACCTATTTTTCAGCCATGTTGGTTCCAGAAGTATTTTGCTCAAATTTTTTTCCAAAAGGATTTTTATAAAATCTTTCATTCAAGAGTTGTAAGCCATGAACCAAACTAACCAGTTCCGAGGTGACTCACAAAATTACAAACTTTGATTTGAATAATAAAAAATAAAATAAAAAAAGTATTTGAAAATCAGACAAAAAGACAGAAGTACAAGACTGTGCACTTAACATCTTTAATGAGGGAATAATCTACAATTTCTTGAAGCATTGCGAATGGTGTAATCAAAGTAAAAATGTCTGAAAACTTTGGATTTTAAAGTTGTCGTTTATACCGGAAGATATTCAGATATTTTCAAATAAAAAAAGCAGTTTGGGAGTGTAGTCACACCAACTCGATTGCTTTATTCACAGTGCATCTGATAGGTGGATCTTCCTCTTCAGGATCATGGTTGAAGTAGTTTTTCACACGAAATTCCACTATGAAACATGACTTCCTAAAAAGTTACGTTGAAAAAACGCAGACTTACAGAAGCATATACCATCTATTAACAACCTTGAAGATCAAAGGAGATCCAGGTAGATATGTCTTTAAAGGTTTATAAGTTACGGTTAAAAATCACTTCCCGTATGGAATTTTTACTTCTGGAACCAGACTGTTGAGCTCTGTTACAGCGAGGTGCAAGTTCTCTTCACAAAGCACGCACAAATTAATGTCGCCAACTGATTCATTACTCTGTGCTACTAATACTGCAGAAAAGCTGTTCTTTTTCATTATTTTAGTTTCAAATTAGTACTTTTGACATCCCTAGTCATTACGAACCCAGTCAGCACACACAGACCATGCTTCAATCTGCAACTGGATCAACGTTAACAGACGCTCACAGATGAAGTACTTAATGTCTGCTTTTCTTCCTCAGACTGTCTTGCTAAGAGAAATTACTTTAGAAAGCTTCCTGTTCCATTACTCCCTATCTGCTCACATATCCGCCACCAATCAAGCGTCAGGCCACATGACGGCCGCGGTCTGTGTTCCGTGTCATGGTGGCCATGTGTGTGTGCCTGTCTAAAGACCCGTGACTGCATTTCCTGACCAACAGGTGGTGTGGTCAACCAGGTCTCAGGCTAACCGCCACATGCTGGTTTCAACTGGCTACAGTACCACACTCAGACGTGTTCACACGTAAACATACAGGGCTCTTGAACAAACACCCCTTTAATAGAGACTGTGGGTGACCAGCAGTCACCTGTGAGGGGACGGAAGGCCGGGTGTGTTTGAGGTGGGTGTAAAGAGGAGAAACTGTAGGGATTCCAGTCTGCATTTACAGCTAAAATAAACATCTATCCGCCATGTCTGGTTCCAAAGCTCACAACTGTCTGACTAGAAGTGCTGTTATAGTTACCATGTAATTGGGAAAAAACAGAGAACGAGAGAACCTCATTTGTTGGATTTAATCTAAACAAATTGATAAAAATGTTAAAGACCCCATGAAACCAGAATTGTAGTTTTATGGCTTTTAGTCCATGTCTGTTAGCTTTGTGGCCATCTATATTGCAAGTACTCCTCCAATTGCTAGCTGAAAAAATCAATATGCATTTGGGAAAACGGACCAAAAATATTAATGACTTATTTTGCGCTACACTGACTGTTGTCTAATCAAATGCACACTAGAACAAGAACGTCCCTCCCCAAAGCATTACCTGGATTGGACTAGCAAGAAGCAAATCATTGTTCATGGCTGTGATGTTTCTTAAGACTATTGGCTATTAGGGCTGGGTGATATGATGTTATAGGTCATGGCGATGATATAAAGTGTCAATCGATAGAGATTTTGCTTTATCGTGTATACTACGATATGTAAATATTCATGTGTGTGCTTATCTATCAATGGGCAGGGCTTCACGTGAGACTGAGAGAATTTAAGAAACATGGAGAGGGTTAAAAAAAAATTCAGCTGCCACCCAAGCAAATTCAATTACATTAATCTCGTGTTCAGCATTTCATAACCGTTGAATACGCTTCTCATCTGATGCGTGCATCTGTGTTTCATGTGACAGTCGCGTGCGCATGAGTCCAACATGCTTCCTGATATTTACAGGAGAGCGTAGAGCGGGAACACGTGTGCAACTTAATCATTTCCCCCTTAATCGACCCAAACATCTCCACAGAACAGGACTCTCAAACAAGTCAAGAAAATGAAGAGGAGCTTGTTATTAAAAAAGGTGCGACATCTGTGGTGTAGGTTCACATAAACCAACACAGACCATATGCAACAATATGCAAATTGTGTAACACGACGACAATCACTTGTAATACAAGCAATTTGTTTTACCTCAAAATGAAGCATGCAAAAGAATACTATGAAAGCCAAAAGATGCGCTCTGCATTAACTCTATAATTTTTTGCAAGAAGTGTTTAAATAATTTGGGATGTTTTCTTAAAGTAGTGTTTATTTTCATCGCACATTTTTTTTCTTCTTTTTCACTTATGTATTATTCTCTAGAAGATCTCGAGTTTCTTGAGTAAAGTTAATAATAATATTGGTTAACAACATATGTGACTGAAATTTAGAATTATGGTACTGTAGGAATGATTTAAAACCAAGTAGGTTTTTTTTTTTTTGTACTTTGACTATTGTCAAGCTCCAAATAAAGAGAAAAATATATAATAATTAAATAATATATATTAAATATTTTAAATTATTTAATTCACTGACAGATTTACCCAAAAAATAGACATTACAATATGGTTATTTAATAAGCCAATTTGTATAGATTTTCTGGCCAAACATTTACTATATCCTGATATTTCTCGTTATCGTGATATAAAATTACACATATCATGATATAAGATTTTGGTCATATCGCCCACCCCTACAGGCTATTTAAAGGCTGTTTCCATATAAAATACTTCAACATAAGAAAATGTGCTCATCAAGTGATTCGGTCATTAGCTCATTTGTTGAGTGCTAAGTGAGCTCAGAAAAGTGCTACAAATAAGACATACACAATAAGAGCTACAAAGAATACAGTGACCTTGTGATTAACCAAACATATCAAAAAGTGTGCTGTGACTAAATGACTAATTGTGGTGTATTAAAAATACCAATGTTCAAGAATCTGTTTGAAAGAGTAAACTAAAAATGACTGCAATTCTCAGAGTAATTTCTAGTACAAAACTGAAATTGTAATGACTTAAAGATTTGATTAATTTCCATAATGGAAATTTCTGAAGTGAATGACCATAATTTTTCCATGCATGAAAAACAAAATAAAAAATATAAAATAAAAAAAAACACAATTATTCCAACACTAGGAACACTAGGTACTTTCCCACCTACAGTCCTGTTACTTTTCCCTAAGTAACATTCTAGATGAGAACTCTGAAGAAGAACTGGACAACCGAGGACACTTTTCACCGCTTGCATTCACATTCACCAAAGTAACCCCGTAGTGACGTCATCTAGTATCGACCATTTTTCTTGTGACATTATTTGCATACGCAATTCAACAGCAACAACAACAAAATCAACAACACTAACGGAGGACGCCAGAATCGAAGCTCCACTTTTGTTTGTTTAGGGCTGTTTTATACTAAATTTGGCTGCATCGGAAAACATAGGCAGCTGCCTTATCAGTTAATGATTTAACCAACAGCTTTTTGGACGAATGGAACTCTCTGAACGGTTCAAAAAAGCAATTTATTTAATTCGACCTTCATCAAACCTTATACAGCCTCCGAAGGCAGCATTTTTCAGTTTTCAGATACAGCCTGTGTCTTCAGGTTACAGTTTAAACTGGGCTCGCGAGGTGTGCGTGCAGTGCTCCGTGCTACAGCTGGAGTGAGAGGAGAGATGAGGCGGCAGAGGTGCTCTTAACTAGGGCTGCAACTAACGATTATTTTGATAATCGACTAATCTAATGATTATTGGAACGATTATTCAAATATTTGGGCGACTAATGCAATGATTAATCATTAGCTCTTAACTGACTATTCAGCTTTTGACTCAACTTAAAAGGTTGTATTAAACGTGCATCTTCTTTTAAAAATACCTCTAAATGACATTCACTGAAATAAAGGAAAAAAATACTTGTTTAATTCAGTAAAAAAAAAATCACTGCAAACAATCCTATTGTTATCAAGTGTTTTTGTCTTGTTTTCCGTTTAAAATTGTCTAAAAATCCTTAACACAAGATGCATTTACTTGAGAAGCAAAATATAAGATATTTAGACTTGCTTTAAGAGAATGTAACTTAAATATAAGTGTATTTTGCATATAAATGTGTTTTTTCACTTGGTTATACTTCTACGAGTGCAGTAAAGACGAAATATACTTATATTCAAGATCTGTTCTCTAAAAGCAAGTCTAAATATCTTATATGCTGCTTCTCAGGTGAATGCATCTTTTTTTTAAAGGATTTTTAGATATTTTAAAATATTAATATTTTAAATATTATATTTAACATTCTCAGATAACAATTTTTTCTTCTGCAGTTTAGCTGCTTAAGTAAATGTACATTGTTTTAAAGGAGTTTTAGATATTTATATTGGAAAACAAGCCAAAACAAAAACAAATCAAAAACATATTTTGTTGCAGTGTATAATGGGGTGAAGACTACCTCATTCACCTTTTTATTAACTTCAATCAATCTTTAAATAAAGCTGCGTATTTCCAATTTTCTTCACAAGAAGAAATGTATAGCAACACATATATTATGATTCAATACGTCGCGAGCCATCACGTTATAATCTAGCTGCAGCAAGCACACACACTCGAGGGACGAGCGTCATCGCGAAAGAGTGTGCTTCAGCCGGGTGCAGTTTCAATCTCTCCCCCAGGACACTTCGAACAACTCATAGAAGAGGCGCTGGCTGCACGAAGAAATGCCAGTTTTGGAGTTTGTAGTTATTTACATGATCTGCTTCCTTATTATTTGAACTTTAATAAAGCTATAATGCAGTGGTTACCAACCCTGTTCATGGAGGCCCCCTAACACTACACATTTTGGAAATCTCCCTAATCAGACACACTCAATTCAACTCAACAGCTCGTTAGTGGAGACTCCAAGACCTGAATTGGGTGTCAGAAAAGGGAGATATACAAAATGTGCAGTGTTGGGGGGCCTCCAGGAACAGGGTTGGGAACCACTGCTATAATGCATTAAATATAACTGCATTAAAGATGTAACGCTGGGGTGTTTAATTTAAAGACACTCTGATATGCAAGTTTTGCTTAAGCGGAACGGCAGCTCTGGCTCCGCTTATTCCACAACGAGAGTGCTTCTGTATTTACTTATTTTGTATTTTTGCATTATAATTCCCTCATACTTTGCGATCTACATCACCTGAAGCTGTTTGGAAAGTTTAGAGTGCATCTGGACTGTGAGCTGTGTTTTCTTCCTCTCCTCAGGTGCGAGCTGCAGTGCTGCTCTTGTGTGCAGTCATTAGTGTTTCATATAATCTCATGTTACGTTAAATGAGATCAAACAACTATTCTACAATGAAAATTTCTGTAGACAATTTTTTATTGCCGATGTTGTCGATAATGTTGCCTAATCGTTTCAGCCCTACTCTTAACAGTGCAGCACATGCTCTACTCCACGGACAACATGCTGAATATGCACTATAAACCTAATTATCAACATGACATTTTACAATTAAGGCTTTTATGACTCAACATAAATTACTCTACTGAAATATTCACTCATTGACTTTCAGACGTCTTGATGCAAGTTAACCATGCAGTAACAGGCACGCAATATTTCCCTTATGTAAAATAGATTTAATGACGGTTTAGTGTATAATAAAGTTAAATTCCCCACTCTCGATAAACATCTGATTGTTTACATACGTCATCCAAGGAAAACTTTTATGTAGTAATCCAGAAATCACTATATTTTCTGTATAGTCACACAGTACAAACAGTACAGATGTGATGAAAACATCTCGGTTACATATGTAACCTCAGTTCCCTAAGATGAAGGGAACGAGACTTTGCGTCACTAAGCTGATGCTATGGGGAGTGTCCTTCTGCATGACCTAGTTGAAACCTTTCTACAATAATGCCATTATTGGCTATGGTGTTTAAGCCCCACCCTTTTAGGCGCAAAGCTGACCGGTATAAAAGCGGGTACGAAAACACCATTCCTCATATGCAAGGACTTTTCCTCACCCGAATTAAATGGAGAAGGGAAAAAGGCTTGAAGGTGAACCACCTGCGCTCTAAAGGGTGTGGTTAGAACCTTAGGCACATAGCCTTCCCTGGGTTTGACAGTGGTTTTTGAAAGACCCGGACCAAACTCCAGACATGAATTGTCAACTGACAGTGCTTGCAAATCACCGACCAATTTTACTGAGGCCAAAGCCAGCAGTAATGCGGTCTTAAGAGAAAGCACAATAATTCAACATAGTCCAGAGGCTCGAAGGGAGGCCCTGCAAGCGCTTTTAGGACCAAAGTTAGGTCCCATGTTGGGACTGTAGCGGGGTGAGGGGGATTTAGCCGCCCCGCCCCTTAAGGAATTTTTTGCCTATAGAGGTGCCGACTTCAGGTGCATAATACGCAGATATAGTCACCACATAAACTTTGAGCATTGACGGAGTCAGCCCTGCGTCCAACCACATCTAAAGAAATGTACGAATTTCAGGTATGGGGCAGTTCACTTGGTCTTTGCCATGTAAAAAGCACCAATTAGTGAACACATTTCATTTCAGTGTATAAAGGCGTCTCGTGGACAGTGCTCTAGCCTGTAAAATGGTGTTCATAACTGACTGAGCCAATTCTGGCTCGTCCGTTGTGCTCCAATCAAAGGCCACAAGTGTAGGCTTCACAGCTCTGGCTGGGGATGCCAAATTGTGCCTTGTGTTTGAGAGAGAAGGTCTCTCCTCAGCGGTATTTCCCATGAAGGCCCGTCCAGTATTTCTACCATTTCCAGAAACCAGGATAGATTGGGACATTTCGGCACAATTAACAGAACTGTTTCCATGTCCACTCGGACTTTGTAGATGACACAATGGAGGTGGCGTTTCACTGGCTATACTGTTGTGCTGTCCGAACGAATCAGAAAGTGGTAATTCATGATGTCGGAATGAAAAGCTCTCAAAGCTAGGAAGACAGCCAGTAGTTCTAGGCGGTTGACATGCCACACCCATTTCACATAACACCCTGTTGGTAGAAGGCCGGCACTGTCCACGGTGCTAGAGCTGCCAGTGGCGAGTCACCACGATGCACATGCGCCCGAGGCTCCAGGCGCAATGTGGAACATTGCTTGAGCCAGTACAGTACTCTCATGTGTAACAGACCTAACAGTATAACGGTGGATGCTGCCGCCATAAAACCCAGAATTCTCTCAAATAGCTTCAGTGGTAATGTTTTTCCAGTTTGAACTGAGACAGACACTGAAGAATGGTCTGTATGTGCTCATTTGTGAGGTGCGCACGCATGCTCCCGGAGTCGAGACGAACTCTTAAAAAGGAGATTTACTGGCTGGGGTAAAGTATGCTTTTCACCTAGTTGACATTAGATCAGAATTTTCCATATGGCAAAGCAGCAAGTCTTTGTGTTTGCTCAGTAGTGCCTCTGATTGGCTAGTAATAACCAATCACCGAGGAAATAAAAAATTTGCACACCATTCATTTTCAATGGGGCAAGTGCCACATCGATACATTTCATGAACGTGCAGGGAGCCAGAAACTAACTGAAATGAAGGACTTTAAATTGATATGCAGTTCCCTCGAACGCAAATCTAAAAAGCCGCCTGAAACACGGTGCACATGGTACATGAAGTACGTGTCCTTCAGATCTATTGACGCAAACCAGTCCTGAGGATAGATGTACGATAAGATCTGTTTCTGAGTTAACATTTTGAATGGGCGCGATTCAAGAGTCTCAGTACTAGAATGGGCCGAAGCCCGCCGACCTTCTCCAGAACAAGGAAATAACGGCTGTAAATCCCACTGTGTCACAGTCTGGGGCAGTCTCTATCGCGTTTCTGCGTGCAACACCGGCACATCCTGTGGATGGACCACAGATTGCAAAGCGCCAGTGATGCGAGGTGGCCGGAGTACAAACCGAATCATATGACCGTGCTCGATCGTTTTAAACACCCAGTCTGTCACGCCCGTGAGGGCTTGCCACGCATTCACGCAGCAGGACAGCAGGCTTATTACTTCATCTGAAATTGTTCTTTGCGAGAAGACTGTGTATTTCGGCTAGTAACACCGGCGCGTCTTCAGACGGAACAGTGGATGACAGAACACTGTTGCAATGGGGCGGCCGATGTGCAAACTGGATCGTATAACCATGTTCGATTGTTTTTAGCATCCAGTTGGAAATGCCTGTAAGGACTCGCCAAGCCTCCACGTAACGGGACAGAGGGCAATTTGGTTTATTCATTGCATGATATAATGCACCGCTAACCATTGGAAAGCGGTTGTGCATAATGTGTGGGATTTGAAGTGGGAAAGCTCTTTATTAAAAAAATGTGAGCATCTCGTACATGTGCAACTAGCGCAACTACTCTTTTTTTTTTTTTTGCATTCTTTATTGCATGTGATTGAATGTGAGACACAGAAACAACATACTGAACAACATTTTGAACAACAATATTCCTTTCCCAACAAACAGCATTGGGGAAGAGGGAAACAGCATTGTGTGTCAGAAGTGCTTTTGCTGCGCGGGTTTTTTTCCCCCTCTGTGCGGGCTTGCCTTCGTTTGGGCTACGGCTTGCGTGGCTTTACCAGCGGCTCGGCTGCGACATTTGGCGGCGCTGAGGCAACAGGCATGGGGTTTTTAGCCAGACTCTGGCCTGAGACAGTTGTGATGAAGTACTGCTCCGTTTTGGCATAAAATGTCTCATAGCCTGTGAGTGTTGTGATGTAGCATTCAGCAAATCTATCCACAGAGCCGCAGAAAAGGATGGCTGGAGACACAGAAGCATCACAGAGAGTGGCTTTTTCTGCGTCACGCATGTCCATGTGGGTCAGCCAAAAATCCATTTGCTTGAGGAGCTTAGCTTGGAAAACTTGGAGCACCACCATCACGTGGAATGCTGAACCAGCTTGGCCCGCTGCCGAGTATGCTTTTCCAGCCAATGCGGATGTCAGTCGACACAGCTTGGAAGGATGAACGGGATTTCCACGCCCTGCTACTTGTCAGGCAGAGATGTGCCGCTACCGCCTCTTACAGGGGGTAGTCGGGCATTACCTTTGTCTTCCCCGTGGTCCACTTTAGTGAGGAGAGTGGAATTGCTGTGCAAGCGAGCTGAACAGGGCTTGCGCCAGGATTCTGTCAGTTTGTTATGAACTTCCGGGAAGAACGGTGCATTCTGCTGTTGCTTGACGGCGTCATGACTTCAATAACCATTCATCAAGGCGTGATTTTTCAGAGATTTTCCCCCTTGCTGGGGAAAGGGGCAGCATCGTCCTCCATTGACCCCTCGCCAGATGCAGTGAGAGACATAACATCATCCCCAGCATCAGAACCTCCGAACGTGACGAGGTTGTGCGCTCCTGCAGAGGGCCGAAGCTCGTCACACACACACTGTATTGGCATAGACGCAGTATATGATGATTGAGGGGCTCGCGGGGCGTGTGCCGGCACTAAGTCCACCTCAAATTCATCCTGCTCGACCTCGCGGCCCTGCGGTGCCTCCTCGTGTGATCCCTCGGGAGTCACAGAAGAGGCGGGTGGGAGGACACAGGAGGCTGAATCGTCCCTAAGAACGAGTGCGATTTGCGCGCAAAGTTGAGACTCGTGCCCTCACAGTGAGGGCAGTCTGTCTCTATGAGAGATGTCTCTGCGTGGGCACGGCCCAGACAGTGAATGCAGCTCTCATGCTCACCTTACTGTGTCTTATGTGTCCCTCGCATAAGGAACACTTACGGAACGACATCTTTAAAAAGATGCGAACACATAAGCAGCTCTTTTAGTATATATATATATATATATATATATTTATTTTGTGGCAGGGTGAACAAGAGACAGACACAGTGGGTGTGGCATCAAGCACAGTGGGTGAGGCATTTATTGGAAACAATAATAAACGTAAAAACGACGAGCCAGAGGGGCGGACACAATATATATATATATATATATATATATATATATATATATATATATATATATATATACACACACACACACACATACATACATATATACATACATACATACATACACACACACACACACACACACACACACACACACACACTATCAACAATAGCTTATAAGGATACAAAACTCCTGCTGAAGCGCTGTGGGGAATCAGGATGCTGAAGCAGCCCGTTCACCAGCGCAGTGTCAAGCGGCGAGGTGGAGTAAACGTTCGCCGGAACACTGCCGTGAAGATCCCACCCACTGACTTGAGGCTTCTAGATGAGAGATGAATCAATGTCTTGAAGGAAGAAAATTCTGAGGAATGGTGTTTGCGTGCCCGCTTTTATACCGGTCAGCTTCGCGCATAAAAGATGATGATTCTCTTTGGATACTTTGTTAGATGTTAAGGTCATTTGAAAAATTAGCACAATCCTCCGAATAGCAGGTTAGCAGCTACCGTATTTTCCGGAAATAAAGTCGCACCTGACTATAAGTCGCACCAGGTCAAAATCACGTTGTTGAGAGAAGAAAAACAGATAAGTCGCATCTCTATATTAGTCGCACTGACAGAAGTTGCAAACGCCAGGCACTAGGACCCAGGAGCCTTCCCTTCACCGGTTCAGATGTCAAACATGCTCCCTGAAGAGGATTACAGTACTTCATAATCTACACATCGTGTCACTGTGTTTTTGGGCTTGTTTTAAATGGGAGAATTTGCTTTAAGTACTCGTGTGTAACAGTTTCTCATATTCTGTTTATTTCATGAAAAAAAAAAACATGACAATTAAGCCACATCTGTTTATAACACCTGTAACATGCTATGCACAAATAAACAGCTTTTAGTCTGTGGGTAAAGCAATATGTCTGACGTATTCTATTAATTAATTAACATAAGCAACTGTGGATATTTCTGATATTTGCAACCCTCTTTGCAATGTATTAATTATCCAGTTCACTGATTGAATGTTTTTACTATGAGTGTGATGAAATGTCATTTTGTGGGCATGTGAGGAGTTGCATTAGTTAGCGGTCTAGAGTTTGTTACAACAATAATGTTAGACAATATTAAACTTGTTGCATAAAGTACTTTGTAAAGGCAAAATATTCTGAATTGGCAACTTTAAAATGCTTCTTCCATCTCTATTACTGCGTCCAAAACCAGGAAAATGCTGCCTTCGGAGGCTGTATATGGAGGCAGAGATCAGTTTCCTTAAGAGTTCCATTCATTCAAAACAGCTGTCAGTTAAGCCATTAACTGATTAGGCAGCTGCCTACGTTTTCAGATGCAGCCTATGACTGATGTTTTCATCTGTTTGGTGCACGTGTGTTTGACCAGCCGACAACAGTTACATATACATTTTGTATACAAGTCACTTCGGACTATAAATTGCAGGGCCCTTCAGATGATAAAAAAAAAAGCGACCTACATTCCGAAAAATACGGTAGTTTGTTTAAAAATGACGGCTGTAGACTCCTCTCCTTTCTCAATGCTTTGTGTCATGGGTTTTTGACCAATCACAGGTTGCTGCACCTCCCACAGTCCCTATATGCCCCAAAAATACCTACCCCGGAGTAGGAGCTAAAAATGTCCCCTAAAACGGCTTAGAGGAACTATAGTTCCTCAGGTGCAAAAACAACAAAAAGTACTCGTCCTGGGAAAAAGTATCTAAAACTGGCTTTAGTGTCACCAGTGGGAAAGGGCCTACTGTTCACAACTGTTAACTACCATAAAATAAATGTATTTCTTAGTGAAAAATAAAAAAGTTTAGTAGGATTTGTAGGGTTTCCATCAAGATTTTATTGCATAATTTAGCTATGATATTACAGGTTAACTATATCTCAGATGAGAATAGTTTTCCCTGAGGAGTTTAGGGATCTTTGTGTTTCACAGACATACTTTGTGATTTTAATTTTCATGGCTCCTCTGTGATAAAACTCATGCGTTTGGATGACAAATAAATCATGGGGGACGAGCGAGATCTTGTCAATCACATGATAGCAGTTGCGCTTGTTATATGGAAAATTCATCAATCTACAAACTGTGTCCTCTGTATTTGCATTTAAATATGTCTGGAATTATGCTAAAGTGAAAATAATTTTTTTAAAGCATTAGGGAACCGCACTGCAAAGTGCTGCGGACATTTACTGTGTACATTTTCACATACAGCACGAGTCAAAATTCTTGCGAAGAGCAATTAAACAAATCAAAAAACTGTAGGGACATAACTGTTTATCAACGCAAGCCAAATAAATCTGTCAATGGGGGTAAGCATGTTTCGTCACCCGCATTACGCGCTTTCTCCTAAGTGCACACAAGGAGAGGTAGAAGCCACACATATCAAGGACAGTAAAGATAGTTTGAGGAGCAATGGTTAAAATGGTTTTCTTATGTTTTATATATCAAAATGACAGACATCATTTTTGAATTATCTATCAGTGTTTAAAAAGTGGAGGTGGAAATTAAACCTTTTAAATAAGATAAACATTGACCTGGCAACTTTTCTGGGACTAGTCGACCCGAACAAGCGAGTAGTCATGCAAGCACCATGCATATATGTATATAGTACATGTTTCTATATTAAAATGTTATATATTACAATTTTATTACATTGCTGCCATAATAAAGGACTATTTCAAAAGTTTACGTGATCTGCCTCTCGTTTTTCTTTCCCTTCTACTTAAAGAGTTCCCACTCTCTATGGTGGAGCGGTGACGTAATTTTATTAATGTGAATTATTTAAAAAATGTTACACATTCCTCCATTGTTCACAACTGTACATTACTGCCAGAGCTGTTACCATGCAGAGAACAACCGTATGGCCCTTAGCAGTGATGAAAAAGGATTTCCAAAATGACTTTTGGATTATAAACTCAGAGATGTGGATTCGGACGGTAATTAAATTACCACACAACCTTGGTGTTTGTCAAAAACAGAAGGTGATTCAGCCAGGAATTTTCTCACAGAAGGTGGGAGAAAAACACCAACATTTCTGATTTGGATGGCAATAAAATCACCAACAACCCCCTGTAAATTCTGGAATTACCTCACGTCCCCATGCAAAATAATTGCCATCAGAATAGGGCTTTACACAACCTCTGTGTAAACTGCTTTTCGGCTAACTCAAGGGTCGTCAGAGAAATCTAATCCCGACCAAATGCGAATGTCTGTGATTGCCGATATTTAATTTTCACAACACTTCTCCTCATGTATTATGACCTACATGAACGAACCCTTAAGATCATACTTATGCACGCCAAACGTCTGCCTGATGCGTGCCTTTCATTATGGATGTAGATTTGTTTTTTTTGTTGTTTTTTTGCCATCTGACGAAAAAATAAGATAAAATCAATAAGGAGAGCCAAATTGTGAAAGCTGCTAAGACTGACCACTGTAATATCTCACCTTACGTGAGATACTCACCTTAATTTCTCAATTATGTAATAATGATATAACTGACAGATAAGTCTTGTTTATTATAAGCAGCCACATCTATAACCTCAGGTGAAGTTTATTTTAAATGAGGTTTTTATAATAAGTAATTTATAGTGTATAATAAATCAATAAATTAAAATTAAATTAATAAATTCAACAATTTAAAATGTATTTTAAAAATGATACATCATTTTAAATTTAAACAAATTACATTTAAAAGTTGAAATTAACTAAATTATCTAGAGACAGAGATTATAGAAAATCACAGATGTCAGATGATAATAACTGTAACTCAATCGTCGTTTAGAAAATGAATCCTGTCCGAATAGGGCTATAGAAAGCATAATATCAGAATACATTTGATTATGATTTGATTACAAATATTATAATTTTTTTAATAATAACTGACTAATCCTGCACAAAAAGACCAGGGAAAAAAGTTAATAGAATACATTTTGATTTCATGTTGTCTTTCAGACTCAAGTACTCACGACAGCTGTGGCATCAACCACACCGAAAGCAGCTTTCTGTCTGCGTGCTGTGACATGGCTGCAGTTCTCCTGTATCCTCTCCAGCAGCTGCCGCATCTGCTTGCAGTAATTGGCCACTTTGCATGCCTTTAAGAACGCTTTCAGCTGAGGAGACGAACAAGAGAGTGTGTGCGTGAGAAACCGTAAGAAAAACAGTATAACCATCGAATGGTTACACTGCTATAAAAATTACGATATTACGATAGTTGATAGTGCAAAACTACATAATGAATAAACTTTCATAATATGCTATTAAGCAACAAGTGTATATTCTGGGACCCTGCCAGAAATAATTTTAGAGTCTTTTGAATTTTTTTAATTTGAGTACAGATTTAATGTTCCAATTTTTTACTGATATTGGAGATTTCTCAATGATTTGCCTTTTAAAATTTCTGCCAAGGAAATATCAGAAGAGCCAGAAGCAGACATTATGAAATAATTCCAACAGGGCCAAAATAATAAATATTCATAACCTGACTATTAAACAGCACTAAAGAGGGCTCAGTTTTGGCCAGAGCAGAGGATGTGGCCAGTGTGTGTGTGTGTGTGTGTGTGTGAGAGAAAGAGAGAGGGTTGAAATAAATTATGATGAAAAGATGGGTAAACCGCCTTAAACATTAATATTTTTAATAAAAATAAAAAACAAAACAAAAAGAGAAAAGGTTTAGGGGATAAAAAATAAATATGATTAGCTCAGAATAAAAACAAAGGTAATAGACAGTATATGCCATGATAGAAAAACAAACGTGTGGCATTTCTGTGTATGTGTAAACTGTGTTAGTGTGATCGCTGGCATAAGGTTTTTTGTAAGGTCGAGGTGTGTGGACTGAAATTAACTGGACTACAGTCTGTGAATGTGTGCGTGTTTATGTTATCTGAAATCCAGAATATGGCACTGCACTCCACAACCAGCAGTTTATAGAACAACATGAAAGAGAACATGAAGCAGAATAACAATTAAACAAAAAAACGGAAACGAGAGATATTAAGTATGACTGCACACTGTATTCTTCTATCCGATTCAGCATACATGTTTGTAATGAGGCAAACCAGGGATCCCACTCTTTTCAAGGCACAATTTTCCAGGACATTTTATGCACCCAACAAGTGTAATATTTGTGATTACCATTTTTTATTGATTCATCTATTAAACAAAGAAAAGAAAAACATATACAAAATGAATCAATATTTAACCCTCACTGTTATACCCCCCCTTCCAAAATCCCAAAATCCCCAACCCGACCCCCACAGTGGTCACATGATTATCAAAATCAGCTTTATTGTCAGATATGCTTACACATACAAGGAATTTGACTTGGTGACAGGAGCTTCCAGTGCACAACAATACAATACAGCAACAAGACAGAGATAATAGTAAAATATAATTAAAAAATAAATAAAAATTGAATTGGGGTGTAACTTAACTTCTCCAGTTATTTTGATAGAAAGGCTTTGCAATGGCGAAATAGGGGCAAGAAATTCCTGTTCAATACAAAACCAGGGAGAGGCTCTCTCAAGAGGAAGAGTCCAATGAGCCAAATGTCTGAGACCGAATGCATAATAATAAAACAAAATCTTGGGTAGGCCTAGCCCACCATTGTCAATCGACCTATGTAACTTGTTGAAATGTAATCTGGGAAGTTTACCATTCCAAATAAAGGACTTCGCTATGCTATCAAATTGCTTGAAATAAGAGAGGGGGACATCTACAGGGAGAGACTGTAACAGGTAGTTAAATTTTGGAATACAGTTCATTTTAATAACATTAACCTTCCCAGTCATAATAAATGTAATGAAGCCCACCTGCCCACATCGCTCGATAACCTTTTTATTAAGGGGTCAGAATTAACTAACTAAATCACACAAATTTGCTGGGAATAAAATTCCCAAATACTTAATGCCCTGTTTGGGCCACTGAAAGGCGCCCGGCTGAAAAGCCGTTACTGGACAGTACGCTGTCAGAGCTGAAGCTTCGGATTTAGACCAATTGATTCTGTATCCTGAGAATTTAGAAAAGGAATTAATAATCCTGTGGAGGCATGGCATAGATCTAGTGGGGTCGGAGACAAATGATAAAATATCATCAGTGTAAAGCAAAAGCTTATGCACCATACCTCCCACCACCACCCCTGGAAAATCATCTTCCCTTTTTATTGCAGCTGCTAATGGTTCCAGGGCAAGACAGTACAATAATGGGGAAAGAGGGCAACCCTGCCGAGTGCCCCTATCCAGAGTAAAATAATCTGAAATGAATCCATTTGTTTGTACCGCTGCTACCGGGTGTCTATAAAGTAACTTAATCCATCCAATAAAAGTATTCCCAAACCCGTATATTTCCAAAATCTTAAAAAGATAACTCCATTCTACCATATCAAATGCCTTTTGGGCATCAAGTGAGATGACAGCGACAGGAGTCTGATCATTCGCCACTGACCACATGATATTGATGAAACACCTAATGTTATCAGAAGAGCTACGGCCCCGAATAAAACCCACCTGATCTATATGTATAAGAGATGTCATAACATCTAACATAGTTCACCCAAAAATGAAAATTTGCTGATAATTTACTCACTCTCAAGCCATCCAATATGTATCTGAGTTTCTTTCTTCATCAAAACAGAATTTAGGATTTTTAGGATTTCATTTCAGGCCTCCTCCTTTGAACAATGCAAATGAATGTACTCCATTATTTGACGGTCCAAAATGCATATTTACGGTGCATCAAAATAATCCACAGTCGACAAATAAAGTTCTTCTGAACCCAAACGATTGATTATTTTGAGAAACAAAACAATACATATATATTTTTTAACTACAAATGTTCGCTTCCGCACATCTCTGTGACGCGCGCTTATGAGAGGGGTGACATAAGCTAGTTAGTAAGGTCACACGTGGAGGCGGCGGCAGGAAGTGTGGAAGTGTCCTGAGGTGTGTTTCAAGCTCCAGCCTCTAGCGGAACCAGTACACACACACACAAAAAAATAAATAAAAAATAAAAAAATATATATATATATATATATATATATATATATATATATATATATATATATATATATATATATATATATATATATATATATATATATATATATAAAAATAAAATTAAAAAAAAAAAAGTTCAGTTTCCACAGACAGTCAAACGAATGTTCAGTGAGCCGGGTGTTTCATAAGTGCAGCAGATGAAGTAATCACTCCAATGTCCTGCAAAAAATATTCCACAAAACAAACTCCATCCAATAGGAGGCATGAGCACAAAGAACGTGCAGATTCATTCACAACTGTCCCAGAGGAGTGCTATTCCACAAAACAAACTCCAGCCGCTAGGCATAACCAGCACAAAAAGAAACAAAGGCGGCGGCCATTTCCCTCGGACGGTCAAGTGAATGTTCAGTGAGTCAGGTCCACTTGGCTGCAAAGCAAGCGCCACACAATGACTTACTCATTCCCTTGACTTTATAAAGGACAATGCTTGTTGGGGACAAGTAAATACTTTGCGACCATCCTTAGCATCTATTCTCAATCTGGCCGAGAACGTCAGTGCAAAAGAGACCCTCCGTCGATGCAAAAGTTTCTTGAAGGAGTGTTATTCCACAAAACAAACTCCAGCCGCTAGGCGGAACCAGCACAATAAAAAAAAAAAAGGCGCCCAGCTTCCTCAGAAGGTCAAGTGAACGTTCAGTGAGTCAGGCTCACTTGCTGCAACATGAGAATCACACAATGACTTAATCATTCCACTTGACTTTATGAAGGCCAATGCTTGCTGTGGGCATGTAAATATTTTGCAGCCATCCTTAGTATCTATTCTCAGTTTGGCCAGAAACATCAGTGCAAAAACGATCTTCCGCTGATGTAAGTGTTTCTTGTATTCCTCGAATCGATTTCTCACATGTCGATTTTCGCGAAGTCTGAAAACAAGAAAATGTTGTGGTTCTTCCAAGAAAGCCTTGTTTTGCCCCTCGCCTCGTGTAACACAAGATCTTTATCGGATGATCTCAGAAATTTGGCATTGGAATTGATCTGGGCCTGTCTCCCTCCGTGGATCTCCGAGCCGGGACCCTGTGAGCTCGCTCAATCTCCAGTTTATGGCCTGTTATGTCAAACAGACTTGGGAACAGCTCGTCGAGGAATTTCACCATATCTTGGCCTTCTTCATTCTCAGGAATTCAAACAATTCGGACGTTGTTTCACCGATTACGATTCTCAAGGTCTTCCAACTTTTCCCAGATGCACTGCAAATCTGCCTTGGTCTCTAGCGGATTAGCAGCTAATTCCCTCTCCGATGACTCCAGATAATCGATCCGTTTCTCGACGTCCCCCAATCTTGTAACCAACTCGTCTCCATGGCCATAATCGACCAACGTATTACAGCAAGATCCTCCAAGTCCGCTATGACCTTCGCCAGCATTACCGACATACTCCACATTTGATGCTGAATCTCTCCCGCCGCACTGTCCAAATCGATCTCCTGGTCTGCGGCCCTGTCTGGGGTGTCAGCTTGAGCACGTAAGTGTCTTTTAATGTCTCCAGAGCCTCAGGATTTTGAATTCTTTGACATTGACTTCATAGAACAGTTATGGAACAGAGTGAATCTCACCAGTTTATGACACAAAAAGAATTAAAAACTAGCAAAGTGCGCAGAGCTCGCCATTCACACGTCCGACACTCGCATGGCGCCACGCGACTCTCCACAAGTGTAATATTTAAGCAAAATCACATGCGTCCATTCACTTGGTGTTTTAAAAAAAAATAAAAAATTTTATGGTAGTTTCTCACCTCCAGATAAGCAGTTTGCTCCATGGCCCAGTGTGATTAATCCCCATAAAGCTGTGATTTAATTAAATAAATACAGTCTGTATGTGCTGTACACTTCAGAGTGCTCTCTGTCTCACACACAATGATCATGATGAGGTGTTTTCAGGGTATGAGTGGCCGGCTCTACACATTCATTTTGAAGCGTGCATTACTTACAGATTATTTTAGTTTTTTTTTGTTTTTTTTTTAAACACACTAGGACTAGGTCACAATTTTAATTTGATTAATTGTACATTCAGACATTAATTTTCATCCAAATATGTAATTCCATGACATTATGCATTTTATTGCTAATGCCATTTTTATGAATAGATTCTGTGTTTTTCGCATACTATATGTGGAAAACCACGGGATAAGCTGACTCTGATCGTTGAATTATTGAAAATGTATTCACATCTGAGGTATTAAGGCCAAATCACACTGTTACCAACCCAGTATGAATTAATAAAAAATAAAAATCAGTGGCCCAACTGTCATCGTTGTCTAACGTTTATAACTCACAGGGATGCAAACTCATGAGGGTTGAAAAAGTTAATACAATCACTGATCCACGGACATGTTTTCGGGGTTATTTTATTAAAGAATAAGCTACAAGCACCAACTTAAGCAATTTTAATGATTTAAGTATAGCAACTCATCAGCACAATTTGTGCAAAATTAGCTGCAATAAAGGGTATTCTGGTGTAGCTTGCTTCTGTTTCACAAATTGTTTCAGTTTCATTAATTGATTAGTTTAGTGACCACTTCTGGAGATGAGTGTCTAATGTGCTTCGAGTGAGTCACTGAATCATTTTGAGATGTTCACGACCAAAATCTGGCAAAAGACTTTATAGTATTTAAGTATTACAAGGAAAAAGCAGATCTATAATTTCCATTCATATTGTGAACTGGCGAGCATGATTTTTCATCCAAAAAGACAACAATAATAGTCTAATAATATTAATGAGTATCAATAATGTCCTTACCTTCTCCTTTATTAAAATTTGCATATCAAATCTACTGACTTCAGTAGAATGTTTAAGCATTTTAAGAACAAAGCAGATCTACTGTATCATTTTCCAACAAAATGTAAACTGTTGAGCATGACTTATCAGAATAGACAATTATTATACCCTAATAATAATCATTTTGAGTTTCAATATTGTCCTTTCATCACTGCAAAGCGCATTTCACATGAGTTGATTTGAGGCGCCTATGCTTCACTCAACACCAGCGTCAAGCAGCGCTTTGCCCTTCACATGACAAGTGCTGCAGAAAGTGGCAAATTTACGAGCTTGCCACACAAGAAAGCGGGAAGTGTGCACAATAAACATTGAAAACATGTATTTGGAAAAGAAAAAAAAAGGCAATTGCTTTGATTGAAGAAAAAAAGAGGACTAGTTTAGGTTAATGTCTTAGTGTTTTTTTTTTTGTTTTTTTTTAAAATGTAATTAGTTTAATAACTGGGGTCTCTGGATACTCGGAAACGATAAGGTAATAATTAAAATAAATTATGAGACATTCAATATATCTTCATAATTTTGGACAGTTTTAAAATATTTCTTGAAGCTTTGTACTCTCAAAGACATCATTTGGGAGGCAAAAACGTGTTTGAAAAACACTTGGTGTGAAGTTGGAGCCGGGGTTGCGCTGACGCGTCACTTCATAGACTTCAGTGTATTCGACAGTGCTGAAGCGAGTCATGTGAAAGCCCCTCAACATGTATAAACATTAGTCACATTTAAACATTAATAGCTCTTCCGCCCTTTTCTCTCAGTGATGAACAAGGTAGACTCACATGCCGATGAAGTAAACAACATGTCCCTCTCATTTAGTCGATTGGTACATGTACCAGGATATTCAGTTTGTTTAGGAATGAGAAGTTTCATGAGTGCCGCTTCTCACTGCGCTTCTATAGCCAAGCACATGATTGGCTGTACCTGTAACCAATCAAGCGATCTGCCTCAGCTGGACCATGATTGTCAAGCACTCGACTGACCGCTGTTGTAATAAATCACAAGGGTGTAAGCGCCCTTAACCTCTGACGTTGTTTTACAATGCGCAGCATCTGGTAGTGACAACAATACAAAATTTGTGTATTTGACTCCCATTCCGAGTCCCAATTGTTTTGGTGCATGTAACGAAAACCTTACTAGCAACACAGTCAACCCGTTTTATTACACTGAAATATTTTCCAGTACAGATAATTATTTTCCAGGACATTTCATTTTTTTTCCCTAATTTTCCATTACTTTTCCATGACTGGAAAACTGCATTGCAAAACTCCATGTTTTCCAGGACACGTGGGAACCCTGCAAACGTTTTCATCAGTAAGGAAAAAAAAAAAACAAGGGAGCAGTAATAAGAGAACGGACATGTCATGCCAGCATCTCCATGTAATGACTGTACATGCAGTGAAGAGCTCAGCTGATACCCTCAGAGCAAATCTAATGTCCAGAGAGCAAGAGAAAGGATCAGTACCTGAATGATGGTGGGCAGTGCCAGCTCTGGGAAACCAATGCTGCAGGCCTGTGTGTGGTAGTGCTCCAGGATGAGGTCATATAACTGCTCAACCAGACCATCCTGAAACAAAGAAAACACATAAATGTTCACAACTAAAACACACAGGAGGATGCATGATTATGCTCCATCTGTGCTATTTGAATTGTTGGTCTATGTACACATACGTCATAGAGATATTTTCAGCTAACCAACAAACTACAGGGCTGTGAAAAAGTATTTCCTGATTTCTTCTATTTTAGTGTATTTTTCATTTTTAATTGTTTTAGATCTTCAAAAGAGATATAACATAAAACAAAGGCAACCTGAGTAAACACAAAATACAGTTTTCAAATACTTATATATTTTTTATTGAAGCAAAAAAGTTATCCAACACTTATATCATCTTATATCATGTGAAAATCTAACTGCCCCCTTAAAATTAATAGCTGGTTGTGACACCTTTAACAGCAACAACTGCAATCAAATGCTTCCAATAACTGAAGATCAGTCTTTCACAATGCTGTGGTGGAATTTTGGTCCACTCTTCTTTGCAGAACTGCTTTAGTTCAGCCACATTGGAGGGTTTTCGAGCATGAACTGCCCATTCAAAACTTTGACTAGGCCACTCCAAAACTTTAATTTTGCTTCATTTGAGCCATTCAGAGGTGGACTTACTCCTATGCTTTGGATCATTGTCTTAATGCATAATCCAGTTGTGCTTGAGTTCAACTCATGGACTGATGACCAGATGTTCTCCTTTAGGAATTTCTGGTAGAGATCAGAATTCATGTTTCCCTCAATTATTGCAGGTCGCCCTGTCCCTGAAGCAGCAAAGCATTCCTACAGCATCACACTACCACCACCATGCTTGACCGTAGGTATGATGTTCTTTTAGTGGAATTCTGTGTTTGATTTAAGCCAGATGTAACGGGACCCCTGTCTTCCAAAGAGTTCCACTTTCGACTCATCAGTCAACAAAACATTTTCCCAAACGTTTTGAGGTGTGTTTGGCAAAATTCAGACAAGCCTTAATTTTCTTCAGAGTTAGCAATGGTTTTCACCTCACCACTCTTCCATGGATGGCATTTTTGGCCAGTGACTTTCTGATAGTGGAGTCATGAACAGTGAACTTTATTGATGCGAGAGAGGCCTACAGTTCCATGGATGTTGTCCTTGGCTTTTTTGTGACTTCCTGGATGAGTCATCGCTGTGCTCTTGGAGGAATTTTGGAAGTTCAGCCACTTCTGGGAAGGTTCACTACCGTGCCTAGTTTTCTCCATTTGGAGATAATGCCTCTCACTGTGGTTCTTTGGTGTTCCAGAGCCTCTGAAATTGCTTTGTAACCCTCCCCAGACTGATGTATTTCAATCACCTTTTTCCTCATTTCTGAAATTTGCTGACAGCACGCTGCATGAGTGTTTGTAACCTGCTAGCCTGCTTAGCATTGCTTATTCTTATTCACATATGTTCCATCGTTTTATCCTTTGTCATTTTACTGCGTGTTTTGGGTTTTTCCGCTTTTCTACTGATTCATCTGTGTGCATTTTACCTGTTGCTGCTGGCGCCTAGCTCGAGCTTTTTTAGCATCGCTTATCTATCTGTTTTCAGATTTTAATCCTTAACATCTGCCATTTTTCAGTGTGCATTGGGTTTTCCCCCGCATTATTCTCTTATCGCGATTCAACTGCGTGCATTATCCGCGTGCATCTGCTTTCTATTTTTAATCGCTATTAAACTGCATGCATTTTACAGCGCGCACCCGTTTTTCTCTTCAGTGTTACACGGATTATTGCATCGATCTCAAAGCACTGCTTATCAAGAACAACCATAACAACAAACAACGCGTGAGGGATTCACATCGATCTCAAACCCTCACCGCTCAGTAACAACAAACAACAACAACCAATTGCGGTAAGTCATGGCATCCGCTCATGTTATTTCTTCCTGCATTGCATGTCACATTTACTATAGCTTCTTCCATCAGCAGTGAGGGATTTAAATGTGGTAAATGTAAGGAATTAGTCAGGCTGACGGAGAAGGTTAATGAGTTAGAGACACGCATCTGAACGCTAGTGGAGGTCAGTGAGAAAGAGAAGCCGGTAGATACTGTTTCGGATGTGGGTAGAAGAGCGAGCAACACACACACTTGGGTTCCGGCTCTAGAGCCCCCGCAGCAGGGTGTTTGGGTGATGTCTCAGCGGCATACTCGCTCAGCAAAGCGACACCACTCTCCCGTTCCTGTTAGGATTTCCAATCGATTCTCCCCACTCAGTGATGCACCCACTAAGAATCATGTTGAAAGAGCCTTAATAATTGGTGATTCTATTGTAAGGAATGTGGAAATAGAGACTCCAGCTACTATTGTTCAATGCATTTCAGGTGCCAGAGCGTCTGACATCAGATCAAATTCACAAGTGCTGGCTAATGCTAAACGTAGATTTTCTAAAATTGTTATTCATGTCGGCACCAACAGTGTCCGGCTTCGCCAGTCAGAAATCACTAGAGATAATGTTAAAGAGGTGTGTGAATTTGCAAAAACAATGTCAGAAACTGTAATATGCTCTGGCCCCCTCCCTGCTCGTCATGGTGATGAGGTTTATAGTAGATTAGTGTCACTGAATGGCTGGATGTCTGAGTGGTGTCTGGAGAATAGCATAGGATTTATAGACAATTGGAAGAGTTTTTGGGGTAGACCTGACCTGCCAAAGAGAGACGGACTTCATCTCTCCAGGGAAAGTGCCATTCTTCTCTCTAGTAATTTGGCTTGTATTCTTAATAATGATAGTATTTGACTAAATGGGGCCCAGGTCAGGAAGCAGACAAACTGGTTAATCCGAACATATGTTAGCTGCCTTGAAACGTCACACTGGTCACATAAACTACAACACATTGAGACTGTATCCCCTAGATATCACATAGAGACTATGTCTGTTCCCCGAACTGCCAAACACAAAACTCTCACTAAATCATTTAGAAAAATTTGATTAAGGTCAAACTTGAAAAAAAAAAAAAAAAAAAAAGTATTAAAGATAAACATCATATGAAGGTAGGGCTACTAAACATTATCTCTCTTTCTACCAAAGCACTAATTGTAAATGAAATTATTACAGATCATAACTTGGATGCACTCCGATTGACTGAAACCTGGCTTAAACCAGATGAATATATTAGTCTAAATGAATCTACTCCCCCAGCTTATTGTTATAAACATGAGCCTCAACTGAAGGACTGAGGAGGAGGTGTTGCTATAATTTAGAGTGAAGTTTTTGGTGTTACTCAGAGGACAGGATATAAGTTTGTCTTTTGAACTAATAATGCTTAATGTGACACCATCAGATATAAATAAAAAAACCTCTGTTGTCTTTTACCCTTGCTACAGTATATAGATCACCCAAGGCCTTATTCTGATTTCCTTGGTGAATTTGCAAATTTTTTATCAGATCTTGTAGTTACTGTAGATAGAGTTTTAATTGTTGGTGACTTCAACATTCACATAGATAATGAAAATGAAACATTGGGATTAGCATTTATCGATATTCTCAACTCTCTTGGAGTCAGACAAAATGTGACAGGACCAACTCATCGCCATAATCATACGCTAGGTTTAATTCTGTCATATGGAGTTGATGTTGATACTATAGAAATTCTGCCGTAGAGCGATGACATCTCGGATCATTACCTCGTCTCTTGTATGCAACGATCAGCTAATGTTACTCAATCTACACCACACTATCGTTCAGATAGAACTATTCTTTCGACCACTAAAGATAGCTTCACTAATAGTCTTCCAGATCTATCTCATACACCCAGTAAACCCCAAAGACTAGAAGAACTTGATGAAATAACAGAAAATATCAAAAGTCTTCTCTAGCACTTTTGATAGTGTCGCCCCCCTTCGTTTAAAGAAAATTAAAGTAAAAAGCCCTGCACCATAGTACAATGATCACACTCATGCTCTCAAGAGAGCAGATCGGAAAATGGAGCGCAAGTGGAAGAATACAAAAATAGAGGTATTTTACGGTGCATGGAAGGATAGTGTATGTAGCTACAGACAGGCACTAAAAGCTGCCAGGTCAGCTTATTTTAGCAAACTCATGGAAAATAACCACAACACTCCTAGGTGTTTATTCAGTATTGTGGCTAAACTGATTAGGAATAATCATCAACTGAACCAGATATTCCGTCACAGCACAATAGTAATGACTTCATGAATTTCTTTACTGATAAAATCTAAATAATCAGAAATAAAATTGGAATTATGCAATCATCTGTCACAGCACCTCAGAAAACAGTGTCTCATAATTTTCCTCATGTGCAACGTATCTAGTCAATCCTTTGCTGTCATAGGTCATGAAGAGCTAACAAAACTTATCGAAACATCAAAAGCCACAACATAATTAACTCCTCGCTATCCTTAGGACATGTCCCAAGAAAATTTAAAATGGCAGTTATCAAACCGCTTATTGAGAAGCCACAACTTGATCCTGGAGAACTGGCTAATTACAGACCGATTTCAAATCTCCCGTTTATGTCGAAAATACCAGAAAAGGTAGTATCCTCCCAAATATGTTCATTTCTACAGAGAAATAGTATATATGAACAGTTTCAGTCAGGATTTAGGCCCCATCACAGTACAGAGACTGCACTTATAAGAGTTACAAATGACTTGCTCTTATCATCTGATCACGGCTGCATTTCATTTCTAGTGATTTTAGATCTTAGTGCTGCATTCGACACGAAAGATCACGACATTCTCTTGAATAGGCTAGAGAATTATGTTGGCATTTGTGGAGTTGCATTAGCATGGATTAGGTCCTATTTAGCAGACCGCTACCACTTTGTCTATGTAAATGAGGAATTGTCAAACCAAACAAAAGTAAAGTATGGAGTGCCACAGGGATCAGTTTTAGGACCTCTGCATTTCTCCTTGTATATGCTTCCCTTGGGAGATATTATCAGGAATCGTGAAATAAGTTTCCACCGTTACGCAGACGATACCCAACTTTATATTTCTTCAAAACTTGATGAAATTTCACAATTCTCCAAATTAGCAGAGTGTATCAATGAAATAAAACATTGAACGGCCACAAATTTCCTTCTACTCAATTCCGACAAAACAAAGGTACTAATTATTGGACCAAAAACCTCAAAAAAACAAAACAAAAAAAAAAGCCGCTAAAATATAATTTGACTCTCGATGAATGTACTGTTACATCGTCTTCAACAGCGAAGTACTTGGGTGTTATATTTGATACAAATCTGTTCTTTGAGAATAAAATTACCAATGTTTGTAGAACAGCATTCTTCCACCTAAGAAATATTGCTAAATTACGACATGCTCTCTGTTGCTAATGCTGAAAAACTAATTCATGCGTTCATGACCTCAAGACTAGATTATTGTAATGCATTACTGGGAGGATGTCCAGCAAGATCAATAAATAAACTTCAATTGGTTCAAAATGCAGCAGCCAGAGTGCTGACTAGAACCAAAAATATGATCATATTAGCCCCATTTTATCGTCGTTACATTGACTACCTGTTAAATTTTGTATTAATTTTAAAATTCTGTTAACTACGTACAAAGCTTTGAATAGTCTAGCTCTGCAGTACTTAAAGGAATATTTCACCCAAAAATTTGCTGATAATTTACTCACCCTTAAGCCATCCAAGATGTATCTGAGTTTCTTTCTTCATCAAAACAGAATTTAAGACTTTTAGGATTTCATTTCAGGCCTCCTCCTCTAAACAATGCAAGTGAATATCCTCCATTTTTTGACGGTCCAAAATACATATTTAGGGTGCATCAAAATAATCCACACGACTCAAAACAAAACAATACTTATATACTTTTTAACTACAAATGTTCGCTTCAGTACATCTCTGTGACGTGCGCTCATGAGAGGGATGACGTAAGCTCGTTGGTAAGGTCACGTGTCATTGTTTACATTGTTTTTTTAATTATTATCTGGAAATTATTATATTTAATGTTTTTAAATTGTTTTGGACTGTTTTAGTTTGTGAACGGCACAAGTTCTCTTGTCAACAATGACGCGCTTCCTGCCTCCTCCTCCACGTGACGCGCGACCTTACCAACGAGCTTACGTCATCCCTCTCATGAGCGCACGTCACAGAGATGTACTGAAGCGAACATTTGTAGTTAAAAAGTATAAGTATTGTTTTGTTTCTCAAAATAATCAATCGTTTGCATTCAGAAGACCTTTATTTGTCTACTGGAGTCATGTGGATTATTTTGATGCACCCTAAATATGCATTTTGGACCGTCAAATAATGGAGTACATTCATTTGCATTGTTCAAAGGAGGAGGCCTGAAATGAAATCCTAAAAGTCTTAAATTCTGTTTTGATGAAGAAAGAAACTCAGATACATCTTGGATGGCCTGAGGGTGAGTAAATTATCAGCAAATTTTCATTTTTGGGTGAACTATTTAAGTGACCTTCTACCACGCTATATTCCATCACTTTCATTACGTTCGCAAAATTCTGGCCTGTTAATAGTTCCTAGAATATCAAAATCCAAAATAGGAGGTAGATCCTTTTCATATTTGGCTCCTAAACTATGGAATAGCCTCCCTAACACTGTTCGAGATGCAGACACACTCCCCCAGTTTAAGTCTAGACTAAAGACTCATCTATTTAGACAGGCATACACCTAATTTATCCTTCAATTCACAATTAGGCTGCTTTAGTTTGGTCTGCCGGAACCAGAAACCAGAAATTGATCATAATGGCATCTATGCTAATATTATTCTATTTGTTTCCCTGTCTCAAACTCGGGACTCCTATGCTGAGGTCACCAGAACCGGCTGGATCCAGCTCCATTCCTGCTTCGTGTTGGACTCCACTGCTACGTGTCTCTGAGTGATGACAACTTATAGCAGCTGGTGCCAGCCAAACATCACTTCAGTCTATTACAATGGACTTCAGAGGACTGATGCCAACTCCAACCATAAGACATGGAATACTTCATATGCCATTGCCTGAACCTTGGACTTAGGATAGACTTCACAGAAATTACCGGCTGGTTGAACTGCGATGCACCTCACTGATCTCTACCTGCATCACCTCGGTCTAATGATGGACTACACTCTTGAAATGGAATAGATAGACTATCAATGAATTGCCAACAAAACCCTACATCATCCAGCTAACAAGGACAATTGCATCTATGTGAACTTCTGCAGTTAATCCAGGATGGACTTCAAAGACATTAGTCAGTAATCTTACAGTTCCTACAAAATCTTTGTTTAAACACTGACCCTTAACACTTACTTAGTTTAATAATTTTAAACCATGACTTGCACTATACATAAGTAATATTGGCATTATATTCATGCTGGTTAGCCAGAGGGGAACTGGCTCCCGCAGTCAGCCTGGTTTCTCCCAAGGTTATTTTTCTCCATTAACCAACATCTTATGGAGTTTTGTGTTCCTTGCCACAGTCGCCTTCAGCTTGCTCACTGGGGTCCTAAATACAATTATTATTTAATTACTTATTTTTAAACACAATTCACAATCGTATTTGATCAAACTACACAATGATGACTCTAAGACTTTATAGATATTACAGTTTCATTTTCTGTTAATGCATGATTTTCTGTAAAGCTGCTTTGAAACAATGTGTGTTGTGAAAGGCACTATACAAATAAAAATGACTTGACTTTCGACCATGGCATAGTGTGCTACTAGGTAAGACCTTTTAGCCAACTTCATGCTGCTGAAAAAGTTCTATTTAGATGTTGATTTAATTGAACAGGGCTGGCAGTAATCAGGCCTGGGTGTGTCTAGTCCAGCTGAACCCCCATTATGAATTCAGTTTCATAGATTTGGGGATTTAGTAACTAAGGGGGCAAATACATTTTCACACAGGCCCAATAGTTATTGGATAACTTTTTTGCTTCGATAAATAACTATCATTTAAAACATGTATTTTGTGTTTAATCAGATTGCCTTTGTTTTATGTTAGATTTTGTTTGAATTTTTGAAACAATTTAGTATAAGATATACACAAAAACAGAAGAAATCTTACTTTTTTACAGCACTGTACTAAGAATAATTGGAAACAGAGTATTAAAAATGCCTGGGTGTTCATAACATGTCTCAAATTGGAGATGCAGCCTGGTGAGTTATGCTGAAGAAAGAAAAAAAAAAGTGGCAAAAAAATCCCAGGAAATTAAATTAACGCAAACCAAACAAATTATCTTAAGACACTTGCATATGGTTTCATTCTGTTGTGCTGCCTGTACGCACCATTATTTAATATTAGACAACCAGTCACATTAACACTTATTCTAATTTAAGACACAAAACTCCACATGGTGCTGATAGGTACTTTGAACACGTAATCTGTTAGCCAGTCTACTTGTGTGCTCTCTCAACTTGTCTAATATTTAAATTGCCTCAAGGCTTATTTATGCTCCTGCGTCAAACTTACAGCGTAGGCACTACATAGTTGCCAAAGCGTTGGTTTGCATTTATAGTTCTGTGTTGGTGTGTCTGCATCATTCTCTGAGTGCACAGCCAAAATGCTAACTATATGTTTCATAAATAAAGCAATGCAAGCAATATTATTTCTGGGTTCAAAAGTATTTATTAAATTATTGTAGCCTCAAAAAATGAGTTAAAAGTAGGTGAACATGTTGAAATTTCGGTACAGCACATATTATTTACTAAACATGTTGTCTGCATTTCAGGCATAAAATAAATGAGGAAATTACTGAATGCTTGCTCTTGAGTCGCTTAAATAATAATACATAAATATTTTGGCATACTTTTGACGTTCCGTGCTGAAAAACAAATCGTCAACTCAATTAATAACTACTCACCTGAATAACACAAAATGGGTGTAATTTTTAAGACTTTACAATGCATATAGGAAATATACCCAACTCTTACCAGCTGCTGCAGTATTCTGTTTCCATAACTTATGAAATATGCTTATTTACTGTTCACATCCTGTCAAACATAAATTCAATTCATCGTGCCAATTGGAAAGTTCGCGAGTAAAATACAAAACATATTATTTCACTCATATATCAAATTATTATCAAGTAAAAGCCAGGAGAAAAAAAAGCTGTTAAAGTTTATAAGCTGTAAACGTATATCTTGTGTTTAGTTTTGCTTTTAATTTCATGAAACACAAACAGAATTAAAAAACAGCAGATGTTCCCGATTGAGACAGTTGCTTTAATGGTCCCGAGTCCAAACACAATGTAATATAATGCACAGATATTAAAATAAACTTGGATAAAATGTGACTTTACCTCAGATATTCTTTTTATTATCATGGGGGGAGGTCTCTGGTTAAAGTGAACCAATCACAGCTGTTGTGGTCTGCGTCGACGCGACGTGTAGTTACATTTTCGAAGAGGCAGCCTACGCGTTGGTTTGATGCAGAGGTATAATATGGCCTTTAGTTGTCTGCAGGTAAGCCTGGTTCACTTCAGCTTATTAGAGTTTTCTCTATGAAACCCTCCTCCTCCCCATCAACACAGGTCTAGATATGCATCAAGTGGATTGTATGCATGTCCAATTGCTCAACACAGCATGTCTGTGTATGTTCTAGCAGTAGCAAGTCTTTGTATTTGGCGTATCTGCCAAGAACAAACCTACCAACTTGTCATATCCATTACAATATTTTGAATTTATTCAGAGAGTTGTCATGACTGAAATACTCACAGCTAATGTGCATTAAAGATGACACCTGTTCCTGAAGGGTACATTCCCAGAAAAAATAGTTTGACAGTCAAACAGATTTCCCTATGCAAAAGTTGAAAAAAAGATCCTGTCCCTGCCCACCCACAAAGTTCTAACATCTCTAACTCAGCACCTGGCATACAAACATTCTTACTAATCCTGGCCTGGTTTATGGCAGTGATCAGGCTTAATTCCTTTGCCCTACCCAAACTTCACAGCAGCAGCCACATTCCTCCAGAGTGGAAGTAGGAAAGCCCTGCTTGTAACTACTCTTACTAGTCAGGAAATATTTAAGATTTAGTAAGTCAGCCAGAGATCCCAGAAAGCAAGGGTGGAGTGGTGTCTCGAGGGGGCCTGTGGCTGCGGTGTCTTGGCCCAGGTGAATGTATTGGAAAGCTTCCCTGTGCCAACCAGGAGAGCAGGATAATCCCTGCAGCTTTTGTGGCAATCCTCTTGGCAGTGACACGGCACACGATGCTTTAGCCCATGTAGCAGCATGTTCTAGCTTTCATCTCCAAGCCTCAATCCAGTTACAGACAGCCAGCATTAAGACATGTCAGGCTTCTGGCCCAGGAGGAGAAATATTTATCTTTTTCTGGTTCTCTGCTTATCTAGTCCAAAATCTGATGCATTTAAGTGATCGTGTTTTTGCAAGCACCAAGCACAACATTACATTTCAAATGCATCTTTGCATGTGAATATTGCACGATAACAAATAGAATATCTATGTAAAAATGAAGATTTACAGTAGAGTTGAAGTCAGAAGTTTATATTCACTTAGGCTGAAGTCATTAAAACTAACTTTTTAACCACTCCACAGATTTAATATTAGCAAACTATAGTTTTGGCAAGTCTTTTAGGACATCTACTTTATGCATGACACAAGTAATTTTTCCAAAAATTGTTTACAGACAGATTGTTTCACTTTTAATTGACTATATCACAATTCCAGTGGGTCAGAAGTTTACATGCACTTAGTTAACTGTGCCTTCAAGCAGCTTGGAAAATTCCAGAAAATAATGTCAAACCTTTAGGTAATTAGCCAATTAGCTTCTGATAGGCTAATTGGAGTCAATTGGGGGTGTACCTGTGGATGTATTTTAAGGCCTACCTTCAAACTCAGTGCCTCTTTCCTTGACATCATGGGAAAATCAAAAGAAATCAGCCAAGACTGGGAATGTGATGAAAGAAATAAAAGCTGAAATAAATCACTCTCTTGTATTATAAATCATTCTTCTATTATTATTCTGACATTTCAAATTTTTTAAATAAAGTAGTGATCCTAACTGACCTAAGACAGGGAATTTTTTCTAAAATTAAATGTCAGGAATTGTGGAAAAACTGAGTTTAAATGTATTCGGCCAAGGTGTATGTAAACTTCTGACTTCAACTGTATGTCTTAATGAAGCAATGAGCCAATGGCAGTGCATTACAGTGATTTTACCACAGACGTATTGCTTTTATAAAAAGACAGTAACACCAATATGACAAACATAACACACCAATGTTCAATATACAGTTACATTTATTATTAGTAATTATGGGAATAATATATATATATATATATATATATATATTTTTTTTTCAGATTATCCGAACTGTAGGCTGCTTGCATTTGCCAATCAATGTAGTAGCTTGGCACAACAACACATTGATGTACGCTTAGTCATCTTAAAAATGCCACAAACGTGGCTTATCCGATCAGTATTAAGAGTCAGAACTATCCGTTTTATAATAGTCAATATACTGTACTGTACACTGGTGACTGTATAGAACACTGGTAAAAGATCAGGAGTCAGGACATTGTAATTTATTTGACGCCGATAGTAGAGAGTTTGTAGTGCAAACACAATGGTCTTCATGAGACCAGGAATAACTACATACATTTAACAGTACAATTACCCATATTATAAGCACCCATTATTGAAGATTTGGTGTTGAGAGGCAAATCTAGAATTTTCCTTATTAAAAACTAGATCAGTAATATTCTTTCAATCATGCTCCAAAACCATTTGGCTCTGAGCTCTCGCATTCCTCCTCAGAGTCTACACATTATGCTACATGTGCTGTTGGGTAAAAGTCTGCTGTACAGTCTACACAAGTGCAGCAAAAGGGTGCATTGAGGGGGACCACAGTAGGGCTGGGTGATATGCAGAAATATATTCAAGATTTTGTTTTTTTGGTAAAAATATAAATCGCAATATCCGATTACATCGTCGACCCCACTGCCCGCACTGCCAAAGGAACAGTAATTATTTTTGCTTTATTTCTTTTGCTTTAAAAATACTGAAACACGAAGAACTTAAAACAAATATGTTTCTAAATTCACACTGCACTTGAAATAAAAAGCAATTAAAATAATGAAGTGGTCTAAAAATCATTTATAACCACCTCCCCAAATTCAAATAACTTTGTCCTCTGGCCACATACGCCAACAGGTGGAAAATTACTAATACTAATTAAGATCTAAAGACAATTATAATTGTAAATATAATAATTATAATGATAATAACTGAAATATAAATAAACCATTACCACTAGAAAACAACTGACAATTGCTACATTCATAAAACGGCTACAACGGTTTTTTACTTCACTTCTGTGTTAAAAGAAACAGAAAACACCGGTTTTTGTAGGTGTAAGACTAATTAATTCCCTTTTGTTCCCCAATTAATGCTGCATAATAATTTCCACTATGTACTTATTGTATTTAGGTTTGTATTGCATTTCATTAATGTAATTAATGCTGCCTAAAGAAAATTAAATAGAACTTAATTTTAGGTTCAAGGTGAACATATTTTTATTATTATTATTTTATGACTTTTAACTTATAACATTGAAATATATTTTACTATTTATATATAAATATATACAGTATATGTATATAACATTTATAGTACTGTGCAAAAGTTTTAAGCACTTGTGAAAAATGTTGCATAGTGAGGATGTCTTCAAAAATAATGACATAAATAGTTTTCATTTATCACTTAAATGTCATACAAAGTCCAGTAAACATAAAGCTAAATCAATATTCGGTGTGACCACCTTTGCATTTAAAACAGCACCAATTCTCCTAGGTACACCTGGACACAGTTTTTCTTGGTTGTTGGCAGATAGGATGTACCAAGCATCTTGAAGAATTTGCCACAGTTCTTCTATCTATTTAGGCTGTCTCAGTTGCTTCTGTCTCTTCATGTAATCTCAGATTGACACGATGTTCAGTGGGGGGCTCTGTGGGGGCCATGACATCTGTTGCAGGGCTCCCTGTTCTTCTGTTCAAATTTTTTCTATTTGCAAAAGTAATGTTTGGGAGTCTAACATTTATATTTCCTATTGACACACTAAAGCTGAAGATATAAATAACCATCTTAAGACAAATGCTTTTGTGAAAAATCTTATGTGCCCAAGACTTTTGCACAGTACTGTATATATACTGTATTTTAAAGGGGTCATGTCATGAGGAATAAAATTTTCTTGATATAGTCTTATATATTCACATATTCTTATCTTAATATTTTGACAATATGAGGTCTTCCTACAATAAAAACACTTTAAATTTCAGAGCCCAAAACTTAATCCCCAATGCAATAAAAGCATTTACTGAAATCAAGCTGCAAAAACACCTCACTATATTTAATTGCTGGTGTATTTATACATGCACTAAATGGACGTCTTTGACATTTAGATAAGTTTCCGGCGATGATCAGTGCAGCACTATACTGTATGTGTGTATGTCTAGTTCACCATGCTATATACTATGTATGTGCGTTTTTTCCAGCTCATATTAGCGTGGATTGCTTGTGAACCATTCATAATACGATTCAAGCTTTGCAAAGGAACTGTTATTGAAGGATGGGGCAGTTAAAACACTTGAACCTGAATGCAAGAACATAATCATGAATATTTCAAATGCCATGACTGTTTAATAGTTTATGGTGCTGAATGTTAACAGTTGTGCTTGACATTAATAGTAGTGCCCAACCGATATATCGGTCGGCCGATATTAGCCTTTCACCGATATATCTGTATCAGCGTATATTTTACCGATATGAAAACTTTTTTTCAGAACATATAATGCAGAAAACAATGCTTTAGAATTGGTGTCATAGCATAGTTTGTCCAGCAGAGTGCACTCCGACTCCATTGTTTACAGAGCTGAACTGACGGCGGCTCTGCAGACAGGGCGGAGTTCAGCGGTGTCATCACAGTAAGTTGTTAACAAGTTTGTTAAATACATACTGGAAACTTAAACAATGACCCCATCATTTTCCCTTTTCAATATAACTAATATAACGTTAACCTTGTCCCTGACAACCATGTCACTCATGTCTGTTTGCTGTTAGCCAGCTATAGTTTGTCAGTGCAGTCAGTAATGTAGCAGATTGAAAGGTAAATATCAGAGCATCTTTTTGCAGCTCAGCAGACAACGGTGCTGTGGTGGATTGTGTCTGTTGAGTGTTGATTTCATGCTATGTTATTACCTAGTTGGTGAGACGCAATGCTGGTCCATCTTTTACTCTCCATGACAACGAGCTTATAGCTAACTAGCTAACCACGTAGCCACTTTCATTGTTGTCAGCTGAGTGGAAGCTAATGAGTAAACATGTATTCGCCAAACTGTTTTTTTCAGGATTCACAGTTTGGTACCCCTTTCAACTGAACAATTCCAGTCGTGTCATTTATAAAATGTAATATTTAAAAGTCTGGTTTTCCACCGTCGAAAGTTTCCCCTGAATTTGTATAGCAGAATACGGTGTAACACGGCTGCTGCTGTTTATCTCTTGACTCGGCAGAATTAATATAGTCAGCATTTGACTGATACTAAACAGTAATACTGATTTTTATTTAGCTATTTATTTTATTTTTATTTATTCTTTAATGGTCAGCATTTGACTGATACTAAACATACAGTACTGATGTTTATTTAGCTATTTATTTTATTTTTATTTATTCTTTATTTTAATGGTCAGCATTTGACTGATACTAAACTGTACTGATGTTTATTTAGCTATTTATTTTATTTTTATTTATTCTTTATTTAAATGGTCAGCATTTGACTGATATTAAACAGTAATACTGATGTTTATTTAGCTATTTATTTTATTTATTCTTTATTTTAATGGTCAGCATTTGACTGATACTAAACTGTACTGATGTTTATTTAGCTATTTATTTTATTTATTCTTTATTTTAATGGTCAGCATTTGACTGATACTAAACAGTACTGATGTTTATTTAACTATGTTTTATTTTTATTTATTCTTTATTTTAATGGTCAGCATTTGACTGATACTAAACAGTACTGATGTTTACTTAGCTATTTATTTTATTTTTATTTATTCTTTATTTTAATGGTCAGCATTTGACTGATACTAAACAGTAAAACTGATGTTTATCAAGATATTTATTGTATTTTTATTTATTCTTTATTTTCTCAGTGTTCATTTCTAGAATTTGTTGACAATGTATAATAATAATAATGTCAAATATTCTTTGATTAAAATATTTAAGAAGGCAGCCATCTGAGTACTTTTGCATAGTCATATCGGTGAAAAATCCATATAGAAAAGGTCTGTTTTCTTTCCAGCTCAAAAATTAAATATATCGGCCACCATATCGGTAATCTGTGAATTTTCCCTCTCTAAAATCGGTATCGGTCTCAAAAATGCCATATCGGTCGGGCTCTAATTAACAGTTTAATATATTTGGATGCAATGTGTTGGATGTGTGTTGTGTAAACCCTGAAATTTAATTTTATAATGTTGTGGAGCTTGTACATTCTCTACCGACTGAGTTTCAAATATGGCTGTATTTGAAAGGCTGCACAATATCAGCCAATCATAACAGTGGGCTTTTACACTGAAGTTTTAAGGAGGTGCTTAGGTCAAAACAGAGCGTTTTAGACAGAAGACCAGAGACAGGGTGGAAAACCAGGGTGGTTTAAGCCTCTTAAATCATCCTCGTAATTTAAAGCATTGCTTGTGTACAAATTCACCACATTCAACAATAAATTTCAATTTTAGTTATCGGACTAATTGTTGCCTTCTGTAAGCAATGTTCCTCTTATTATGCCTAGTCCACACAGTTTTTTGAAGAACAAAGAACAGTATCTTTATGGAATCTGTTGTGGATTATTTTTATAGTGGGGTGTCTGACAGACAGCAGATTGCTTTAATAAACAATTGCAGAAGAAAAAAATCTTTGGATGTCAGGAACTACAGCTGAAGTCAGAAGTTTACATACACCTTAGCCAAATACATTTAAACTCAGTTTTTCACAATTTCTGACATTTAATTGTAGAAAACTTTCCCTGTCTAAGGTCAGTTAGGATCACTACTTTATTTTAAGAATGTGAAATGTTAGAATAATAGTAGAGAGAATGATTTATTTCAGCTTTTATTTATTTAATCACATTCCCAGTGGGTCAGAAGTTTACATACACTTTGTTAGTATTTGGTAGCGTTGACTTTTTTTTTCTCTCCCCTTTTATCTCCCCAATTTGGAATGCCCAATTCCCAATGCACTCTAAGTCCTCGTGGTGATGTAGTGACTTGCCTCAATCCGGGTGGCGGAGGACGAATCTCAGTTGCATCCGCATCTGAGACCATCAACCTGCGCATTATCACGTGGCTTGTTTAGCGCGTCACCGCAGAGACAGTGTGTGTGGAGGCTTCACGCCTCAGACGGTAATCTAACCATCAAAAACTCAAATTGTGGCATCACTAGCCATAGGACAGCACGTCCACATGAAGTGCACCATTTGGGACAGGGCCTTTGATGGTCATTTACAGAAAAGACTATTAGTAACACACTGCTTTACATAAATTATACATTAACAAGGTCGGAAAGATCTCAAAGACACACAGGATCTATCACCTTGTATGCTTTCTCTTGGGAGATTGGTCTTGCTGAGTTTGACGACCACTGCAAAATTGAAACACTCAAAATTCACACTCATGTGGCCTGGTTTCTTATTGAAATCTTCCTGCTGGAGGATCTGAGGAGCACAGAGAACATATGGATACATCAGTCCAGCACATCGAAGACACACATGCACAGAAACACACAAGAAAACAAGAATGCAAAAACAGCCCACGGATTACACAGACAAACACAAAACAGAATGAGAATTACTTAAGGGTTTACTAACTTTTAACTTGCAGTAAAAGATGTAACTCCTATGTGTACAGAACAGTGTTGGGGAAGCTACTTTGAAACTGTAGCTTCAAAAATGACTCATAAATAAAAGTAGTTAAAGCTAAAGTGTATCATTTCTGCGCCACCGAACGGAATTGCAAAAATAAACATTGTTTAAATAAACCAAATATTTTCAAATAGTCTTCCGAAAACACTGTTGAACAAACAAATAGTCCTGCCCCAACTCACACCATTGGTTGAGTACGTTGATATGTCGGGCTGTACAAGTTGCTCTAAACCAGTGGTTCTCAAAGCGTGGGGCACAGGTGGACGCGAAAACTGCATCGTTCTTAAATCTCATTAACTTTCTCACATTTAAATTTGCAGCGATGACAGAAGAACAGAAGAACCAATGCGCACAATTTCTTTTCCTCCACCTTTTTCTCCTTATGTGGTGTCAGCCTGTCAGGTGTGTTCACTGCGCTGTGCTAATGTAAACAACGACGTGCTTGCAAGCCCGCCAGATTCGATTTGATAGAGGAAATATTTGGTGAACACATACATTTCGGTCTGTTCTTGACACAACGCTATCTAATGGCTTCAGTATACTTGAAATGTAGTGCACAAGTGTTATGGACAAATTTTATGGTGCTTTTAGGTGCTTTTATGTGCTTTTGAAGCTTGACAGTCACAATCACGATCCTCTCATCCCTTAATCTTGCGTTTCACTGATGAAAAAGTTGTACTTGTTTGGAAGGAGGATGGTGAGTAAATTATGACAAACATTATTTTATGGTGAGCTATTAAAAATTTACATTGCTCCTGCAAACACTGTCACTTTTGTGTTTATTCTATTTTTGGATGTTAAGTATATAAACCTAGTTAAAATGTTGTTGTTGTTTTTTTTTATTTAACAAAGAAAGTATACAGAAAATGACAGACAATGTAGGCCTAACGACAAACAACTGAGATTATATTCAGATTATTATATATAAAAAAAAAAATTCTAAGAATGAATTTCATGAAGCTGAAACTTAAAATATTTATTTTCGATCATTTTAAATGTGGTAGTTAGGGATGCACGATATATCGGCAGCTAATAACCGGGAAAATCGAAATATCATCGCGCTGATAATGGAATTGCCGGCAATATTTTCACCTATAATTTGTTATGGTTTATTTAGTTGCAGCTGAAATTCTCTGAGTGCCTGCAGCGCCTTTCCTTCAGGCAGAGACTCGGGCAGTCTCAAGTGACAGTGCGTGTGCGTGTCTGTGTGAGTGAGAGCCAAGCTTATGTTGCTCTGTGAGGATTATTTCAACATCTCTGCACCTTGCTACATTGTTTTGGGGCTGGTTTTAGACATCTGTTGTAAGTAACGATGGCATTTCCCATATTCTGTTTGTTTCATGAGGCAATAAATGAAACGCGACAAAAACATGTACAGTTGTGCTCAAAAGTTTGCATACCCTGGCAGAAATTGTGAAATTTTGCCATTGATTTGGAAAATATGACTGATCATGCAAAAAAACTGTCTTTTATTTAAGGATAGTGATCATATGAGGCCATTTATTATCACATAGTTGTTCGGCTCCTTTTTAAATCATAATGATAACAGAAATCACCCAAATGGCCCTGATCAGTATGAAGTTTACATACCCTTGAATGTTTGGCCTTGTTACAGACACACAAGGTGACACACACAGGTTTAAATGGCAATTAAAGGTTAATTTCCCACACCTGTGGCTTTTTAAATTGCAATTAGTGTCTGTGTATAAATAGTCAATGAGTTTGTTAGCTCTCACGTGGATGCACTGAGCAGGCTAGATACTGAGCCATGGGGAGCAGAAAAGAACTGTCAAAAGACCTGCATAACAAGGTAATGGAACTTTATAAAGATGGAAAAGGATATAAAAAGATATCCAAAGCCTTGAAAATGCCAGTCAGTACTGTTCAATCACTTATTAAGAAGTGGAAAATTCGGGGATCTCTTGATACCAAGCCAAGGTCAGGTAGACCAAGAAAGATTTCAGCCACAACTGCCAGAAGAATTGTTCGGGATACAAAGAAAAACCAACAGGTAACCTCAGGAGAAATACAGGCTGCTCTGGAAAAAGACGGCATGGTTGTTTCAAGGAGCACAATACGACGACACTTGTCTGTAACAAGGCCAAACATTCAAGTGTATGTAAACTTTTGATCAGGGCCATTTGGGTGATTTCTGTTACCATTATGATTTAAAAAGGAGCCAAACAACTATGTGATAATAAATGGCTTCATATGATCACTATCCTTAAATAAAAGACAGTTTTTTTGCATGATCAGTCCTATTTTCCAAATCAATGCCAAAATGTCACAATTTCTGCAGGGTATGTAAACTTTTGAGCACAACTGTATGTTACATTGTTATTGCTTATTACTTCATGAAACATAAACAGAATGTGGGAAATAGCCAGGGGTGGAAAGAGTACTGAAAAATCATACTCAAGTAGAAGTACTGTTACTTCCCAAAAATGTAGTGTTAGCAGAGTAAAAGTAGCTGTCCTAAAAACTACTCAAGTAAGAGTAAAAGAGTAGCTCATTTAAAAGTACTCATGAGTAGAGAGTATTGAGTACCGAGTTGCAAAACCTTTGCCCCATTATAATGAACACTGTATGCCAACTTTTAAAATACATCACTTATCTATGATAAACACTACATGAATCTGATTCCAAAAAATAAAAGGGAGACATAACAGAAATGAAAAGATTAAAAAGTTATTTTCAATACACTGCTCACCATTTTAAATCAATGTATGAAACAATTACATTAAAATCAGTTTATGTGTAGGGTCTAAATTTCCCTTAATGCCGACAGAGCATTATTGTTGTGCATAAAACATGTTCAAAACATTGCAAGGAATGCTAAAAAATGCAAAATAAGCAGGATCACTTGGCATGTCATGTCCTGCACAACAGAGGAGGTAGAGTAGGCATGGGAAAAGTTGTTTGGTACAGGGGCTACATCACGCTTAAAAAGGAATAATTCACCCAAAAATGAAAATTCTCTCATCATTTACTCACCCTCATGCCATCCTGGATGTGTATGACTTTCTTTCTTCTGCAGAATACAAATTAAGATTTTTAGAAGAATATTTCTGCTCTTTTGGTCCAATGAAGTGAATCGGTGCTAAAATATTGAAGCTCCACAAATCACATAAATCAGCATAAAAGTAGTCTAATCCATGTGCCCCCAGTGGTTTAATCCATGTCTTCAGAAGCGATATGATAGATGTGGTGAGAAACAGATCAATATTTAATTCCTTTTTTACTATTAATTCTCATTCCTGCTCAGTCAATCTCCACTTTAAATTTCACAATGTTCTTCTTGTGTTTTTGGTGATTCACATTCTTCATGCATATCGCCACCTACTGGGCAGAGAGAAGAATTTCTAGCAAAAAAGGACTTAAATATTTATCTGTTTCTCACCCACACCTGTCATATAAATTCTGAAGTCATGGATTAAACCACTGGAGTTGTATGTATTACTTTTATGCTGCTTTTATGTGCTTTTTGGAGCGTCAAAATTTTGGCACCCCTTCACTTACATTGAATGGACCTACAGAGCTGAGATATTTTTCTAAAAATCTTAATTTGTGTTCTTCTGAAGAAAGAAAGTCATACATATCTGGGATGGCATGAGGGTGAGTAAATGATGAGAGATTTTCGTTTTTGTCTGAATAATTTTTTTAAGTAGCACATGAGGGGCCACACTGTCCTCCTTTTGAGATATTTAGTTGATTTAGTTCTTGTATCTTTTAAGCCAAGAAATAGTTGTGTTCTCATTCTCATGCATGATGCACAATTTTCTGAAGTGTATTTGTGACTGATGGAATATTCTGCCCGAAGTATTGCTCTACAAGGGTTGATACTTTTCTATCTTTATAAAGGCTAAGCATAATTATAAATTATTTTATCATCTCTACTTTCCTGGTAATTTATTATACCAATTAACAAACTCTCAACATCAGGGGTCGGTATTATTAAAAAATGAATAATATATTTTTTTAAATATTATTATTAAAAATGTCACTGCTTTATTCTATTACATTAATACTTTTAAAGCTACTCAAGTTATTCAGCCAAAAGTAGAGAGTGGTTTTCTCGTTTCCTTGTTAATGTTGTTTGATTAATAGCCATTATATAACATAGCCTACTAGACAGTGCTCTATTCGGTTACACTTCAAGTCCAACATTTTGATGCAAATGTGCTTTCTGTCCCACTGTTTACATTCACTTTAGACATAAACTTTAGACAACACATACATGTGCTTGACTGGTTTTATTCCTGTCTCTCAGGTAGGTCCTTTAAGGTAGCCTGGAGAGGTGAGGTATCCAAGCCACATCAGCTACTTACTGGGGTACCTCAGGGATCAGTGTTTGGGCCTCTTCTCTATATACACAACATCACTGGGACCCATCATTCAGGCACATGGTTTCTCTTACCACTGCTATGCTGATGACATGCAACTCTACTTGTCTTTCCAGCCCAACAACACCACAGTGACTACTCGAATTTCTGCCTGCCTGGCGGACATCTCGGCCTGGATGAAGGAGCACCACCTGCAACTCAACCCAGCCAAGACTGAACTCCTTGTCTTTCCAGCCAACCCTGCTGTTGAACACAACATCACCGTGCAGCTGGGTGCAACTACAGTAACGCCTTCCAAATCAGTCAGAAATCTAGGGGTAACCATCGACAACACACTAAATTTCACAGACCACATCTCAAAGACTGCAAGATCATGTAGATTTACACTCTACAATATCAGGAAGATAAGACCCTTCCTCTCTGAACATGCCACACAACTGCTTGTCCAGTCACTTGTCATAACTAGACTGGACTACTGTAACGCTCTCATTGCAGGCCTCCCTGCATGTGCAATTAGACCCCTGCAAATGATCCAGAATGCAGCAGCACGTCTGGTCTTTAATGAACCAAAGAGAGCACGTTACACCACTCCTTGTCTCTCTCCACTGGCTGCCGGTTGATGCACGTATCAAATTCAAGGCTCTGATGCTGGCATACAGAACCGTCACTGGGTCTGCTCCAGCATACTTAAAATCATTTATGCAGAGCTACGTGCCCACTAGAAGCCTGCGGTCGACTAAGGAACGTCGCCTTGTTGTACCAATACAAAGAGGCACCAAAACACTTTGCCGGACTTTCAGCTTCATCATACCACGTTGGTGGAACGACCTTCCCAACTCCATCTGTGAAGCTGACTCACTCTGTCTTCAAAAACGACTAAAAACACATCTTTTCCATGAGCACTTAACCAGTCATAAAAATTTTTTACAAAAATTCCTTTTGCACTTTATTCTGCTTTGAATACTATTATGATGCTAGTGATACTTCGTAATACAGCACTTTTCATACCACTGTCTCCTAAGATGATTCGCTTATGTTTTCCTCTTTTGTAAGTCGCTTTGGATAAAAGCGTCTGCCGAATGAATAAATGTAAATGTAAACGACTGCGTTTACATTAAATCCTCACCAAGACGGGCATCGGCAGAATTATGAAGTGTATTTGACCGTTTAGGCGTGAACACGCATTAGCGCCTGTCAATCAAACAGCACACAGCTACAGATGTAAAAAGTCAATCTTTTATATTTCAACTAGATCAACCAACCAGTGGTTGTCTTGCTATCGCGATCGATGTAGTTGTAGAACATAGGTTAAGTATAGAAAATTACTCAAGTTTGATCGAGGACATCTCTCTTTTTTCCGATAAACATCTAGATCATTTTGTTGCCCAGCCCTATTGATAACATCGCCTTAATCTCTCACAGAAGCCCAATAATCTCAGTGATAGATAGTTCATTTACAGGCTACGTTATAGACACAGAATCTAGTAAGCAGAAATATGAGGCAGGTTTAATGCTGACATCTGACTTGAGCAAGTAAACTCGCATGACACAGTCAAGCAACTGGCCTTTTTCACTGCGAAAAGCACTTTCAGGTGTGGCCGTGATGTTCAGGTGTTGAACTGTGCTTGAGGAATCCTTCATAGTTGGCGCCAGATCTGCAGCTGCCGTTCAAGATTTTTACGTGTGATTTGATTGGATGGGAGTCACGAGACTCTCTCTAGCCAATCATGTTGATAGATAAAAATAAAATCAGGACAGGGAAGTAGTGAACACAGACGGTGGGAAAATAGCGCAGTAAAAGAAAAGTTACAGCACTTAAAATGTACTCAAGTAAAAGTATAAAAATTTTAAACTACTTTAAGTACAATTCCTAGTAAAAACTACTTACAGTAACGTGAGTATTTGTAATTCGTTACTTTACACCCCTGGAAATAGCACATCGTTACTTACATTTCAGCACTGTGATTAAAACAAGTCCAAGCACAAATTAAATCAGCACATTTAATAAGTTATACCAGTGGTTCTCATTTACTCACCCTCATTGTTCAAACCAGTATGACTTTTATCATCCGTGAAACACAAGACTGAGGGATGAGAGGATTGTGTTTGTAGCTGTACAAGCTCAAAAAATCACACATCAAAGCACCTTAAAAGTCGTCCATAACACTCATGCCTTAGATTTCAATTTTCTGAAGCCATATGATAGTGTTGTGTGAGGAACATACTGAAATTTGAGTGTTAATTCACCTCTTCACCCATTTGAAAATGGCGCACAGGAGGACATCTTTGTTTACATAATCGCTGAGAGCGCACCTGACACCATGAACGCTTTGGGCTGTCGAGAGCTGTGCGCAGGACGCGCTGCAGTGCCAGGTGAAAGTTTAAACACGGCAGGGAAAAGGCAGAGGAAAATAAATTGCGCACATTGGTTCTTGTGTGTATTGTCAGTATTTTTGTTGAATGTGTGAAAGTGATAGAGTCTTGAGGACAAGTCAGTCTTCCACGGCCACTTTACAATGCCAGGTTCGAGGTTTTTTTTTTTTTGTGATTATCGGTATTGGTCACAATGAGCTGCGAGTTATCGGCCCAGAAATTCCATACTGGTGCATCCCTAGTGATGATTGGCCGCAAAATGGGGGCGTGGCCAGAAAATTGAGAACCGCTGCTCTAAACAAACATGGGAATATTTAGCCACAGAGACACATCGTTAAACAAAGAATGGCTTATGGTAGTCAAGCAACACTTTTGAGTAGGGCTGCCCCGACCAAAGATTTTCCTAGCTGACTAGTAGGCGTTTAAGCCATTAGTCGACTAGTCGCACGTTTATGATATTAACTGAATTACTATATATATATATATATATATATATATATATATATATATATATATATATATATGTTGGGGGGCATCAGAAAATGGTTTGAGTTCCAAGGCTGAGAAAGAATGTTATAAGTAACATTGCTAACACTGTTCTACATTACAGAGAAATACTAAACCATAATAATGAGCCTTTAAAATATACATTTTACAAGCGCACGCACGAAGTGCACCGCAGCGACACCGGCAAAAGCGGTAATGATTCTGAATGTGTCGGGAAAACCAGCAAGGAGACTGTCTGAACATTTTGTTAATTTATATAGAGAAATGCACATTAGGGTTGTGCCAACAGACGATTATCTTGGAGATCGACGATGGTCAGAGTGATCGCCAATAGCTGATGCCTTTGACGAAGTCAAGATGATATTTGGCTCGTTTTACCATTAATGTATTAAATTATTATTTGTATTATTATTATTATAAGGCTATTATTATTATCAAATATATTACAAATAATTTACCCGTAGACACATGCTTGAAGAACACTTTATTATATTATTAAGAACAGATGACAGAAAAGCTGTTTGTACAGAGGCGTGCAGTTTCGTGGAACACGCGCATGTAAAAGGTTCTCACTCTTTCTTCGTTTCTGTCTTGTGAATGTTTTTTTTTTTTTTTTTTTTGCAAGAACATTATTGTCTATGAGTGCTGCAAATGACCTCAGACATCTCAGCTCAGGAGGTGCTTTGAGTTCATTTCGCTTTATTTCCACAGAGCAGTTCATTGTGACCACAACTCTGCAGCCTATACATCTGTGATTAAAACATACAAAAATACATAAATACAAAAACACCTTGAACCATGATTTATATTTCAGTGATTATTATCATCATCATAATTATTATTTTTACATTTATAATTGTTTTTATGTCTTCATTTGTGTAAGTAATTTTCCGCCTGCATGTTTAGATGGATACTTGCCTGACGGTAAATGGACATGATTCATTTAGTTTGGAGTGCAGTTTAAATTTAGAAATGTATTTGATTTAAGTTTTCGTTTTTTAAATAAATTAATTTAAGTTTCAATGCAAAATCACTAAAGCAAGAATATTCACCGATACCTCAGCCCAGGGGTTGCCGATGTAATTGCATATTGCGATATACAGTTGTGCTCAAAAGTTTGCATACCCTTGGAGAACTGGTAATATATGTACCATTTTTAAAGAAAAGCAGGCAAAACACATTTATTTTATTTCTTATGGGATTCATATTCAACTGTAGGTTATAACAGAATGGCACAATCATAAAACAAATCACGGCAACAAAGAAAAAAATGAAATGACCCCTGTTCAAAAGTCTGCATACCCTTAGTTCTTAATACTGTGTATTGCCCCCTTTAGCATTAATGACAGCGTGCAGTCTTTTGTAATAGTTGTCTATGAGGCCCCAAATTCTTGCAGGTGGTATAGCTGCCCATTCGTCTTGGCAAAATGCCTCCAGATCATGCAAAGTCTTTGGTCATTTTGCATAAGCCGCATGTTTGAGATCTCCCCAGAGTGGCTCGATGATATTAATGTCAGGAGACTGTGATGGCCACTGCAGAACCTTCAACTTTTTCTGCTGTAACCACTGGAGGGTCAACTTGGCCTTGTGCTTAGGGTCATTGTCGTGCTGGAAAGTCCAAGAGCGTCCCATGCGCAGCTTTTGTGCAGAAGAATGCAAATTGCCTGCCAGTATTTTCTGATAACATGCTGCATTCATCTTGCCATCAATTTTTACAAGATTCCCGTGCCTTTAGAGCTCACACACCCCCAAACATCAGTGAGCCACCACCATGCTTCACAGTGGGGATGGTATTCTTTTCACTATAGGCCTTGTTGACCCCTCTCCAAACATAGCGCTTATGGTTGTGACCATAAAGCTCTATTTTGGTCTCGTCACTCCAAATTACAGTGTGCCAGAAGCTGTGAGGCATGTCAAGGTGTTGTCAGGCATATTGTATCCGGGCTTTTTTGTGGCATTGGCTTCTTTCTGGCAACTCGATCATGCGGCTCATTTTTGTTCAAGTATCGTCATATTGTGCTCCTTGAAACAACCAAACCGTCTTTTTCCCAGAGCAGCCTAAATTTCTCTTGAGGTTACCTGTGGGTTTTTCTTTGTATCCCGAACAATTCTTCTGGCAGTTGTGGCTGAAATCTTTCTTGGTCTACCTGACCTTGGCTTGGTATCAAGAGATCCCCGAATTTTCCACTTCTTAATAAGTGACTGAACAGTACTGACTGGCATTTTCAAGGCTTTGGATATCTTTTTATATCCTTTTCCATCTTTATTAAGTTCCATTACCTTGTTACGCAGGTCTTTTGACAGTTCTTTTCTGCTTCCCATGGCTCAGTATCTAGCCTGCTCAGTGCATCCACGTGAGAGCTAACAAACTCATTGACTATTTATACACAGACACTAATTGCAATTTAAAAAGCCACAGGTGTGGGAAATTAACCTTTAATTGCCATTTAAACCTGTGTGTGTCATCTTGTGTGTCTGTAACAAGGCCAAACATTCAAGGGTATGTAAACTTTTGATCAGGGCCATTTGGGTGATTTCTGTTACCATTATGATTTAAAAAGGAGCCGAACAACTATGTGATAATAAATGGCTTCATATGATCACTATCCTTAAATAAAAGACATTCAAAATCACTGCCAAAATTTTACAATTTCTGCCAGAGTATGCAAACTTTTGAGCACAACTGTATATAAAAATAATTTATTCACACACAATGTATTTTCACGGACAATGAAATACCCGACCGGTAGAGAACGCACAGATGAAGTAGGTTATTTGCCAGAGAGATGTTGACAACTGCCATCTTTCAAAAAGTTAAACAACATACATTTTAATTGCATTTTTAGTTAAAATAAATAAAAAAGAAAGTTCAAAGTTTGAAATCAAGGTGTCTTGCTTTATTGTGTAGGCTTAACCCTAACCCTGCTTAACGAAAATTACCCCATGGTACCACCTAGCATCCAACCAGCGGTAATACCATTGTTCGTCGGTTTCCTGTGGAGGTTTTTGTTTTTTTTTCGACCAACCGACCAATCAAAACTTGGTCGACCAAGACACTTCTCATTGACTAACATTTGGTTGACTATTGGGGGCAGCCCTACTTTTGTGAAAGTTAGTAACACTTCAAGCTACTACAAAAAGTAACTAACTACATTAACTGTGTTTAAGAGAGCAATTTTGTTAAATACACATTTGCTGCAGTGTTTATCTGGTATTAAATCAATAATCTCAATTAGGAAGACAACATTTAACTTGGACAGATACATTTACACTAAATATAACAAATAAAACAAGAAAAGCCCTCATTTATATAAGAAAGTCAAATGATAGCAACGAAGAGCAGCATTTACTGGTAACTAAATAATTTCAGCGACTCAAATCAAAGTGAATCTTTTTGTGAATCAGTTCATTTAGTGTCCAAATAAACTAATTTACTCAAATTAATCAGACTAATATAATTTGTGTCAAATTTTTTTACAGAACAACAACAACAAAATGGAACGGGTAGCGAAGGAAAAGCAGCCCATAAGTGCCAATCAGACATGCAAACTCTTTCAATAGGTCAATAAGGCTGAATTATTCCTCAAAACTGATACAAAACTGTCCTTTTCTGTACAAACATTAGTTATACCATGAAATAATTAATCATTTTTGATGGCAACAAACTAAGCTAAAACTCTGATCCCAAACTTCACTGCATGGTTGTGACTTCTCCCCTGACTCTCTCAGCATTTCCACATTGAGAGCAGCTGAAAGAGCTTGGCGAGGTCATCTAGATTCAGTGAGGTGTATGTGTGTGCACGCTCATGGACGGCCGGTCTGTATAAACAGTGGATGTGGTGTCGGCCTGCGGGACACAGGAGGAAGTGGTGGCGCATGGTCCCAACCTGATACGCTAAGGGGCAACTGCAGCAGGAAGCTCGAAATCATAGGGCTCAGATAAAGAGAGCGAGTGGGAAAAAGAGAAAGATGCCCTACAACATGCCACGTCGCTGAACGCCCCCTTTTTAACACAAGTGCGAAAACAGGAAGTGGACTCCATCACAAATAAACACACAGAGCAAAAAGGGGGTCGGTGGGAGTCGCCACATTGACAGAGGATGTGGTCTGCACAACACATTTGAGAGCTGAGAAAACCACAGACCACCCTCATACACACACATACGAACACACACATACTCTCTTCCACCCAGGGTTTATCACAGTATGGTCAGGACTGGTGGGAGCTCGCAGTCAAACAGTGACCACCCCCCCATCCCCCAGCCCTCCCTTCTGTTGGTCTCGCCTCCACGCTTCTATTCTCACAACAGCTGTCACCGCAGGGGCCCATGCCAGCCACACACAAACACACACGTTTTGTCACTTGCCTCACACTGTGGAAAATGTTGACAGTTTGTGACCTCCACTTCTCCCAAAAACGAAGATGGGCAGTGTTCACACACACTTGGATGCACATTCGTGCAAACCAAACACTTTGTTCTGGGTTGTCTTTTATCTTTGAGCCTGTAATACAAAGGCTGTTGGCCGTTTTGGCAGCTCGTCTTTTCTCTGTGCGTTTGTTTTTTATTTTCCATTATACAACAGTCAGTTCCGGTCTTCTAATCTGATTGGAGCAGCAGCATACCAACAGTGCTGATATTTTGAATAACTTTGCTGTCTCTTCGCTCGTTTCTGTTTACAGCGTTCCAGACAGACTTTCAGTTTTGTTTTGCTCAGCGAAGCCCTATTGTTGATGAAGCTTTGGCTTTGTTTTCGGAACAATTTTTGTTAGCAGAGCAAAAATAGACAAAATAACAGGCCATATTGTGTCTTAACTTGTTAATAAAACTGTGGTAAAAAAGCTATATCAACCTTGCAATCGTGCTATTGCACTGCATATCAGCACAGCTGTGGCAATAAACATGAAATATAATATTCAGATGGCTTATCTCATTGGATTTGGAGTTAGAGGGAGAATTTGCATTACTGTAGATCACATATGATCAAAAGTGTTCAAGGTTCGGCATGAAACGTAGAGTCGTTTTAAAGCTAATGGTCTGAAAATGGGGCAACCATGATGACAAATGGCGTGGGTAGAGGGTTTACTCATGCCCAAACCATATCCACCCACATACAGCAACACCTGTTAATTCCATGCAGTCTGGCATTAGGGTGAGACATCAGGGGAGTGATGGTGGTATGTTATGGTAGTCTCACCTCCAGCAGGAAGGGCAGGATGGGCACAAATGTCTTGGTACCACTGGAGAGCAGAATGAGGGCTCTTGCACAGTGCAGTCTCAGAGGGTAGTACCGTGAGATGGGCACAAGCCTACAATACACACACAGACAACATAGAACTATTGATGAATTCAAATAGATTCTCTGAAAAGATAAGAAGTAGTGTTTTTGTCATGTTTTTTTTCTTTAATGTTGTGGAAAAGTAATGCAACTGAAGACTGCAGTGGAGGGAATAAACTGAATTCAAGTCTACATACTGGGGATTGTAAAAATAAATGTGGTTAATGGCGCCACCTGCTGGAGATCAATGTAACAAAGAATTAAAAAAAGAAAATACTAAATTGTCTGTAATACTGGATGAAATTTTCTTGCAAACCACATACTTCATGCATCCGATGATGACTTAACACAGCGGGTAAATCAGTGGCTCCAGAACGTCACTGGGGTAAATGGTGCTCAGTACCCGACACCACAGATTCAGACAGTGCACATACTGCCAGTTATACACGGACTGATACGTCTCCTGAGGACACACACACAAAACAATAACACAAACTTACTAATTATAAAGGAGGCAAAATCTGCTAAACAGTTTAAAATCTCTTGAAAATCTTTAGGAATTCTTGTCAAAATACAAATGAAAACCGGTCAAGACATATAACAACCTTCTTTTTAATATTCATGCCGTTTCTGAGGTGGATGGCGAGTTGACGGACAAAGATAAAGACGTGCTGGTATGAAACCTGTGTGTCCAGTGAATACATCTCTGTGAGGGTCCTCTGCATGAAATGTATCATTGGGAGAGTGTTGGGTGATGTGAACTTGCAGTTCTTCACGTAGGCGATGTACATTTGCTGAAAACAGAAAACAAACAGTGAACCGTGTGAGTTACTCCATTAACCATAAGATTTCAAATTATAGGTAGACCGATATATTGGTTTTACCATTTAATTGGTACTGATAGCTGCTTTTTGGAACTATAAGTTATTGACAACAATCAATGCCGATTGTTGCCAATAATATATATTTTTTTGTATTCCTAATTTTTTAAATATATTATCAGGTGAATATATAGGCTAAAAGCTTAATTTGTTAAAATACTTACAAACAGAGCATTATAAAAGAGCCAAGTCTCTGACATTTCAAAATAAGAGTCCCCAGTTTATTTCGAGATTGTTTATAGAAAAGTCCCGTGTTATGTAGAAAATCGTAATTTTTCTGTTTATTATTGGAATTTTGGTTGCACAATAAACTGCTTTTGGGTCTTGTAGGTCTCATTGTTTGTGCCCTTCATAGTAAGGATAGACTAGGAATTTTTTTTTTTATCATTCAGTAAATTGATTTAAAAACCTACCACAGGATTAATCGCATATCAGCCTTTTTCACCACATTAGTTATCAATGGTGGCAAAATTGGTTGACGACTTCAAGTGAACCAACATTTTTTCACAGCTGATAAATGTTTAAACAATTTTTCATTATACATGCAAATACTAAATCTTTGTTTTGTCTTTCATTTGGGGTAGGTGTAAGATAGTTAAGGTTGTGAAAAGATCAAATGATTTATTAGTTTGTCAATGAACTGGCACCACATGATTTCAAGACACTGATCAACTGTTCCTCATTGAATATATACAAATATAATTTCTATTTGTTCACAACATTATTTTAGTCAACTCGTTTGATCACAGCAATCCCTAGCTGCTAGTTTTGAAGAAATTATGAATTTACTCGCAAAATGAACAATCAATAATACATTTTCAGGGCGAACAGTTTTCACATTAACATTGAATGTTACAACAGTTCACATGAGATAAATACCAAACACTCGTTTTCATGCACTGAGTTCAGAAAACATCTTTAACACTACTCAAACAGGGGGTCTGGGTAGCTCAGCAAGTAAAGACGCTGACTACCACACCTGGAGTCGCAAGTTCGATACCAGGGCGTGCTGAGTGACTCCAGTCAGGCTTCCTAAGCAACCAATTGGCCCGGTTGCTAGGGAGGGTAGAGTCACAACAAACTGAACTTTATAGGTAACTGGACCCAGGTTTGTGCTGAAAGTTCCAAAGACATAAATCACCATTGAATGGATACTCCATGCACATTTTGGTTATAATCATTAAGTGAGTAAAAGGCAAGTAAATCCAATCACATGTGAAATACAGTTGAAGTCAGAAGTTTACATACACTTAGGGTGAAGTCATTTAAACTCATTTATTAACCACTCCACAGATTTAATATTAGAAAACTATAGTTTTGGCAAGTCGATTAGAACATCTACTTGCATGACACAAGTAATTTTCCCAACAATTGTTTATAGACAGATTTCAGTTTCACTTTTAATTGACTAAATCACAATTCCAGTGGGTCAGAAGTTTACATACACTTAACTGTGCCTTTAAGCAGCTTGGAAAATTCCAGAAAATGGCGTCAAGCCTAATTTAGCTTCTGATAGGCTAATCTGAGTCAATTGGAGGTGTACCTGTGGATGTATTTTAAGGCATACCTTAGGCCTGTCATGATAATTAAGTTATAGACTTCTCGTATGACATACGGACATAACCTCGATAATTTCTGCTGAACTCGATATTGCCCATTGTGTTTACATGCGTGTTTGTTTACATAAAAATGTCACCAACATTTTAGCCAGTTGCACTGCATCTGTGCTCTTGTCCGCTCTGTGTCGGAGGCGGGCTCAGGCAGCTCCACACACACACAGCAGAAAGCGACAGGTGAAGATTACGAATTACTCGAGGCTAATAGCCTAGGTATTATAATAGGTGTTTTTTCCGGACGACTGCATAAATTTCAGCCAGAAAGTTTGTAAGAATAAGTTCAAATGGACTTGGTTTCAAAGCCGCATTCCACAGCTCCGGTGTGGGAACATTTTGGCTTTAAGCCGAATGAGAGAGGAGAGACCATTAACGTGAACGAGCCGGTATGTCGAATTTGTTTAAAACAGTGACAATGGAAAGTGGCAATATAACTCAGGGCTCGACATTAATGCTTGTCCGGGACAAGTGGATTTTTGCAAGGGCTAGTCAAAGTGAATTTTACTTTCCTGACCAGACAAGTTGCCTGATTGAAACCTTAATAATGATTTAAAAAAAAAAAATGCCTTTAGCCTATCACTTATTTAAAAATAAAAATAAATCCTGCTGTTGAAAATAATCTACAGTGTCTGATTCTGAGTATTGACTTTGTATTCATTCCAGAATCTGCGCGAATACAGAAAATCCACTTTTGTGTGTCCTTCTCCCTCTCGTGCAGCAACGTTTGTTGAATTTGGTGTGTGCTCGTGACGTGGCTGCATTTTTTCCGACATGTGAATGTCATTGTACAGCGCCTGTGTTAAGAGAGCAAAGCGATAAAACTATTGCACCTATTTATAAACAACAAAGCTTTCAACGTTTTCGCAACTTACCACGCGCCCCACCGAGAGCGAACCACATTATAGCAACCCTAGCAACCGGGCCAATTTGGTTGCTTAGGAGACCTGGCTGGAGTCAATGACCAATTTACTTGTCCAAAGGACAAGCACATCACAATGCTTAATGTCGAGCCCTGTAATCGAAAAGCTCATCTAAAACATAACCATTCCATCCAGTTTTCCAAGCTGGGAACAAAAAGTGAAAAAGTAAAACTGATCCAGGTTTGCAGCCTCGAATCCAGGGCGTGCTGAGTGACTCAAGCCAGGTCTCCTAAGCAACCAAATTGGCCCGGTTGCTAGGGTCGCTATAATGTGGTTCGCTCTCGGTGGGGCGCATGGTGAGTTGTGTGAGGATGCCGTGGAGAATAGTGTGAAGCCTCCACACGTGCTGCGTCTCCAAGGTAACACGCTCAACAAGCCATCATAAAGCCCTGACCTCAATCAAATGAAAATTTGTGGGCAGAACTGAAAAAGCATTTGCGAGCAAGGAGGCCTAAAAACCTGACTCAGTTACACCGGTTCTTTCTGGAGGAATGAGCCACAATTCCAACAACTTATTGTGAGAAGCTTGTGGAAGGCTACCAAAAATATTTGACCCAAGTTAAACAATTTAAAGGTGATGTTACCAAATACTAACAAAGTGTATGTAAACATCTGACCCACTGGGAATGTGATTAAATAAATAAAAGCTGAAATAAATCATTCTCTCTACTATTATTCTGACATTTTACATTCTTTTGTTATTAAATTTTTTTTAATGATTCCATGCAGCAAATGAAAGGCACAACAGAAAATGCAAAATTAAACCACGTGAAATCACAACTTTTCCCCCTGAACAAGCACTCCAGTGGTCAAAAGCCAACTGACAAAGACACACAAATAGACAATAAAACAGCAGAAAATATTTAGAAACATAAAAAGAAAAACATTAGTCTCTCTCCGCTGCCCCTCCCAAGAGCCTTCCAAAATGGCTAGATAGTTACCCCATTTCCTGATGATATATCAAGGTTGCCTAGCTTTCTATATACCATCTCCTCAAATGCCGCCACCCTGCCCAAATTAACGCACCACTCACAAAATGAGGGCGCATCAGTCGACCTCCATCCCGAGGATTACCCACCTGCCAATCATCACGCTGGTCAGGACCCAGCTTTTCATCTATCCATCACCCATATTCAGGACCACCCCATCACCCAAAATACACAGTCTGCGGCAAAATGAAAATTTTATGTCTACTACGTCACACATGAAGCTCTGAACCCTCAACCAAAATTCTTGGATCTTGGATCCCAAAAAACATGGGTCTTCTGATTGGCATTGCCAGCAGGTGGGCGTGTCTTTAAGACCAAGCCTATACAATCTAGAGGGGGTCCAATAGAATCAATGCAAAATCTTAAATTGCATCAGATGCACCCTTGCATCTCTAGAGGCAGACTTGACGTTTTTTTAGAATCCTAGCTCACACTCCCTCCTCCAATACCAAGTTTAAATCTTTCTCCCATAATCTCTTGAGAGAAGTTGAAGCTCCGCCCCCCAGACTCTGAATTAACAGTGGGTAATACACTGATGCCTCATGACCTTTTCCAAAAGCAGTAATCACCACTTCCAGAGTATCTGCCGCTTTAGGGGTGGGGTGTATGCTACTCCCAAACAGCTGTAAATACCTAAAGAACTGTGATCTGGGAATCCTAAAATGTTGAACCATATTTTCAAAAGATCTCAACACTCCACTCTCATATAGGTCACCGAGCGTACCAACCTCCCTCACAATCCACTCTGACCAGCAGAAAGGGGACTTATTAATACGTAATTTTGTGTTCAGCCATAAGCTCGAGGCTACGTTAAAATAAATGTTCGAATTAAACACTCTGGACACTTTTGTCCAAACCGCGTGCAAATGTGAGATAACGGGGTGTGATTTAACTTCTCCGGTTAGTTTAATAGAAAGGCTTTGCAATGGCGAAATAGGGGCAAGGACTTCCTGTTCAATACAAAACCAGGGATGGGCTCTCTCAGGTGGAAGTGACCAATGAGCCAAATGTCTGAGACCGAATGCATAATAATAAAACAAAATCTTGGGTAGGCCTAGCCCACCATTGTCAATCGGCCTATGTAACTTATTGAAATGTAATCTGGGACACTTGCCATTCCAGATAAATTGCTTGAAATAAGAGAGGGGGACATCTATAGGGACAGACTGCAGCAAGTAGTTGAATTTTGGAATACAATTCATTTTAATAACATTAACCTTCCCAATCATCGATAAATGTAATGATGCCCACCTGCCCAAATCGCTCGAAAACCTTTTTATTAAGGGGTCAGAATTAACTAACTAAATCACACAAATTTGCTGGGCATAAGATGCCCAAATACTTAATGCCCTGTTTGGGCCACTGGAAGGCACTGGCTGAAAAGCAGTTACTGGGCAGTACGCTGTCAGAGCCAAAGCTTCGGATTTAGACCAATTCACTCTGTATCCTGAGAATTTAGAAAAGGAATTAATAATTCTGTGGAGGCAAGGCATAGATCTAGTGGGGTCGGAGATGAATAATAAAATATCATCTGCGTAAAACAAAAGCTTATTCGCCACACCTCCTGCCACCACTCCTGGAAAATCTTCTTCCTTTCTTATCGCGGCTGCTAATGGTTCCAGGGCAAGACAGAACAATAAGGGGGAAAGAGGGCAATCCTGCCGGGTGCCTGTATCCAGAGTTAAATAATCTGAAATGAATCCATTCGTCTGTACCGCCGCTACCGGGTGTCTATAAAGTCTCTAAATCCATTCAATAAAAGTATTTCTGAACCCGTATATTTCCAAAACCTTAAAAAGATAATCCCATTCTATCATATCGAATGCATTTTCAACGTCAAGTGAGATGACAGCGACAGGAGTCTGATCATTGGCCAATGACCACATGATATTGATGAAAACACCTAATGTTATCAGAAGAGCTACGGCCCCGAATAAACCCCACCTGATCTATATGTATAAGAGATGTCATAACTTTACTTAATCAGTTTTTTTGACAATATTTTAACATCTAGCTGGATCAGGGAAATTGGACGGTAACTCTTATCCTCGCTTTGTCCTTTTTAAGAATCAGACTGATCTGGGCTTATGTCATGGTTGGCGGAAGCTTTCCATTCTTTAATGATTCCGTATAAACTTCTAACAAAAGTGGAGCCAGTTCTGTAGCACAAGATCTAAAAAATTCAGCGGCAAAGCCGTCTGGCCCCGAAGCCTTGCTTGTAGGCAAGGCCTTAATTACCTCGTCAAGCTCCTCCAAGGTTATCTCAGAATCAAGAGAATTTTTTTGCTCAGTCGCCAGTTTAGGAAGTTCTAATGGTTCCACAAAGTTTCTAATATCCTCATCAGTAGATGAAGACGTGGAACTATAGAGATCAAGATAGTGATCTTTTTTAATATCAATGGCCGAGGTAAATATTTCACCACCAGCAGATTTCACTGAGGGAATGGTAGAAAAGACATTTCACATTCTTAAAATAGTGATCCTAACTCACCTAAGACAGGGAATTTTTTTCTACGATTAAATGTCAGGAATTGTGAAAAACTGAGTTTAAATGTATTTGGCTAAGGTGTATGTAAATTTCTGACTTCAACTGTACATTTATGATGTGCAATAAAACCAAACTTACCTTAATAACAGAGTTTAGATGGAAATCCTGTTTGTGGCGACAGATCTTGTTGAGAGCGAGGAAGGCCAGGACCCTCACGGTCTCCTCTCCTGTGCTCCACTGTTTGATCAGATTCAAAAAGGAAAGAAGAACACCACAAATGTTGCGACTTATGTGTTTTGTCTGGTTTGGAAACATCCATTTTTTCAGGGCACTGAGAATTAATCTGGTCTTTAGGTGAATGTGAGTGTTTTGTACAGCTTACTTTAAGCAATTGTCTGCACTGTTTTGGCAAACACAGGTAGTATGGCACCATCTGGTTGGTGTGACGGAGAACTGCAGTTGTGACTGTGGACTGGGTTAAACTGGAGAGGAGCTGTGGAGAAAAACATCTGAAATATATTAATTCATGTTCATTTCTAGCACTGTGATAAGCTGAAATGTGTATATTATTTCTTATTCATAAAATACTTGCTCTATCCCAGCTTAATATGCAGACAACTATAGGTATGTCATTTGTAGGTTGATTTCACTGAAAAGAGCATCAAAATTTTGCTCTGTTTGCTTGAGCATCGACCAGCCAGACACAGCAACATTGGCTCAGCCAGTGGCATGAGTTTGGGTAGGGAATGTGTTTGCCTGACAAATGGCAGATGGGGGCCTGTCATTATTTTTGCAATTTCTATAGGTGAAAAAATACACACTTCAGCTTTAAATAAACAGAATTACAACACAGACAGAGGAATATTTTATGGAAATATGAACAAGAAATCTACCTTAACAACACCAGCTAGATACATCTTAATATCAATCTGAAGTTTTTGCCACCTGGGACTTGAGGAGGGAAGTATTAATCTGAAAATATGGATATCAAATAGAACTATCAGCAAAATAAGAAAAAATATCTGTGCAATGCAGATTAAGTGACTACGACCAGTTATCTATGCAAAGGCAGGAATAAAACTCACTTCTTCTGATCTTTCTGTGGAGCTTTGAGATTCAGCATTCTTTGCAGCGCTGTATGCATCTCTTTTATGCAGAATAGGATAAGGGAATTGAACACTGCAAATACAACAGGCGAAAGACGGATGCTGTCAGATGTGCATATTAAACATATTATGTTATTTTAGTGCGTGCTACCTGTGAATAATGCAGTCAGTTACCTGTGCTGTATATCAACAGAGCTCCTCAGAGTCAGACTCGCCCTTCGTTGTGGCCACAGCAGCCTTAAAGGCTTGTGTGATGTCTCTTATCAAACGAGACGTGGGCTCTTTCTGAAAAAAAAGAGAAAAACAAAACATGAGAAAAACTGAAAATCGACAAAACAGAACTGAATCTACGTAAAAATTGCTTTAGTAAAAAAACTATCAATGAATGAAGAAAATCAGAGACAGAACATCTTCCATAACTTAAATTTTTTTATTTCCTTCACACACGAAGTATACTGTTATTAACAACATTGATTCAACCAGTGTCGTGAGTTGGGGGTGGGACTGTATAATTGTTTGATAAACAGTATGTACAGACATTACACACCTAAGATTTAATTGTATTATTGGACCCTGCCCACTTAGCTAATGAATTCAATTCAATCTATTTGTGCAGCAGTTTTCACAATGCATACTGTTCCACATGCATTTTACAAAGAACAGTGCCTTAAAAAAATAAAAAATTTACTCACCCTCATGGCATCCCATATGTGCATGTCTTTCTTTCTTCTGCAGAACATAAATGAAGATTTTCAGAAGATCTCAGCTCTGTAGGTCCATACAATGCAAGTAAATGGTGACCAGAACTTTGAAGCTCCAAAAAGCACATAAAGGCAGCATAAAAGTAATCCGTATGACTCCAGTGGTTAAATCCATGTCTTCAGAAGTGATATAATAGGTGTGAGTGAGAAGCAGATACATTTTTAAGTACTTTTTTATCTAGAAATCTCCACTTTCACATTCTTCATTTGAGAATTCACATTCTTTGGGCATATCACCACCTTCTGGTCAGGCTGGTAAAAGGTGGAGATTTATAGTAAAAAAGGACTTAAATATTGATCTGTTTCTCACCCACACTTATATCATTTCTGAAGACATGGATTATTTTCATGCTGCCTTTGTGCTTTTTGGACCTTCAAAGTTCTGGTCCCAATTCACTTACATTATGAGGACCGTCAGAGCTGAGATATTCTTCTATAAATCTTCATTTGTGTTCTGCAAAAGACAGAAAGACATACCCATCTGGGATGGCATGAGGGTGAGTAATTGACGAGAGTATTATAACATTAATATGCCCGTAAGCAAGTCAAAGGTGACAAGGGGCAACAGCTCCCCCTTTGCGGCAGTTCAAAAACAATCAACAGCCATGCCAATCAAATATGCATATTTTAGTTTTTCAACTTTTTTGAGTGAAGTTTGAGTTAATACTGTATAACAAATAAATTTTATTTTAATTTCAGCAATGTTGTGGTTGTCTCACATATATTCTGCATTCTGCATTTCACCCTGGTGGTAACCAAATATCGGCATTAGGCAATAAAAAAATTGTGTTGACCACTTGAAGTTCCTAACAGAAAACATTAGAGACAAGAAAAAAAAGACAAGAATAAGCAATAGAGAGAATTTCTACCCTCAGTCCTTCTCTCCAGTTTTCAATCATTGCTTCCGTCACCTTGATACCTTCCTTAGACGTCTTAGTCTTTTTAGCATCTGAATTCTCCTTTTCATCTGAGTTAGCTTCCTAATGTCACAAAAACACAAGTTTTTTTTTTTTTTTTTATATCCCAAGGAAAACAAATACAGGGGTAACATATACAAAACATGCTAACTGTTTGTAAAAAATTACGTTATATGATAAAACCCCACTGATTTATAGAATAAAAAGCTCTGAAACCTACATCACACATGTAACACTTGAACCATTTATCATATGAATAGAAGTAGGACAGTTGAAGAAAGACTGACCTCCAGTTGAGAGGGGAGGTTGTGGTACATTATCTCCTTTTCATCTTCTGAGAAATCAGAGTCATCAAAATTCAGGAGCGTCTGGTCATTTTTTTCTAAGAACTTGTAAAATTCTGGATCTTGGCTCTTGAGGGCAGATAGCTGGTCCTTGTGCTCAGATGCCTTGCCATGTTTTTGACAGACCTGTGACATAGTAGATCAGCATTAGACCATTTGAATAAAATTATGCAACCAAGTTCCTCTAATTATACCAACAGCATACCCTCTGTAAGCATTTGTGGCAGTTAACAGAAATGGAAATACAAACCCTTAAACTTCAAAAGAGTCCACACTAACTTCTTCTGAGGTGCAGGTTTCTTACTCTTCCCATTGTGTATTGTTGAATCTTCATCCACAGAGTCATCTTCCTCCTCAGAATCAAATCCAGACAGCATGAACTCATCTACATTGAGGTTCTCCAACTTCCTGCATAAACGCAGAACACAAATAATTATAATAAACTATGTTTAGAAAACGTGTTAACTTAGCACTTTCGAGTCAGTCTAAGGTAATCACTGGTAAACTTACTACACTAAAAACATGTCACCTGACTGTTCCTAAAGCTGATTTTATTGTCCAGCTTTATTGAACAAATGTGATGGACAATTATGTTGACACTCAAATTTGACAGTGCTCTCAGCTTGATCGTATTTTCTTTATATATGAGGAATACTAGATTATATGTTTATCTAATGCGAGAATGATGGGAGTTTTTGCTCATCCTCAGGGGCTAAAGCTAGTTAGCTATAATCAAATATCTGTCAGATAAGCGTCTTAGGAAGTGAAACTGAGCTCTGACAACACTTCCAAAGATACATTCACTGTATGCTAACCCATGATATAATATCTGAACATGTATGCAAGTGAAAATATCTAAGAACGGGAGCATACCTCTTGTTTTTCCCTGCCAAGCTGTATGGAAATGTGCATAGGGACGCATTACCCACAATGCATCAGTCTGAAGGGCTCAGTTGAGTTGATCTATTGTTTAACGTTACATTAATCGCAGAAAAAAAAAAAAAGGTTTTTGTTTAATTATAAAGCTGTTCAGTTTGTATACCAAAAACCCAGAAGATAATTATCATTTTAGAGCCATGGGTTCCATTGGGATTTACCTATACGTTTTTTATTTTTATTTATTTTATTATTATTTTTTTGGCAGTTTTGGATTTATGACAAATATAAGGTCTGCTAAACATTATGCACTTGAAGATACTTGGAAATTTTGTTCTACAACATAAATTACACACAGTCATATCTCAAACGTGAATTTTGAAAGCACCATGTTTAAAAAAAAAAACGTAAAAATGGCTAACAAGTTGCTATATAAGAACTACTACGGTTTTCCATTTTGTCAGACATGTTCACTAACATGCTTGAGGTATTTGTAGTCCTTTTCTAGCAACTTGTTAGCAAGCAACATCATTTTTTTTTAAACACATGGCAGATTTAACATTCACGTTTGAGGTATGACTGTGTAATTTTTGTTCTAGAACCATTCAAGTCTCTTTAAGTAATGTTTACCACAGAACATATTTTACACATAAATTGAAAAACCCCATTAGGAAAGTTCTGAGGGAACCCATGGCAAATTAGCCTTCCAGGTTTGCCTACAAACTGACGTCAAGGCTGAACAGCTCTATTGAATGCGTTTCCATGCACGATGTTACACCAGTTATGCTTAATATACAGTTAACTTATAAATTCATGTAAATGCCTTAAATGTTTTTCCATTATCGGGGTAAGGTCATAACGGTTTGATCAAAAACGATTGCCCATTTTTTCAGTACTGTTGCTCCCTATACACATATTACGTAGTCAGAGTAGGGCACCAACTCCCTAGGGGGGCACCATCATACCCTTGGGGGGCACCAGAAACTCCACTGGCTGCCCTTACTCGAACGTTATACATTTTTCAAGGACGTAGCAGTCGCAGAACACAGGCGGTCGTCTCAAATGGAGCTCTGCGTAGGGCATCAATTTGCCCAGCAGTGGCCCTGCATTTTTAGATTCATGTTGCATGTAAGCACCTTTGCATGTAAACACTGAGTTCTGGTGGCTTATCCAATGTGCCAAGCTTGTTTGCACAAGCATTGTGAGCATGGTGTGAATTACTCTGGAAGGGATCGATCGGAATCTGAGCCGATGAAGATCTGTGCAGATCCCTTCCTGTTCACTATAACTCAGCATCGACACGCGCTTCAAGCCCTGTACTTCGCACTTCAAGCCCTCGCATTTCATTATATCTAAGTTGCTTGTGAATATATATTTTTAATAATGTAATGGTTTAGTGCTAATATACTGGTTTTACCTTTCCAGATTGTTTGTCTTTAAAGGTGCACTCAGTAACTTTTTTGTTTGGAGTCACATGTGACACCTGGTGCTGTAGATGCAGCATCATTCAAAATCAATAGTTTTCAGTTACAGATTGAAGAAATTCACTATTCACAGTCAACCGTGATTAATTTAATCCAAGAGTGTCCAATAACGGAGTAGTATGGTCATGTGATTCCAACATGGCAGCCCCCATGAGGGGGACCCTCTCCATGTAGAATAAGTGTGCTTACACACTTAGTTTTATATACTAACTGATATAAAATGCCCCACTGATCTCTGTGTACATCGTATCATTTGGGTCTGAACTGGGGTCCGATAGAGTCATCAGTGTGAGTAATTGGTAGCTACTGTAGGTCACAACTCAAGAAGACATCAGCTGCGCTGTGATATTAAAATATTCATCTCTTTAGATTTACCATCAAAACATTACATGCACATAAGTTTGCCAAGGATGCACTGACTACAGGAGCGGAGCTAGGGGGTTGGCACCATTGGCCACCCCGCTCACGATTGCCGTTTTGGTCATTTTTTGTCTTGGGCACAATTTAGTTTGTCTTTCTACACTTTTTAAAGAGAAGAAATTACTGAGTGCACTGAGCACCTTACACCTAAGGACACTGAAACAAAAGACAAAACATTTGGGTCGGGCGTGATATATTAAACAGAATATTAAAGGTTTTAACAGAAACGCCGATCACAGCTCTGAGACAGACGTCTGTTTTGATGCGGCATGTGATGTAACGTCAGACTACCACACACTACTGAATAAATCACTGTATGCATCACAATTATTCACCAGACGCAGACAAAACTGGAGAGATCTCTACACAGAAAGAAACGAGTCTTGTCAGTCAGACACAGACGGAGGCAGGTGAGTTCAGATTCTGATCTCATCCGGAACAAATCGCAAAATCGGTTCCAATTTATTCAGCTGATAATGAAGGCGACGTTCATTTATTTACCAGTTTATTGTTTATCCTCGTAAAAAAATACGATGTGCAAACAGATGCATGCTGTCTCAAAGCTGCAGTGTTATGAAATTGCTTCTTTATCGCATTGTTGTGGTCTTTGTTCAGACAGACATCAGTTTATCAGTGCATGAGTCTGCAAGCGTGTTACAAGAGCATCGAGCATTTCCTAGTATATGACGCTGTAGTTTAAAGCGTTTAAAATGTGTTGTGATGGCTGAATGATGATATTCTTGTGTGAGCTGTCAGTGCAGGTCTCCAGAGACAGTAATATTGGAAATATGGGACCAAATAGCCACCAAGGGGTTTTAATTGTGATGTTAGATGAGGCAACCTATGACTTCTTGAACCTATACATTTTCACCGTTTTAATTTTTGTATGTGCTTGGACAGCAGACAAAGTTCCTGTACATGCACAATGAGCGGTGATGCGATTTGAGATTTGTGGTGTTTTCTTTAAACAGTGTAACGGCCGTAGTATCGAAAAGCTTGACGATATCATGTTGAGTTCAGTGGACATATGAACCATTTTACCCACGCATCGATTTACAGTAAAATAATTACGAGAATAAACATCCGGAGCGACCTTAAGAAGTGACGTCAGCTTCCAGAGCTCATGCGGCTCTCACTTACGTCAACAACATACAAACCCCCCAAACTGAGGCTTTATGCGTTTTTCATATGGACTGAGATGCTCTGCCGCTGGACTCCAGAAACAAATCCAAAACATCCATTAAAGAAATAGAGCAAAGAAACGCGAGGGAAAAGCATCCATAAGTGCAGGTAGTGCTGGTTGTGTTGCTGTCGTGGGTGACTTGTATGCTAAACAGAAAGGGTGGGTATGGTGGGGAGAGTATGAGATGCTCTGGATGGCACACAGTGTGCTGCTGAGTCAGATGTAATGATGCTGGTGTTGTCTGTAGTGTTGTCTTGTCATTAGCTGTATACTAAACAATGGAGTAGTCTGTCTGGTGTTTGTGAAACATATGGGTACCATGTTTACTGTATAATCAGTAGCATCAGGACACTCCTTACAAAAAAAAAAAAAAAAGAAAAAAAAAAGACCATAATTTCTGTCAAAATACTATAATTACTACAGTTAGTTTTACCTCTATTTAATAATTTATCATTAACCTCTACTAAAAAATAATATAGGATATTGTAAGAAGCTTTCAGAATAATTCCGATATTTTGTCCAATATATATTTTCTTTTATTACAGTGGTACATATACATTCATATATATATATATATTTTTACATGAAGTGGTCTTTTGATCTGCCACTTCAGGTATTCCTGAATTAAGGTGTCTTTGATCTTGTGAACGGACTTTTTTTTATTTTTTTTTTTATGTTTAGTTAAATTTTTTAAAAATTAGAACTTGCATCACAGAATGCATATGTGGGTCGGATATGACCCATATGTGTTTCTTATGGGATTCAATGCACTTAACACTGGTACACTTACATTAATACATTAATACATTAATACATTGATTGTTTTCAATTTCTATCTGTTGTGCAATAAAATATGTATATGTTAAATACCATGTTCACATTTATATTTATATGTATGCAAGTATAGAAAGTTGTCAGTCAGCTGATGCTTTTATCCAAAGTACATGACATTATACATATTACAGGGACAGCCATGTACCAACCTAAGGTTAGATGCCTAGTTCACGGTAAAAGCACAATGCTTATAGGTCCTAGACCACGTGAGTTTTCTTCGTGTCTTTTTTCATTACCCTTCACCACTCCAAACAACAAATATAGCTACATAGAGTAATACAGAAATATAAGGTAATAGCAATATAGAGAACATAAGATTATAATTTTACAAGTGTATAACTATTGTGCTTATATGTGTTTGTGTGGGTAGTGTTGTTAAAAGTTTTCATATTTTACCACCAACATGGAAATTGCCTATATTTCTGTTAGCCTTTTTTACACCATCACCCAAAAGTTCAACTTCATTTTCAATGTCTGAAACTCTTCAGAATTGAATAAAATATCTATCAACCATTTAAACTTTTAATTATTAATAAAATTATAATGACAGTTAATTTTCTTGAACATAAGTAGTTTAAGCGTCTAAAATTCACCTGGGTCTTTTTGACCCATATCAAAATTACATATGCATCTAGGGTTAAAACACTTGTTTTTACAACACTTTGTTGTAAAAAATTCCAGTGTTGTAACCATCAAGTAAAAAGTATTCAAATACTTTCCTTGCACCTTGAATATACGAGAGCTGATGCAAGTTTATCATTAATTTCACAGCTTGGCTACTGACAACAAAATGGCTATATGTTGATTACACTTGACTTTGATTTGGTTGACCAAGTTTTTTTTCCATATATTAATAATATTTTTGAAACAAAATTGTTTCACTGCATATTTTTTAAAGACATAATGATGCAAAATTATTCCAAACTATTTTGCATTATTTCAAACTATTTTACTTTTCCAAACCATTTCTTTTTTTCAAGATTTTCAGCTTTTAATGAGACCTTTTTATTTATTTATTTATTTACTGTCTCTTGATGGCTACACCACTTTGAACTTATGAGGAAGCAATTAAAAACTTGTTCATCATAGTAGAGGTGTATTCAAGTAATTGTTTTGTGTGAATTGCATTTCTTATGTATTTTTTAATAACTTAATAGATCCGGGGGGGAAATGAGCGTCACGTCAGGACAAGCTAATTTTCTTCTTTAACTGAGCATCTTCTGATTAAAACATAATTGTCTAAAATGAATCAAGGATACTGATGTATTTCATAACACACATTTTTCTAAGCAGTAAAGCTGTTATTGTTTTGAGGGGACAAACAGTAGAAATCAAATCCTCTGCCCTCGCCAAACTACAAATGACAAATGTCAGCAGTTACATCACTTCTGCACATTTTAAACAATTCATTAGTGACCTCGGGTTTCAAACCACAGTATTTGCTTTGTATGACTACAAGATTTATACATCTAAAACCCAAATGCCATTTTGTGGGCAGCCACATGGCTGCTGGCGGTAATACTGAGCCCATTACTCCAAGTACTTTTCATGCTCTTTCACCTGTTGTCTGTTATTTGAAGTAACATGAGTACTGCTTGGGGAACATAAGTGGTATTGTTAGGAAAACAGTGTCTTATAATCGCTTTATTTACCAGAACATCCCATTGCTGAACGTTTTATTCGATCAATATTTGATTCTTTTGATTTTAAACCAAATTAGCGTATTCACAGCAACACTTATTTTGGGCCACGATTATCCCGGAGAAGTCCATCTTTGTAAATTTTTAAGTTGGATTGCTATTTATCACCCTCCTTTAAATGTCTCACATATCCAATCTTCCCACTCAAACTAAAGTGTATGACAGATACCAGCACATTACCGTGGGCACCATGGTTTCTATAGTGATGCTGTAGATGGAGGATTGAATGTGCGCAGCTTGTTGGCTGACGACCCAGGCTTTGTCAAACCATTCGTCCATTTAACTGGAACAGATTTTCAATCTTATAATCAACCAGCCTATTTATTTATGCATTGGGTTGCTGCTGTTTATGTGTGCCTGAGTCTTTACTGTATGTACACACAAGATCAAATTTAAAAAGCTTTTGAGGCCTCGGGCCAATCAGGAAGGGCCACTGACTGTTGAGCAGCAAAACCTATGCTTTAACTAAACTACTGTGCTGCCACAGACTGAAAATGCATAATAAGAATGAAAATTTCTTAATTGTGAAGTGATATTTTTCATGATATTTGATGCTTGAGAGCTATTAAGATTCTGTAGTCTTTTTCAAAATGCCAGTGAGTCTAGTTGAAAGCCACCATTATGACTTTGCAGGATGAAAGGAAAAGGTAAAACATAAGAAAGCAACAAATGAACAAATTAAGATTGATTTACAGCATGGCAAATGACTCAAAAGACTAGTAACGGTAATGCACACTGACGGTAATCTGTCTCACTGTCAGGCTGATTAATAAAATAGCATTAGCTTGGATGAGAGCTCTTAAACACCCCATGAAGCTGCTTGACGAGTGCAGTTTATTTTCCTGTGCTGATTTCCTTTTGAAACAGGACGTTTTTTTTTTTTTTTTTTTAAATAGCCAATAGCCTTTATTTTTACGTCACAGCAATGAAGATTAGGCTCATTTAGATGCCAAATGCCTCACCTTGAAAGTAGACGAGAGTGCATTTACATTTATATTTATGCATTTGGCAGACGCTTTTATACAAAGCGACTTACAGTGCACTTATTACAGGGACAATCCCCCTGGAGCAACCTGGAGTTAAGTGCCTTGCTCAAGGACACAATGGTGGTGGCTGTGAGGATTGAACCAGCAACCTTCTGATTACCAGTTTTGTGCTTTAGCCCACTACACCACCACCACTCCGAGAGTAGGTGGCTGCTGTCAGGCCAGGAGTGAAAAAAGCGCTGTCGCGTCAGACAACTTCTCGTAGTGGAATCAGCCACCTGTGAGATTAAAGGCTATCATGTGATTCACGTTCATGTAATTGGTTGCTGATAAAGTATTTCTAATTTATATTGTTTGCTATTATATAAAACAAATATAAGTCACCCAATGTACCTGTTATTTAATTCCCCCAAAAGCTGTCTTTTTCATCCATTTTTAGTTAATTAAAGACACTTATTTTAGATATTTTCCAAATATGATAACAATCACGTATCCCATACAGAGATCGCACTGTCAGATTGTTGGGAATATTCACACATAATTTGTACACATAAAAACATGATATGAGAGTTAAACTATCAAACATTTCAGAAGAGAACAAAACATCACGGTGGTTTTTGTTATTGACAGTTTTATTATTGATTCCAATCATAAAACATACAAACACAACATAAAATACGGAATCAATTATTCACATTAAACCCCTTCCCCCGAACATTCCCACCCCCACCCGACACAAACACTCACTACTGTGGTCACCAACAACTAGAACATAAAAAAAGAAAAAAAAAAGAAAAAAAAAGATAAAAAAAAAAAGATATACTTTCAAACAACATCAATAATACACATACCCAACTAAACTACATATCCTTCTCCACAGCCCCTCCCCAAGAAACCTCCAGAAAAGCCAAATAACAAATCTCATTTCCCCAGCCTTATAAAAATCACCTCCTCAAAGGCCGCTACCACGCTCACCTAAACGAGGGTGCCTCAGCCGACTTCCATCCCCTGAGGATGACTCTTCTGCCAATCATGACCCCGACCCAACTTTCTAAATATCTATCCCCATTGTTAATAACCATCCCATCACCCAGGATACAGAGTCAGGGCAAAATGAAAATTGAGTGTCCAATACCTCACACATAAAGCTCTGAACCCTCAACCAAAATTCTTGGATCTTAACACATCCCCAAAAAGCATGTGTTGTGTCCCCGTCTTCTGATTGGCACCACCAGAAGGTGGGTGTGTCTTTAAGACCCAACCTATACAATCTAGAGGGGGTCTCAAGATGTAGACTTGATGCTTTTTAAAATCCTAACCCACACTCCCTCCTCCAATACCAAATTTAAATCTTTCTCCCATAATCTCTTGAGAGAAGACGAAGCTCCGTCCCCCAGACTCTGAATTAACAGGTAGTAATACACCGAGGCCTCATGACCTTTTCCAAAAGCATTAATCACCACTTGCAGAGTATCTGCTGCTTTAGGGGGGTGTATACTACTCCCAAAAATAGTACAGAACAGGTGGTGCAGCTGTAAATACCTAAAGAACTGAGATCTGGGAATCTTAAAATGTTGAACCAAATTTTCAAAAGATCTCAACACTCCACTCCCATATACACTACCGGTCCAAAGTTTTGAAACACTTGACTGAAATGTTTCTCGTGATCTTAAAAATCTTTTGATCTGAAAGCTTATGCTTAAATGTTTGAAATTAGTTTTGTAGACAAAAATATAATTGTGCCACCATATTAATTTATTTCATTATAAAACTAAAATGTAATTAAATAAAAAAAAGTTTTTGAAATTGATGACTTGGACCAAATAATAAAGAAAAGCCCAACATAGATGGGAACTCCTTAAATACTGTTTAAAAAGCATCCCTGAGAAAATGTTAAGAGTACATGTCTGCAAATTCTAGGTAAAGGGTGACTACTCTGAAGATGCTAAAATATAACACAGTTTTGATTTATTTTGGATTTTGTTTAGTCACAACATAATACCCATAGTTCCATTTATGTTATTCCATAGTTTTGATGACTTTACTCTTATTCTAAAATGTGAAAAAAATTATAATAAAGAATGAGGAAGTGTTTCAAAACTTTTGACCGGTAGTGTAGGTCACTGAGTATAGTAACCCCCCTCACAATCCACTCTGACCAACAGAAAGGGGATTTATTAATACGTAATTTTGTGTTCAGCCATAAGCTCGAGGCTACGTTAAAATAAATGTTCGAATTAAACACTCTGGACACTTTTGTCCAAACCGCGTGCAAATGCGAGATAATGGGGTGTGACTTAACTTCTCCGGTTAGTTTAATAGAAAGGCTTTGCAATGGCAAAATAGGGGCAAGGACTTCCTGTTCAATACAAAACCAGGGATGGGCTCTCTCAGGTGGAAGTGACCAATGAGCCAAATGTCTAAGACCGAATGCATAATAATAAAACAAAATTTTGGGTAGGCCTAGCCCACCTTTGTCAATCGGCCTATGTAACTTGTTGAAATGAAATCTGGGATGTTTACCATTCCAAATAAAGCTCTTCACTATGCTATCAATTGCTTGAAATAAGAGAGGGAAACATCTACAGGGAGATACTGTAGCAGGTAGTTGAATTTTGGAATACAGTTCATTTTAATAACATTAACCTTCCCAATCAAAGATAATGTAATGAAGCCCACCTACTCACATCACTCGAAAACCTTTTTATTAAAGGGTCAAAATTAACTAACTAAATCACACAAATATGCTGGGTATAAAATGCCCAAATACCCTGTTTGGGCCACTGGAAGGCTCCCGGTTAAAAAAGCCGTTACTGGGCAGTACACTGTCAGAGTCAAAGCTTTGGATTTAGACCAATTGACTCTGTATCCTGAGAACTTAAGAGAAGGAATTAATAATCCTGTGGAGGCAAGGCATAGATCTAGTGGGGTCGGAGACGAATAACAAAATATCATCTGCGTAAAGCAAAAGCTTATGTGCCACACCTCCCGCCATCACCCCTGAAAAATCCTCCTCCTTTCTTATCGCAGCTGCTAATGGTTCCAGGTCAAGACAGAACAATAATGGGGACCCCTATCCAGAGTATAATAATCTGAAATTAATCAGTTTGTTTGTACCGTTTATACCGTGTGTACCGTTTGTACCGTGGCCGTGGTAGCTCAGCGGTTAAGGCTCTGGGTTACTGATCAGAAGGTCGGGGGTTCAAGCCCCAGCACCGCCAAGATGCCACTGTTGGGCCCTTGACCCTATCTGCTCCAGGGGTGCTGTATCATGGCTGACCCTGCACTCTGACCCCAGCCTAGCTGGGATATGTGAAAAAGAAGAATTTCACTGTATATGTGCAAATGTATAATGTGTGATAAATAAAGAAAATTATAATAATTATAATTTAAAAATTATAATTAAATTATAAAGTAGCTTAATCCATTCAATAAAAGTATTTCCGAACCCGTATATTTCCAAAACCTTAAAAAGATAATCCCATTCTACCATATGAAATGTCTTTTCGGCGTCAAGTGAGATGGCAGCGACCGGAGTCTGATAATTCGCCACTGACCACATGATACTGATGAAACGCCTATTGTTATTGTAACGTCTGAACAGGCTCCCATCCACCAGAGGGAGAACTCACCTGAATATTGAACTCTTGTCACTTCCTGTTCCTGCCACATCAGTTCCTGTTTGGACACTCTCCATGTATATAAGCCATATGCCCACAGTATCACCTTGCGAAGTATTGCCAATTATCTGCCTTACTAAGCGTTGTTTCTCTGCCATTGTTTTGTCTATTGTTATGACCATTGCTTACATTTGCTGGATTTAAGTCTCTGGATTACTGTTTTTGGATTTGTTGCCTGAGGACCGATTTATCTGTCTTTTGACCCACGCCTGTGACCTGACTACGTTTAAAGAATACTGTTTGAATTATTTGAGCAACCCCTCTAATAAATATCCACAAATGGATCCCACTCAGCCAACCTTATCCTTACAGTTATCAGAAGAGCTATGGCCCCGAATAAACCCCACCTGATCTATATGTATAAGAGATGTCATAACTTTATCGGTTAGCCAAAATTTTTTACAATATTTTAACGTCTAGCTGGATCAGGGAAATTGGACGGTAACTCTTACACTTGCTTGATCTTTGACCATTTTAAGAATCAGCCTGATCCAGGCTTGTGTCATGGTTGGCGGAAGCTTTCCTTTCTTTAATGATTCCGTATAAACTTCTAACAAAAGTGAAGCCAGTTCAGTAGCTTAAGATCTACAAAATTCAGCGGCAAAGCTGTCTTGCCCCGGAGTCTTGCCTGTAGGTAAGGCCTTAATTACCTCGTCAAGCTCCTCTAAGGTTATCTCAGAATCAAGAGAATTTTTTTGCTCAGTCGTCAGTTTAGGGAGATCTAATGGTTCCACAAAGTTTCTAATATCTTCATCAGTAGACAAAGATGTGGTACTATAGAGATCAAGATAGAATTCTTTAAAAGTATTATTAATATCAATGGCAGAGGTAAATATTTCACTACTAGCAGTTTTCACTGAGGGAATGGTAGAAAAAGACTCTGCTTTATATATCTAGCCAAAAGCTTCCCTGCTTTATCCCCAAACTCAAAGTATGACTGTCTTGCCCTGAACAGCCAAATCTCCACCTTCCGCGACAAAATAGTATTATATCTGTATTTCAATCGGGTCAATTCTCTGAGGCCATCATACAACGTTTGGCGCTTCAGTTCTGCCTCAGCATTTTTAATATTCCCTTCCAACTCCACGAGTTCTCAGCTTATGGTTTTTTGATGAATGAGGCATACTGTATGATCCGACCCATAAGAACCGCCTTAAGTGCCTCCCAAGCCACGCCCACAGAGGATACTGAGGACCAATTAGTCTCCGTATAAACATTGATTTCAGCCTTTAACATTTGTTGGAATTCAGGATTTTGCAAAAGGGATACATTAAAGCGCCAACTATATGATTTCTTTTTCTCCATATGTGGCAACACCTCTAAACTCACCAGGGCGTGATCTGAGACTAAGATATTTCCAGTTGAGCAATCAACAACAGATGAAATGAGGAAAAAAAAAAAAAAAATCTATTCTAGAATAAATCTTATGGACTGATGAAAAAAATTTATAGTCCCTATCAGATGGGTTCAGAAGTCTCCAAATATCTGTAAGACCAAGATTTTTACACATCCCGTGAAGCGCCAATGTTGCTCTAGGGGGCTTACACACTTTTGCTTCACTATGATCAAGGATTGAGTCCACCAAAAGATTAAAGTCTCCTCACAATATTATATCATGAGGAGTACCAGCGGCTTGCAACATACCTTGAAGATCTATAAAAAAGCCCTGATCATCAACGTCAGGTGCATAAATATTAGCCAAAATCAACCTTTGCCCTGAATTTCTGCTAAAACAATAATGACTCTTCCTAATTTATCATTAATCTGTTTGAGACATTTGAATTGTAGAGGTTTTCTTATCAGTGTAATGGCTCCTCTGCTCTTACTTGAGCCAGCACTAAAGAAAACATGTCCACCCCTTGTTTTCCCAAATTTTTTAGCTTCCTCCGGGGAAAGATGCGTTTCACTATCATATTTCTTACGCTTAAGAAGAGAAATAACCTTCCTTCTTTTTATGGGGTGCCCCAATCCATTCACATTCCACGTGGAGAAAGACAGCTCATATTAACATTTGACATTTTGACATATTAGAAAAAATAGATTGTGTGTAAAAAAATAAAATTATAAAGACCACATTCCAACATTAGTGCAACAATCAAACCCTGAACTTCCCCCCGAACCAAACAAATGGAAAAATAAAAATGTGCGCATTAACCCCGTACACGACAGCGCCAACCAGCGTCCATCCTTCTAAACTCAAACAGTCCATGTACGCCTACGAGAGTCTCCGCGGCAAATTTGCCATCAGATTGCTCAAGTCTAGTGCTTCTATACAAATTTTGTGAGACAGAATTACACAACAGAAAATAATCTATAAAACAAACTCCAGCCAATAGGCGGGAGTCAGGTCCACTTGGCTGTTACATGAGTGCAAAAAAAAGCCCTAATCACTCCAATGCTTTGCAAGAAATATTCCACAGAACAAACTCCACCCAATAGGAGGCATAAGCACAAAGAACATGCAGATTCATCCACAAACTGTCCTTAAGGAGTGTTACTCCACAAAACATACTCCAGCCGCTAGGCGGAACCAGCACAAAAAGAAACAAAGAAGGCGCTCAGTTCCTCGGACGGTCAAGTGAATGTTCAGTCAGGTCCACTCGGCTGCATAGACAGTGTGACACAATAACTTACTCATTCCACTGACTTTATGAAGGACATCGCTTGCTGTGGGCTTGTAAATATTTTTCGGCCATCCTTAGTATCTATTCTCAATTTGGCCAGGAACATCAGTGCAAAAGCGACCTTCCGTTGATGTAAGAGTTCTTGCATTCCTTGAACTGATCATGTTTCTTTCTTGTCAAATTCACAAAATCTGGGAACAAGAAAATGCTGTGGTTCTTCCAAGAAAGCCTTCCTTTACTCCTCGTCTCATGTAACATGAGATCTTTATCGGATGATCTCAGAAATTTGGCCAGAATTGATCGGGGCCTGTCTCCCTCAGCGGATCTCCGAGCCGGAACTCTGTGAGCTCGCTCGATTTCCAGCGTATGGCCTGTTATGTCGAGCAGACTCGGGAAGAGCTCGTCTAGGAATTTCACCATATCTCGGCCTTCTTCGTTCTCAGGAATTCCAACAATACGGATATCGTTTCGCCGTCTACGATTCTCTAAGTCTGTCTTGGTCGCTAGCGGGTTAGCAGCTAATTCCCTCTCCGATGACTCCAGATAATCGATCCGTTTCTCGACGTCTGACACTTTTGTAACCACCTTAGAGGATTTAATCTCCATGGCAGTGATCGATTGACGTATTACAGCAAGTGTCTTTTAATGTCTCCAGAGCCTGAGGATTTTGAATTCTTTGACATATTGTCTTCATAGAACAGTTATGGAACTGGGTGTATTGAATCTCACCGGTTTATGACACAAAAAGTATTAAAAACTAGCAAAATCTGCAGAGCTCGCCGTTCACACGTCCGACCCTTGCATGGCACCACGTGACTCCCACATCATGGTGGTTTAAGCCAATGAGCATTAAGCCGTGTCGTCAGCAAGTCGTTCCCCATTGTGATTTCAGTTTGCACATCCGGGGAAAACCGACAGCGAGGCGACTGCAGTCTTTGAAGCGAGGCGTCGCAGTCGGTTTTTCCAGCGAGAATATTTTTGACCTACGTAGTCATGACGTCAGACAGCTTTCTAACTGGCATGCACTTGCCGGTGATCACCGGTTCTCATCTCATCAACTTGCTCATCTCAAACGAGCTGAATGATTTGCTTCTTGTCAGAAGCAGGCAGTGTAAGGGAGAGGGACATTCTCATTCTAGAGAGCATTTAATTGGACAAAGATATAGATGAAGTTACAGTTTACACACAAACACTCCAGCACTTCCGGGTTCTTTTTGCCACAGCAGAAAAAAACAGTTTTCAATGGGAACTTACCACAGATTGATCTTAAAATTCCCAAATAGTAGGGCTGGGTGATAAATATCAATATCGTTTTATCAGAAAAATAAATTTTCAGTATCGATGATAAACTTTTGAGTCGACGATTTAGCCGATGTTTCACATCTAGACAATCGGATCTGGTAGCCCACGTTTTGCTAAAAACACAAGCAGTTCGGCAAAGTTCTACACACAACTAGCTAACTAAATCATAGTCATGAAACCAGCTGGTTAGTAAGTATTAGCAGACTTGCGGTTGTGTACCGTTGTTGTCACAGGTACGAAAGTATTTCTTCTTGTGATGATTGCCAACCGCCAATAAACCAGCTTATTGTGCATTACCGCCAGCTACTGAGCTGGAGTTTGGAGCATCACAAGAAAGTCTTTCAGTGGAATCAAAGTCCGCTGAAGATGATGAAATTGGTGAAATCTAATCGAAAAGTGGTCACACACCTTATGTAGGATTAAATCATAAACTGAGTATACTTTTCAGGTAGCTTACCCTCTGGAGTTTACTTATAAACAAACAAGTTATGTTTACATTAATTCTTGTGGTCTAACAAACATGTGGAATGCATTTGCTTTCCTATTAATGGAATAAAATGTATATCGTGATAAATATCTATATTGAATTGTGTAAAAACATTTTCTTTGGTCAAAATCACCCAGCCCTACCAAATAGTGCTAATAATTGGAGATTTTGGCTTCTTTAAATATCCATCAGTATTTGGTGGTTCAGGAAAAACTCAGGATTTGTCATAATTTATAATATTTCATGGATCACTGTCATTGTTTACATGTCTGCTCTAAAAAAAAAAAAAAACACTTATCCTGTTGCTGCTGTTGGCAGATTTAAACTTTTCACGAAGGAATCACACAAACCTTAATCATGACTGGAAAGTGACTGTTTTTAATTTCCAAAGTGAAATCGCTGTGACAGATAGGTGGTCTAATATGATCTAACTATGATTAGGGACACAGCGATCTGATACCTGGATTGTATCAGCTCCAAAACTGAAGTTGTAACCAGATCGGATATCGGTTCAGTGAGCCCGATCCAAATTCGATACTGTGTGTTTGTCATGGTCATTACTGTCAAAGGACGGATCATTTTGCTGCTGCATTATCCAGTATAATAAATTAAATAACAATAAATTATTTATTAATAGGTTACACATTTATATTTAAATAATGTGCAGTTTGTGAGGTTTCTGTATCTTTTCATATAAAAGAGTACCCCAATCAGCTCCACACAGTGAGGTATAGTTATTCTAAACTGATTAAGAAAAAACAACACTGGTACCAGATCGAGATCAGGATTGGCCAATACCGGGAGCTCAGGGATCAGGAGAGAAAAAGTGGGATCCGTGCATCCCTAACGATGATTGTATACCACCATGTGTAATCTAACAGGACGAACAGGATCCTGTCTCCACCAGCACAGCAAATTAAATATGATGATATTGAAGTAAAATATTATTATTTATTTTATGTGGAGCAATAATTTAAGCAGTAAAGATGCATATTGCATGTCTCATGCTAGTTTTTATTTTTATATGCCAGATTTCTCAGGCTTTAGAAGTGTGTAAAATTTGTAAGGATTTGTATTCATTAACCTGTTCTGTGTCGGACACAGGCATGTTGAACAAAGTTAAAACTTGCTTTGCTGACTTGTTTTATATTTCTTTACTGTAAATCATGGATATTTATTTACGATATCTTTTATTAACATTATTACATTAAATAATGCTTTAAAGATTATTAAAACTGCAGCACTGCTCATATCCACCATTAAAAGCTGCTGCTAAAGCACGGTTGCCAGCTGTTTGACGTCAAGGTAATTTAATCTATACACCATTGAATTTTAAATTAATATATCTGCTAAAAGATACTTTTGTCAACTTTTAGAAGTGCACTAGCATATACAGGTGCATCTCAATAAATTAGAATGTCGTGGAAAAGTTCATTTATTTCAGTAATTCAACTCAAATTGTGAAACTCGTGTATTAAATAAATTCAGTGCACACAGACTGAAGTAGTTTGAGTCTTTGGTTCTTTTAATTGTGATGATTTTGGCTCACATTTAACAAAAACCCACCAATTCACTATCTCAATAAATTAGAATACATCATAAGACCTTAAAAAAAAAAACATTTTTAGTGAATTGTTGGCCTTCTGGAAAGTATGTTCATTTACTGTATATGTACTCAGTACTTGGTAGGGGCTCCTTTTGCTTTAATTACTGCCTCAATTCGGCGTGGCATGGAGGTGATCAGTTTGTGGCACTGCTGAGGTGGTATGGAAGCCCAGGTTTCTTTGACAGTGGCCTTCAGCTCATCTGCATTTTTTGGTCTCTTGTTTCTCATTTTCCTCTTGACAATACCCCATAGATTCTCTATGGGGTTCAGGTCTGGTGAGTTTGCTGGCCAGTCAAGCACACCAACACCATGGTCATTTAACCAACTTTTGGTGCTTTTGGCAGTGTGGGCAGGTGCCAAATCCTGCTGGAAAATGAAATCAGCATCTTTAAAAAGCTGGTCAGCAGATGGAAGCATGAAGTGCTCCAAAATTTCTTGGTAAACGGGTGCAGTGACTTTGGTTTTCAACCACAGTGGACCAACACCAGCAGATGACATTGCACCCCAAATCATCACAGACTGTGGAAACTTAACACTGGACTTCAAGCAACTTGGGCTATGAGCTTCTCCACCCTTCCTCCAGACTTTAGGACCTTGGTTTCCAAATGAAATACAAAATTTGCTCTCATCTGAAAAGAGGACTTTGGACCACTGGGCAACAGTCCAGTTCTTCTTCTCCTTAGCCCAGGTAAGACGCCTCTGACGTTGTCTGTGGTTCAGGAGTGGCTTAACAAGAGGAATACGACAACTGTAGCCAAATTCCTTGATATGTCTGTGTGTGGTGGCTCTTGATGCCTTGACCCCAGCCTCAGTCCATTCCTTGTGAAGTTCACCCAAATTCTTGAATCGATTTTGCTTGACAATCATAAGGCTGCGGTTCTCTCGGTTGGTTGTGCATCTTTTTCTTCCACACTTTTTCCTTCCACTCAACTTTCTGTTAACATGCTTGGATACAGCACTCTGTGAACAGCCAGCTTCTTTGGCAATGAATGTTTGTGGCTTACCCTCCTTGTGAAGTGTGTCAATGATTGTCTTCTGGACAACTGTCAGGTCAGCAGTCTTCCCCATGATTGTGTAGCCTAGTAAACCAAACTGAGAGACCATTTTGAAGGCTCAGGAAACCTTTGCAGGTCTTTTGAGTTGATTAGCTGATTGGCATGTCACCATATTCTAATTTTTTGAGATAGTGAATTGGTGGGTTTTTGTTAAATGTGAGCCACAATCGTCACAATTAAAAGAACCAAAGACTTAAACTACTTCAGTCTGTGTGCATTGAATTTATTTAATACACGAGTTTCACAATTTGAGTTGAATTACTGAAATAAATGAACTTTTCCACGACATTCTAATTTATTGAGATGCACCTGTAGATTGTCTCAAGGCTAATGACACAGACTAAAAGTTAAATTAAAGAATGACCTGAGTCTCTGTTTCAACTCTTCTCACATGTGGCTTTCTGTCTTCAGTTTCCTAGAGTGAGGCCCCGGCACCAGCAGGCCTCAGAGAGCACCGGCATGATGGAGGGGGGCATGCAGCTGCTCAATAGAGATGGCCACAGCATCTCGCACAACTCCAAGCGCCACTACCACGACGCCTTCGTGTCCATGAACCGCATGCGACAGCGCAGCCTGCTCTGCGACATCGTGCTCCATGTGGCCAACAAGGAGATCAAGGCACACAAGGTGGTCCTGGCCTCCTGCAGTCCATACTTCCATGCCATGTTTACAAGTAGGTCATATTCTACATTGCTCAGTTTAAGGAATGAAAGCACTGTGTTACCGCCAGTATGTCTCAAAAAGAAAACTTTTGTACCATATGTACTGTATAGCCTTCTAATTTGTTGACTAATCATCTTTTTCGGAATCTCATCTCTCAGATTTGCTTCTGCATGTACATCTACACACATCTTTCTGTCCCATCCATGAAAACATGGCCCATTACTGTAGTCAGAACAGTTCACAAATTGCCATAAAATCAAATTAACTTGATCTAATTTTTCAGGCCATTCAACTAGACATTTTTATTACATAGCTCTTTGGAATACTTGATTCTGATTGCTCAGTTGCAACGGTGTGGTCAAACATTTTATATAATGACCACTAAACTGTATATCTGACCATTGTCCCAGGCAACCAGTCTTCAACATTGAGCTCTTGTGTCTCGTGGCTTTCTGTGGTCTCTTTCTACTCGTATAATCAAATATTTGTTTTTAAAACTCAAAACAATGCTCCATGGCAATTTATTTATTTACTTGATACGTAGCCTTGTAATAAGTAGGATAATGTATAGTTAGCCAGTCATTATTGCAAAATAAGCCCCCTCAGCAAGATACAAGATATTCCTGATCACCTATGTATGGGTTTATTTTGTGATAATGACTACATTATTATCCCTTTATTTTTATTAAAATAATAATAATAATAATAAAAAATGTCCATGTCACATTTGAGTTACACGTTGATTCCTAAACATAAGTGTATTGTGTACCTCAGTGTTTATTTCCTATGTGTACATTACCTCAACTTCAAGCATTTCCTTCCTGCCTTTTGTCATGTCCTGTTGTTTTTCCCGTGCTTTATTCTCTTCCCTGTCCCAGTCTCAGGTCAGAAGGTGTCTGGTTTTTCCTATTGCTCGTCAATCCCCCTGCACCTCAGACTAGAGTATGATGGTATGTGTCAGGACAGTGTGGGCTGATCAAAGCCATGACTATTCTGAACTTACCATACACTAGATCTGCTTAGAATGTCTCAACTTTAAACTACTTATAAATGTCATTACATAAGTTGCTTAACTGAGATAAACACCAGTACTGACAATGAGTGTGCTGCATTTTTCTAAAAGAGAATTACAGCAAATATTATTTTTTCATATTTTCTTTAGATGTCTGCCACCCGTATGATGAAAAATAAAAGCATTAAAGCTTAGAGTGTTTCACTGAGTAAGACTCCAATGAATCTTATTAGACCAGCAAATTTAAAACACATAAATAGGTTATTTCTTCTAATAAAACTACATAGAATTTTAAACTGCAGACAAGTCAAGGCAAAATATGAAAAGATTATTTGAGTAATCAGAGTGCAAGATCTGTCTAAAATAGTGAGAAAATCAAATTTAAAGATATAGTTCACCCAAAAATGTAAATTCTGTCATCATTTACTCACCCTCGTGTTGTTGTTAACCCATAAAACGTTCTTCCTTTCATTGAACACTAAAGGAGATGTTCGCCTCAGTCACTAGTTCACTTTCATTGCACATCCATCCATCTATCCATTAGTTGTTGTCCAATTAAAAATTCGACATTCGAATATTCATTGAATTTAAGAAAGGAAAAAAAAACACATTTGAATGCAAAAAATGCACATTTTGCAACACGGATACTGCATTGATTGCTTTAATTTTTTATGCATTAAACAAAACAAATTAATCACAAATTAACGCATTACATTTCCCAGCTCTAGTTCTTTGCAATAATTTAACACAGTGCTGAATGGTTTTTATATATTCATTGCACTCTCTTGTGGACCAAGGAAACAATTAAAATCTGCTGACTTTAAAATTCAAATTTAATTCAAATTTTGGTAATATTTAAAGGGCTAGTTCACCCAAAAATGAAAATTCTCTCATTATTTACTCACCGTCATGATATCCCATGTGTGTATGACTTACTTTCTTCACCAGAACACATTTGAAGAAAATAAAAAAAATATAGCTCAGTAGGTCCTTAAAATGCAAGTGAACTAAATATTGATCTTTTTCACACCAAAAGTGATCGTGTTGCTTTAGAAGACATTAATTTAATAGCTGGAGTCGTATCGATGACGTTTATGCTGACTGTCTGTGATTTTTGGAGCTTCAAAAGAGAAATCTCCATTCACTGTCATTTTAAGGACCTACTGAGCTAAGATATTTTTATATTTTTCTTCAAATGTGTTCTGGTGAAGAAAGAAAGTCATACACACCTGGGATATCATAAAGATGATATATAGAATTTTCATTTTTCGGTGAACTATCCCTTTAAGGTAAAATTTTGAATTTGGTTTCTCAGCCCAGCTGAGAGCCCATCCATCCATCTCATCCCCTGCCCTAATCTATCATTGTTCTTAAAAAGCATTTATAGTACAGTGCTGTTTAAGATGACCTTTTGTGTGTGTGTGTGTGTGTGTCTGTGTGTGTGTGTGTGTGTGTGTGTGTGTGTGTGTGTTGTAACTTTGCAGATGAGATGTCGGAGAGCCATCAGACTCACGTGACCCTGCATGACATTGACCCTCAGGCCCTAGAGCAGCTGGTGCAGTACGCCTACACTGCTGAGATTGTAGTAGGGGAAGGAAACGTGCAGGTACGTCAGCTTCAGTGACTTGAAGAGCATTCTATATGTTCAGGCCTGTATATTCGCAATGACCCTGCATCTGTATCAGGTTGTTATCTTGTTTGCTCAGTGAGACATTGAGCAAGATGGTATTTTCAAATATTTTGTGCAAACTTAGAATTTGCATCTTTGCAAATTCTTGCAGTCTTCTGAGACCTGTGCTGTTTCAAAACAGCAGATGTGTACTGTATGTGTGTTTAAAACAAAAAAACGGCAGCTAGTTTACAAAAGTTTACACTTTATTTGGTCTCATTATATAAAGTATGCTTCAAAGATTTTCAGATTCATTTTCAGTTCAGTTTTACTTTTTTATTTTTTTATTTTTTTATTTTTTTACTTAATTTCGCTCTTGCAGTATGTATGAGTGTGTATAGATAGATATGTTACATATACAGTATATGCCACTCTTGCTGTATAAATGAGTGACTCTGGCTTTATCTTGTGTGTAAACCACAAACAGACCCTCCTGCCCGCAGCTAGTCTCCTCCAACTCAATGGAGTGAGAGATGCCTGCTGTAAATTCCTCCTCAGCCAGCTGGACCCCTCCAACTGCCTGGGTATCCGCTGCTTTGCAGACACTCACTCCTGCAGCGACCTGCTCAAGTCGGCCCATAAGTATGTCCTGCAGCATTTTGTGGAGGTGTCAAAGACTGAGGAGTTTATGCTGCTACCTCTGAAACAGGTGAGGTTAAACTTTTGGACAGTAAGGAGGTTAAATGAGGTTTATCCACAAATGAAAAATCTGTCATTATTTACTCACCCGGTTTTTATTCTAAACCAGTATGACTTTCTTTCTTCAGTGGGACAAAAAAGGGGGATTTTTAATCATATACTGTATGCTCTTTTGAAACTGAGGACTGTTGCTTTCCCAGCTGCAAATAAATAAATCACCATAAAAGCATCATAAAAGTTATCCATGGGTCTTTTGAAGTCATATGTCAGCTTTGCTTGAGGAACAGACAAAAGTTTGTTATTTATGGTGTTTTTTGGAGCTTGACAGGCCTAGTTCACTTTCATTATATGGAAAAGAGCTGCCAAGATGTAATTTAAAAATTTACCTTTTGTGTTCCTCGTCATATGTGTTTGGACAACACAGGATGAGTAAGTAAGGACAGAATTTTCATTTTTGGGTGAACTATCTCTCCAACCACCCTAGGTCATTTTAAATTCAAGCTGAAATAATTATCAATTTATTCAAGAATTGTTTTATTGAGGATATAGAAAAGAGAGGTGTAAATTGTACCTGTAAAATTAGTACTGGGGAGCAGAGCCATAACAATCCTCAGAGAAAAATGGTTTTGGCTGCAGATGTCTAATTATATATGTTACTGACACCACTTCCTGTCACATTGGCCTTGAGCATTTTAAAAACAGAATCTCCTGATCCGCCCTCTCCGCCTTCTTGTGACTGAGCTGATCTGTCATCTGGGAAACCTTGCTGTTTTTTAACACAGTCCCCAGGATAAAATGATCTGTACCAACTAGTGATGTCAGAAGATCTGTACTTTGGTACCAAGTTGATACCACCATACTGCAATATCTTTAGATTCAGTTTGGTACCTGCACACTGTTTGATCTTAATTTAATTAAATGAGAAATACTTGAGGGATGTTATAATAAATATAATATAATATTTTTTAATAGATTCATATTCATATGAATTTATATGAAAATAGTTTTTAAGTAAAAGTTTGTTTTTTCAATAGCATATTAGCGTTTACTGTGATATCGCGATTGGAATCAAGAATCATGAAATTTCTGGTTTTGGGATCAACTACCGACATTTTACTATTGCAACAACCCTAGTACCAACTTGACCTTCTCTGCAGGATCGCTGGGAGTTCTTGTTTAAACCACCCTCACCGTCTTTAAGAAGCAGAACGGCTCTTCTCTGACTCGTCTAAGTGAATATGTCAGAATGTGTTGCACTGCAGTGACACTGAAATGAACGCTCTCTGCATCAGCACCTTGTGTCACCTTGAGGTTTCTACAGTACTGTACAGTTTCAATCATCAGCTTGAATATGCAGTGACAACATAAAGAAACCAGCCCCCGCTCTCATACAACACTAATTTCATCAGCTCTAATCCGCTCTTGTCACAGAAGCGAGTTCTTTTGAATAATCTGAGTGCTGGTGCTGTAACAGTTGTGTCTCTGCTTTGAGAGGTTGCTTGATTCTATGAAATCCCCCTGCTGTTTAGAGACTGACTGGAGAGAACTATTAGCGAGTGGGGAGACTGATGACAGCTGTTCTCTCCTTCTGCCTGTGATTCTCTCTCAACAGCTGTTGCTTGTTGGTGGCTCCTATTTGTGTCTATGCCCACTGGGTTCTGAAGGTAGCTTCAAGCTTGATGACCTGAGAGACATATGTTTGCTTGTAGCCATGGCAACTGTGCCCTCTGTCACAAATAAGCAAACAGTGACAGGGACGCTGAAGAGACTGTTGTTGTGCAGTGTGCAAGGCAGGCAGAGAGTTGTTTGTGGATTAAGGCTGGTGGTGTGATGCTATTACACTGTTCGCAGCAGCTGAGCTGGCCATTTGGTGAATATCTGGCATTGCAATTCTTAATACCACTCTCCATGTATTGGCTGGTTAAATCTGGCCTTGAAAAATGTGTAATAACCTCGGAGGCATCAACCCAAGCCTCTGACATCACATCGCAAAGGTCTGCTTTAAAAGTGTGTGATTTCTGTGACACTAGCAACACTAAGCGGAATTCCAGAAATAATAAAGGACAAACATGTACTTTAGTACTGACCCAAACTCACTCCATTGGTTGAGCCACAAGTTGACTTGTCAGACTGCTCCAACAAACAGAGTTTTGAAAACGTCACAATATTTACATTTTTCCAAGTTCATTTAAGAATGGCTTACTTATAGTTGTCTCTCTGCACATTAAGAAAGGATAGAAGAAAGTATTTTAAATTAAAAACCATCACACTTCACTTGTTAATGTGAAGACCCTTAAAGGTGCAATCAGTAATTTTTTGAAGGATGTCGAAGTGGCTTACATTAGTTTACACTGACACCTAGTGGCCTGGATGCTGCATCAGTCAAACACAGTAGTTTTCAGTTACCAATGCCATTGAAGAAATTCACTTTGCAGTATGTACAGTGAGCCATGAATAATTTAATCCATGAATGAAAGTGTCCGATAACAGGGCAGTTACTGGGATTAAGCGAGTAGGATTCAGCTGGTCATGTGATACTAATGGCACTTTTCCACTGCACGTTACGGTTCAACTTGACTCGACTCTGCTCGCTTTACTTTTCTGAGATTGCTTTTCCACTGCAGTTTAGTGCCGCCTCAATGTGGGTGGGATTATAGGCTGATCGTCATAGTTGCACCACCTTTACTGCTGTGACATCATCTTAAACGCGACACAAACACACAAAAAAGGAGCAATGGAGAATATCGAAGGAATGGTGTTCTTGATTCTCGGCATGTGGCTGTTTTTCACAGCAAGACGACAAACTTTGTTTCAAAAGAGGCTGACGGCAGCAAGGCAAAAAAAACAAAAAAAACAGGAGAGTTTGGGAAATCATACACCAAAGCGCAGATGAGGACATCACTGTGTTAGCTCGAAGACAATGCACGAGGGTAAGCTAACCTGCCATCTGGCTTATAACAATGCTGGTAGTGACGATTTTCTCTGACCAATCAGTGATCTGCAGGTTTTTGACATCACATTTAGTATCAGCTCGGCTTGCTTGGAAACTCGACCAAGGTGGTACTAGGTGGTGGGCCCCTGCCCCGTGTAGAATAAAACCGCTTTTATAAGGTTACTGATATGACTGAACTCTTCAACTCACATGAGTAGTCATGATTTTATACATGTTTCAAAGTTACTATTCATTTCTTTAGTAGTAATACTGTTTAAATGAAGGAAAAATTACTGAGTGAACCTTTTATGTTTAAAGTTAACATGAAATAGCATTTGCAAACCATTTTACTGCTCCAACAGACTTATTTCAGAGAGAAACGGATATTTAAAGAGAATAAACGTTGGGCAGGACTTGACTTTATCCATCGGAAACTGATTGGATCATGAAAATTATTCAGCATGCAAGGAATTTAGTTTCGGAGGAGTGATTTTCTTAAAAAAACAATTAATTATTCCAATGATTTTTTATTTTCTTTGGAAAACATACACTGATGGGTCATTCACAATATGTCAAAGATATGTCATCATTTACACATGTTGTTCCAAACCCATATGACTTTCTTTCCTCCGTGGATCACAGACTGAGATGTTAGGCAGAATATTAGCCTCAGTCACCATTTCCTTTCATTGTATGGAAAGAAAGATGCAGTTAAGTGAATGGTGCCTGAGGCTAACATTCTGCTTTTGACTTGTTGGTTTTCTTGTGATTTCTGTAGGTGCTGGATCTGATCTCCAGTGATAACCTGAACGTCCCATCTGAGGAGGAGGTGTACAGGGCCGTGCTGAGCTGGGTCAAGCATGACATGGATGGGCGGAGGCAACATGTGCCCAGGGTGAGTGTGATTCTACCTGTCCTACTCCACTTTTAACATCAGCAGAGTGAATCATGTTTAATGCTTATAAAGGATAATGCAACGCTTCTATCCCCTCCCTTTGTATTGTCTGATCCTCTCAGCCTTCTTAAAGTGCACACACACATCTTGCCTCTCACTCTTTCCATCCATCTCTCTTCAGCTGATGAAGTGTGTGCGGCTGCCCTTGCTGACGCGAGACTTTCTCATGAGTAATGTGGATACAGAGCTGCTGGTGCGTCACCACTCTGAGTGCAAAGACCTGCTGATCGAGGCTCTGAAGTATCACCTGATGCCCGAGCAGAGAGGTGTGCTCAGCAACAGCCGTACCCGTCCACGGCGCTGCGAGGGTGCATGTCCAGTTCTCTTTGCCGTAGGTCTGTAAATCAGGGCCATTCACTTTACGATTCATTTCTGTACTCTGGGGTAGTGAACATAAGCAATCTTCCATGCAAGATGCACGCATAGGTGGCCAGGCAGTTATGGTGTTGGAAAACAAATTCTGTGCAGAAGACAGACTTAAATATATGTGGGAGAAAAATCTAGAGATATATAAAATCGGACCTAAATAAATGGATAGTGTTTAATTTGGAGTCCACTGAAGCTGAACCATATGCGGCGCTTGGGGTGGGCTACCAGGCTTAAGCCCCGTATTTTTTCAGTAAAGCCCCTCAAATTGTCAAACTTTGATCTTTGAGAATATCTGAGGTTAAAACAAAAGGACCTTTTTGCTTTGGTCTCAGTAATATTTAAAGATTTATTATATAAATGCCACCTAATAGATTTAACATTTAAACTTTTATCATTGTGTATTATATTCTAATATTTCATAAGTTAAATGAATAGTTCACCCAAAAATGAAAATTCTCTCATTTACTCACCCTCATGCCATCCAAGATATTTATGACTTTCTTTCTTCTGCTGAACACAAAGATTTTTAGAAGAATATCTCAGCTCTGTAGGTCCATAAAATTCAAGTGAATGGTGACTAAATGTTTGAAGCTCCAAAAGCACATAAAGGCAGCATAAAAGTAATCCATAAGACTCCAGTGGTTAAATCCATGCCTTCAGAAGTGATATGATAGGTGTGGGTGAGAAACAGATCAATATTTAAGTCCTATTTTACTACCAATCTTCACTTTCACTTATAAATTCTTTTTCATTAGTTTATGGCGAGTCATATTCTTTATGCACATTGCAACCTACTGGGCAGGGAGGATAATTTGTAGTAGAAAAGATCTATTTCTCACCCACAGCTATCACATTGCTTTTAAAGACATGGATTAAACCACTGGAGTCTAGATTGTATGGATTATTTTATTCTGCATTTATGTGCTTTTTGGAGCTTCAAAGTTTTGTTCACCATTCAGTTGCATTGTCTGGACCTTCAGAGATGAAATATTCTTTAAAAAATCTTTGTTTGTGTTCCGCAGAATAAAGAATGTCAAACACATCTGGGATGGCATGAGGGTGAGTAAATGATGAGAGAATTTAAATTTTTGGGAGAACTTTACAAAAACAGTCTACAAAAAAGAACATCTAAAAACAGTAGATTTCAAATTCATAGTGACACATATGGAAGCTCACAGAGGTCATGATTCATGCATTTGTTTTTCACGATCATAATAAAACAGTTTCTCTTCTCTTTTTTTTTTTTTTTTTTTTTGGTTTTGTTGAGAAAACAAGACCAACAATTAATGTTGTATAATGCAATTTAATGTAATTTAAATGTACACTGGGGGCCAAAAGTTTGGAATAATGTAAAGATTTTGCTCTTATGGAAAGAAATTTGTACTTTTATTCACCAAAGTGGCATTCAACTGATCACAATGTATAGTCAGGACATTAATAACATGAAAAATTACTATTATAATTAAAAAAAAAAAAATATGTTCAGAACTTCTTAAACTACTTCAAAGAGTTCTCATCAAAAAATCCTCCACGTGCAGCAATGACAGCTTTGCAGATCCTTGGCATTCTAGCTGTCAGTTTGTCCAGATACTCAGGTGACATTTCACCCCACGCTTCCTGTAGCACTTGCCATAGATGTGGCAGACATTTCTCACGCACCTTACAGTCTAGCTGATCCCACAAAAGCTCAATGGGGTTAAGATCCATAACACTCTTTTCCAATTATCTGTTGTCCAATGTCTGTTTCTTTGCTCATTCTAACCTTTTCTTTTTGTTTTTCTGTTTCAAAAGTGGCTTTTTCTTTGCAATTCTTCCCATAAGACCTGCACCCCTGAGTCTTCTCTTTACTGTTGTACATGAAACTGGTGTTGAGCGGGTAGAATTCAATGAAGCTGTCAGATGAGGACATGTGAGGTGTCTATTTTTCAAACTAGAGACTCTGATGTACTTATCCTCTTGTTTAGTTGTACATCTGGCCTTCCACATCTTTCTGTCCTTGTTAGAGCCAATTGTCCTTTGTCTTTAAAGACTGTAGTGTACACCTTTGTATGAAATCTTTCATTCCTCAAAACAATGATTGACTGATGAGTTTCTAGAGAAAGCCGTTTCTTTTTTGCCATTTTTGACCTAATATTGACCTTAAGACATGCCAGTCTATTGCATACTGTGGCAACCCAAAAACAAACACAAAGACAATGTTAAGCTTCATTTAACAAACCAAACAGCTTTCAACTGTGTTTGATATAATGGCAAGTGATTTTTTAGTACCAAATTGGCAATTTAGCATGATTCCTCAAGGATAAGGTGTTGGAGTGATGGCTGCTGGAAATGGGGCCTGTCTAAATTTGATCAAAAATGACTTTTTTCAAATAGTGATGGTGCTGTTTTTTACATCAGTAATGTCCTGCTATATTTTGTGATCAGCTGAATGCCACTTTGGTGAATTAAAGTACCAATTTCCTTCCAAAACAGCAAAATCTGTACATTATTCCAAACTTTTGGCCGCCAGTGTATATATTTTATTATAAATAAATTATAAAAATAATGTTTTTATATTCATTTATTAATGTATATTTCATTAATATAATTTTGATTTATAATCAGTGTGACGAGGAGGAGGGCGGGGCCGGGCCATGAGTCCGCACGGCCAGCCCCCAATCAGGCTAATCAGCCAAGGAGAGGGATAAGGCCAAGCCGGATGCGGCAGTTCGAGAGAGAGAGAGAGACACATGCAGCTGTCGTGTGTGTATTTGTGTTTGTGCCTTTTTGTTTGTTTTCATTCAAATATTACTTTGACTGTTCAGCCGGTTCCCACCTCCTCCTTGCCCATTTTAACACTGGTACAATCAGTATATATCAGGTTTATATAATCTGGTTTAGCTCAGCAAGAACAAATATAAGAGCAAACTTTGGTCTTGAGAATAGTTTGTTCATGCCAGTTGCTTTACACTGTGTTTCTATGCATTTCTCAGGTGGAGGCAGTCTTTTTGCTATTCATGGAGACTGTGAGGCCTATGACACCAGGACAGACCGCTGGCACATGGTGGCATCCATGTCAACACGACGGGCACGAGTTGGTGTGGCTGCTATCGGAAACAAGCTCTATGCTGTGGGCGGGTACGCATACTCTAAAGTCCCATAGGTCGAAGATTTTAGAGCATCGGAAAATAAAATTCAGCCACTTTTTTTGTATTATAGTGCCAAATTAAGATGGAAGAGTGCCAAGTTTTGTGGAACGAGTCTTGGTTTCTCAGTTAGTTTAGCATAAAAATGTAAATTGATTCTCATTATGATGCCCTACTACGGAGAATGCCAAACTTATAAAAGCAGATTCCTCAGGCTTTTTCCTTTGTTGACTGCTGACCAAGAGTAACTGCAAACCCATTTTCCAACTAGCCAATACATTTGGCATTTTTTTGCATATCCTCTGCTGATTTTGGGGGAAGTTGATTTAAATCTGGGAATAGTACAATTGAGTTCTGAGTGCAAAAGTACATTTTTATTGGTAGTTAATTGTTAAACAAACATTGAAAGGGTGTGGAATGCGTAGACTCTCTGAATAACAGGCATTCAAATTCTGCTGAAATCTTTGGCACTTTCTGTGGAGTTCTGCAGGTGCCAATTCTATGTAGGCCTGATTATTAGTAAGTCATTGTCAGGCTTCTAAAAGCAGTCAGTGGGCATGGAATTATGAACGCCTCATCTATCACAAGCCTGTATCCCACAGGTACTCCACTGCTGAGGCAATTAAGTGTTACATAAGATTAATTAAGAAAGATGTCAGGTGTTGACAAATAATGTAATTTCTGTGAATGGTTACGGTTCAAACATGTCCTGTAATTACTTGTGCTGGAAGATCATTAGTTTCACCCTCTTTTTCCCATGCTTTTCCCAAATCAGGTATGATGGCACCTCTGATTTGGCCACTGTAGAGTCATATGATCCAGTAATCAATGCGTGGCAGCCTGAGGTTTCCATGGGAACGAGGAGGAGCTGTTTAGGTGTAGCCGTACTACACGGTCTGCTGTATGCCGCAGGAGGATATGATGGTGCTTCCTGTCTCAACAGGTATATGATTCTTAAAGGAATGTTCCGGGTTCAATACAAGTTAAGCTCAATTGACAGCATTTGTCGCATTATGTTGATTACCACAAAAATTTGGGTTACAGTGAGGCACTTATAATGGAAGTGAATGGGGGCCAATTTATGAACATTAAAATACTCAATTTTTTAAAAGGTATAGCCACAAGACATATACAATATGCATGTTAACATGATTTAAGTGTGATAAAATCACTTGTAAAAACACACTCTGTGTTGCAGTGACGATGTAATGTCAACAAACCCTAAAATGACTGTTAAAAATGACTATATAAACAACTTTACAGCTCAAATAATACACAAGTTTTAACAGAAGAATTAATGTAAGTGCTTTTATAAAATTATAATTTTCCCATTCTGCCTTTTAAACCCTCCAAAAATTGGCCCCATTCACTTCCATTGTAAGTGCTCTCTGTAACCTCGATTTTTGCTTTTTTTAAGGAAAAGCTGGGACGAGTCGAAATAATTTTTTGTGGTAATCAACATTGTTACATTTCAAACACTTATGACTATTCTTCTTAATGGAATGCAAAAAGAGATGTTACACAGTGACAGAATGCTGTAAATGATCATACAATGAAGTGATATAAAAAGTCTTCAGACAGCTCTTTTGATATAATTCTATCTTTTTAAAAAGACAGCAGTATATTGATATTTCTGTATTTCTTTTCTTTTTAATTGATGAATATGTCCTTAACCCCTTTAAATCACCTTAAAACAGGCCAGTGTACCAACAATGTGACATCATTAAGCAGAATTAACCATAATCCCACTGAAAGTCATTTTGCATACAAATAATAATAATACAGCATTAAATGTTTATCTAAAATCACTCAGAAAAAGGAAATCCATGGAAATGGATGTGAAATTAACCAGTGGAATAGATTTAATCCAGTTCAGTTATTTTATATAGCACTTTTCACAATACATATTGTTGCAAAGCAGCTTTACAAGGAATAGTGAATAGAGATCATTCTCTGGAACTATACAGAAAAATAAGTCCACATCATACTGTAAGTGACAGCTAGCAGAGTAATAATAAGCAGGTTTTTACACATGATTTGAAAGCAGGATTGTCTTAGTCTCCCAGCTGACAGAGATCCAGCACAGCTATAAACCAGCTTTTATAAGGACATTGTTTCTTGTTTGTAACTGTACATTAGTTAGTTGTCAAATAAGCTGATATCTCCCTTTCTATCTGTCTCTTTTCGATTTTAATCTCAAGTGCTGAGAGGTATGACCCTCTGACCAGTACTTGGACCTCCATCGCTGCTATGAGCACCAGGAGGAGATATGTCAGAGTGGCTACATTAGGTTAGTAATGCCTAAAAAATATACAGTATATTGTCTTTATTTAAAATAAAAGGCTAAAAACAAGCAACTAACTTCAAGCACTAGCGGGGCGAATCTCCTGAAAGCATCCCCAACATTTATAATTATTATTGTTGTTATTATTAATATTTATTCATTTAAAATATAAAGAAATTCTATTTTGCATAAGGACAAAAAAGCCTATTTTTCAGGACCATTCAGATGCATTTGCAAATTCTTATTACTGTAATGCGTCTAGACTGTACATTACAAATAATATCTATTAAAAATAGTATTTTTTTTAACTTAAAAAATGATAATGAGATGTCTTTGCATTATAGTAATGGGAATTTTGGGGGAAATGTGCTTAATTGTCAAGAAACTAATGTCACAATGCAAAAATCAAAACAATAGCCCTAAAACAGGCCTCATTTTCTTTAAGCAAATGTAATTTCCAGACACACTTTACATTAAGTGTCTTTAACTACTCTGTACTTTAGCATTTGATACAATGTTCTTATTCTTTACATATGAGTTGTTACATTGTACTTGCATTTTAAGTATCTGCATTTAATTACATCTGTAGTTACACTTTTAACCTTCCCCCTAACCCAATCCTTACCTTAACCCTTAACCCTAACCTCTACCCCTACTCCTAAACCTACCCGTACCTCAACCTCAAGAGCAGCAAATAGGAATCTTGTGAGAATTTTGCAGAATAACATATAGTTACACAATAAATACATTGTAATTTATGTATTTTGATGTTAGTACATAGTAGTTAAAGGCACCTAACATAAAGTGGGACATAATTTCTTTTGATTTTGGAGTGAAACATAACCCATGCATGTTCTTGACAGGTTTTGTGAGATTCACCCAGCTGTGTGACATAAAGCGTTTTCAGACCTGTAGCTTGTTTGATTTGTTTCGAAACCAGCTAAAATTACAATATTGCATTTTCTTCTTGGTTCTGTTTGCTTTCACAATGCAACATTTCAAAACTGACCATAACTATGTTAATAACAGTCACATGCGAGCAAACTTTCCTCTCATTTGTCAGAATGTTTGTGTGCTGTTCCAGGATTTGGCTGATACATCAATATACCTGTTAAAATTATATACCTGTAAAAATGTGTTAACCAGTACATGCAAAATGTTGCCGCATGGTACAGAATGGGCATTCCAGTCAGAGGTTGTGCTATAAATAAACATTATTCATCACTCGGATGAATAGGAGTTAGGGGTGTAACGGTTTATCGTGGCACGATACATCGCGGTTCAAAAATGTGAATACTGAATATTGTGAATAATGATGCTATGGGGAAGTTCTAATGCCAAATGTCATGACTGATTTGATTTCATCTGTAAATTACTATTATTTAACTAGATAAGCATGCACTTCCATTAAATATGTTTTTATTTTTATTTTTTTATTTTTTTCCAATATAATCAGAGACATTATTATTTTAGAAAAATGCTATTTTCATTTAAAATATTTTAAATGTATGTAATGTGACAGTGTGTAAGCAACATATGTAAGCAGAAATATTAGCTAATATTTCCATTTGGTGTCACCATTGCCCTGTTCTGGGCTGATTTTTAGTCCCGTACATCGCTGATGGATCATTTAGCACTTTTAAGAACAGTAATTTTAGCTTATTTTTAAAGGAAATTATCTGTTTTGCATATGTCTTTAAAGCAATAATAATAATAAAAAAAACTTGGGCTTAGTTTAAAGAATCGTGAACCGAATCAAAACATGAGTTTAATATCGTGACCTGAACCGAATCGTGAGATGAGTGAATCGTTACACCCCTAGTAGGAGTTGTAAAATTTACGCCATGGTTATTTTTATCCATCAGTTGGATTTGCATTATTTCTGCATTGAAAAGTCCCAGTTCACATGGTTACAGAGCACTCTCTCTCTCGCATGTATACACGCATACACACACACACACACACACACACACACACACACACATGTTGGTGCGGCTATCCTTATGTGGACTCTCCATAGACATAATGATTTCTATACTGTACTTTTATACTAAACTATAGATTCTATACCCCAACCCTAACCCTACCCCTAAACCTAACCCTCACAGAAAACTTTCTGCATTTTTACGTTTTCAAAAAAACATCGTTTAGTATGTTTTTTTAAGTGATTTGAATTATGGGGACACTAGAAATGTCCTCATAAACCACATTTATAGCATAATACCCTTGTAATTACCAGATTGTAACCTAAAAAAATTTCCTCTTAAACCACCCAAACCCACCCACACACACACACACACACACACACACACACACATACACACACACTTGCACAGATACATACTGTACAAACAGCAGTAAGAGTGAAGCCATGTAAAGATCTATACGAATAGAAACTATCTGTCAAAATGTTGCTAACGTCATCTTACCTGTGTCTGTTTTGCCGCTATCCAAAGGAGAGAAGCGATCATAGTAAAATTACCTCAGGATAGTGTTGGGTTCGAGTCCACCTTAGTCGAGTCCGAGTCAAGTCTGAGTCTTTAAACAATTGAGTCCAAGACCAAGTCCATAACAGGCCGAGTCGAGTCTGAATGAATCTGTTCATGAATCTGAATTAAAATTGTAACCGTAACCTCAACATCAATATTTTAAGCTAAGTTTAAACTTCACAAATAAGAAAAACAGTTTGTCAATATAAATGTAACAAAAACAATACGCATTTCATATATATATTTTATGATTAGTTTCCTGCTGAACCAACTTCAGAGTGGTTTCAGAATGAAAGCATATGCTTTAGGTGTATGAAGACAAAACTGTCCTTCAACACACTTCTTATTGTGTTCTGTTGACATTTCAGTTATTTGTTGCTTTTTCCCCTCCACTCAAACGTAGACTAAAGAAAGTGAAAGCTGAGTTAGTCATTACAACCAAGGTTATGTTTCGAATTTTTATTTAGTTTTCATTTCTACTTCATTTTCAATTTGTCAATTCAATTTAATTTAGTTTTATTTAAAATTATCCCTATCTAAAGAAATAATAGTCTATACTGAGATTTCTTTCTGAATCTTTTTTCTCTATCTGATGACTGATTTGGGAAAATACTAATGAGTCAACACAGTAGTAATTAGCACTCACTGAGAAGTTACGTCTTCCAATATGACTGCAAATGCTACATCCTAAAACACTGGAAAAGCCCACTGCTAATATTCGGGCCATGTCATCACGGACATGATTTTCTTGTTAATTTGCGGGAAACCACACAATGCAGGTCAGTTCTGCGCGCTGCTCGTGTATCTATTAGCAGCTGCCACAGAAGATAAAAAACATAATAATAATTTATATTTGCGGCAGCCATCTTTGTCTGTTATCAGTCTGAAATCCTTAAATATCAACCAAAAAAAATTTCATTGAGCTCTTTAACCGGAGAATAATAATTTTGAGTCATAAATTTAACAGACTTGTCCTTCAAAAGTGTCAGAGATATAGGCTAAAAAAAGACGTGCAGAAGTTACCTGGTGGTTTACAATAAAAATAAAATAAAATAAACATTTAAAATAAATGAATTAATGAACATTACATTTATATAGCACTTTTCTGACACTCCACTTTAAGCGCTTTACACAGTGAACAGGGGAATCTCCTCAACCACCACCAGTGTGCAGCATCCACCTGGATGATGCGACAGCAGCCACAGTGCACTAGCACGCTCACCACACACCAGCTATTGGTGGAGAGGAGAGAGTGGAGTGACAGAGCCAATTAATGGATGGGGATTATTAGGAGGCCATGATTGGTAAGGGCCAATGGGGGAATTTGGCCAGGACACCAGGATTACACCCCTACACTTTTCGAGATGTGTCCTGGGATTTTTAATGACCACAGAGAGTCAGGACCTCGGTTTAACGTCTCATCCGAAGGACGGTGCCTTTTTACAGTATAGTGTCCCCATCACTATACTGGGGCATTAGGGCCTACACAGTCCGCAGGGTGAGCACCCCCTGCTGGACTCCCTAATACCTCTTCCAGCAGCAACCTTAGTTTTCCCCAGGAGGTCTCCCATCCAGGTACTGACCAGGCTCAGCCCTGCTTAGCTTCAGTAGGCAACCAGTCTTGAGCTACAGGGTGATATGGCTACTATAAAAATGTCATAACCAACTAAATTCAACTCGTAACATGAAGTTTCACTTCATACACAAACTCTGTCATTGAATAATACATTTATTTTATAGTTTATAATTAAATTATAAACAAAACATTTCACTGCCCAAAATATCCTAATATTTTATGGTGCATGGTTGAATGTTGTGAATGGTGGACAAATACTGTAAAAGAATGTATTTTAAGCAGCTTATCAATAATAAATAGGTGCTGTTTTTCTGTTTAGAGTTGCTGTCTGCTTTAGCAATAACGACCACAAGAGACTACAGAATCCTACATGTGTAGATACATTACGCCTAAAGGCCAGTTCACACTGCACTGACAGACACCGACCAACGCTGACAGACACATCTGTCAGGTTTTGTCGGATCAGTGTGTTAACCCTGTCGGCGTCTGTCAGCGTTTGTTGCCATCTGATTTCGGTTGTCGGGTCGTGGAATGTCTGAGCAGTGTGGTATGATTTTCCAACGTGTGGATGCTTCCAAATTTCTCAGGAATTATTAAACAACTCCTATTTTAAACATGCAATTATATTTAATATTGTCACCAAAAGCTATATCCACGTTTTGATTATTAATTATATTAACGAGTTGACTTACAGGTTACAGGTTTTTATACATGGGATATTGTTCGGTTCATTGGTCTGTTGGGTCGGATTGTCAGAGATATAGGCTATCATTGTATCATTACAAGCGAACTATTCCAGAGTTCTTTTGCAGTTGAACCAATTGTTTTGTTGCGGATCCAAGTGCGATTGTCATGTTCATATATGCATAAACAAACAAAACCAAGGGAGAAAACGCACCAGGTTCCAAAACAAATGCTCCAAACGAGCCAGGTGTGAAAATGCCCCTAGCCAACTGAAATGATGAATGTCCTATGTGGTTGCATAACACAACAAAAAACAACAAACATGAACCTGTTTCACTCGTGAGTTTGTTCTATCAGATGGTAGTCTTTATGCGGTTGGTGGGTACGACAGCTCCTCGCACTTAGCCACAGTAGAAAAGTACGACCCACAGGTAGGTGACACATGTTGAATGCACCCCATGGCATGTTTGTGTTTTGTGTTTTCTCTCCAAGACTAGATAAATGACTAAAAACATTATTCCTTCATCTCCCTTGTTTTCAGAGTAATGCCTGGACTGCCATTGCCAACATGCTGAGCAGGAGAAGCAGTGCTGGGGTGGCAGTACTGGAGGGCATGCTTTATGTTGCTGGGGGCAATGATGGAACCAGCTGCCTTAATTCAGTGGAAAGATATAATCCAAAAACCAACACCTGGGAGGGAGTGGCCCCCATGAACATCCGCAGGTATGATAGTGGCCTTCAAAGATTGTTGATAAATTAATACATTTAGAATAAATGTATTAATGGTGGTCACATACAGGTGCATAGGACACCTTGACACAATACAATGAAAAAAAATGTTGTCCCGCAAACTGACCTATAGCTTGCAAATCATTATAAAATAACGGTCAAACATCAGGCATCACCTACCGAAATGTTGAGTCAATAAATTTTGCAGTGTCACAGGTGAAATGTGTAATATTTCCTCCACCATTGACAATGAAAGAGGTTTTCAAATCTTCCCTCATTCTCCACTGATTACACAAACAGAAAGTCCTGCCCCAAACTCATGCCATTGGTTGAGCCAGTGTTTTCTGGCCACTCAGGATGCTCAAACAAACAAAGCAATGTTTTGTTTTAGCTATAGAGCCACATTGTTTACTCTTTTTGCAGTACATGGCGATGAGTCTTGCCTAGGGTTTCCACTTTTCAAGTTTTAAAATAAGGGACACTTAAATTGGGGGGGGGGGAATCATGTTAATAAATGCGTTAAGAGTTAATATGAGTAAATAATAAAAATTGTATACCCTTTCTTATATGCTGGAATTAGAACTTTCCTGACCCCACATCTTTTATATGTTAAAAATATATTTATTTTTATCTTTTCGATTATTTGTCTCCATTATCTTATTTATGTATACATTTTGGTTGGTTTATATGTATTTATTTTCTTCCTTCACCTGTACTTGTCTTTATGACTCAGTGATTGTATTCATACATAGTTTGATCTTATTGAACATTTATATAGAAAAAAATCCACAGTTTTAGCACCATTTGTGGACATTTTGGATGGTCCTTTACCCACCATAGGCACATTTTCCAACTTATATCAATGTTAAATTAGCGATCTGGAATGATTTCACCGTGATGCCATCTGACCAGCTTAAATACGGGACAAATCACACAATTTTATCTTTAAATACGGGACTCGCCTGACCATGTGTGATCAGATAACCCACAATGGATCTAATTGGATACTAGGTGTAAACGGGCCTTTATTTTGTTGATCTTCAGGAGCACTCATGACCTGGTCGCCATGGACGGCTGGTTGTATGCAGTTGGAGGTAATGATGGCAGCTCTAGTCTCAACTCCATAGAAAAGTACAACCCCCGGAGCAACAAGTGGGTGGCGGCGTCATGCATGTTCACGCGCCGTAGCAGTGTAGGAGTCGCTGTTCTGGAGCTCCTCAACTTTCCTCCTCCGTCCTCCCCCACTCTTTCCGTCTCCTCCACCAGTCTTTGACAAAGAGTAAAGACACGCATTAGCTCCAGCAGCCTACCCTGTGTGGCCAAAAGGCGCAACTGCTCAGTGTGAGCGAGTGCTAAATGGGCCACAGCACCCTCCCTCTGCCTGGAAAAATACTACAGCCTTCCATAGATCATGAGGGTAAAAAAGGCTGAAAAGAAAACAAAACACACTCTCACACACTCCAAACCCATGTTGCTCTGCCATTTTGCAGGTTACTATGTGTATGATGTATATTTAAATGTATATGATTTATGATTCTTTTTTGAGATATTAAAATATGAAAATTATATATATATATATATATATATATATATATATATATATATATATATATATATATAAAAAAGAATGAACTCTGCCATGCATGTTTACAGAAATTTTGTCTTGGCAGAAAATAACATTGATGTGCTGCTGTGCCACACTAGGTGGCAGTAATGCGCAGTGCTGCCCTGTCCCAATGCAGACACACATGGATGTACAGAAGCAGAAAATCTCACAAAACTGTGACTGGACTCTACACTACGTCAAATCATAATATATGTTTTATGTATTTTCCTATTTATTTATTAAATGTAATATAAACATATGACACTATTTCAGAGATGTTTGAAGGACCATGGCTTTTTCAAGATGGGAGATACTATAGTTTTAACAGACATGATTATTACATATCAGAGAAGCACTGGTGTTATATTGGTATGAAATGTGATTTTAGGGAGTGGATCAGGTATTCACTGTTTTATCTGTTGTGTTCAGCTGTCGTTCTATAGTCCTGAATTAAAAGCCTTTGAGAGTTTGAGCTCTATATGAGTACAAGCGCTGTAATATGAGATATTACTTAACAGGAAAAATGTCTTTTTACTAAAGACAATAGCCATACCTAAAACTAGCTTGACATAAAAGCTGCACTTTGCTGTTTCTCATTGTTTTAAAAGGGTGATCGGTGCTTGGATCTAATTCTGATTAATGGGTGATAAATACTGAGACTTCAATATCAAGCCCTTGTACCAATGTGAGTAACTTAGCTCTTATAAGCTCTTTGTGTTTTCAGTCACATTTATTGGCATCACCTATTTTTTGGCCTAAGTCTTTAGTTTGTTTCTGAATTTTTAACCCATTCATTGCTCAAGCAGGTTGATCACATTAAAGTATGGGAGTATTTTTCCATAAACAATACCATATATATATATATATATATATATATTGCATTTCCCGAACTTTTCTTTCTTGCCACGGTTGTCGGTTTACAAAGTTTAATTGGATCTAGATAGTTTACTGTGTGTTGTCATGTCATTGGTAGCAGTAACTACCTCAGATGGGCAGATTACTGAACAATGGGTTTTGTGAACGGTTTGGAGTTTAGCTGTTGAGAGCACAGCTCATCCTGAAACAAGACGAGGCTCGTTAAGTCAGTCCTGCTCTCTGCCATTTCACTTAGATTTAGAAATGTAGCGTAGTATTACATGATTTCAAAACTTCTGAGAAGTTATGATTTATTTTCCTTTTTTTGAAGGACTTGATTTGAAATTGGTTTCAGGTGAGTGTAAAGTTGATGTCCAGGGAAATCAGAGAGTGTGTTTGTGTGTCTGAGTACTGCAGAACTTTTTCTGTAGTGGTGAAAAGTCATGCATTTTGATAGTAACTGAGTATGTACAGTACAGTTGAAGTCAGAAGTTTACATACACCTTAGCCAAATACATTTAAACTCTGTTTTTCACAATTCCTGACATTTAATCGTAGAAAACATTCCTCGTCTAAGGTCAGTTAGGATCACTACTTTATTTTAAGAATGTGAAATGTCAGAATAATAGAAGAGAGAATTATTTATTTCAGCTTTTATTTCTTTCATCACATTCCCAGTGGGTCAGATGTTTACATATACTTTGTTAGTATTTGGCAGCATTGCTTTAAATTGTTTAACTTGGGTCAAATGTTTTGGGTAGCCTTCCACAAGCTTCTCACAATAAGTTGTTGGAATTTTGACCCATTCCTCCAGACAGAACTGGTGTAACTGAGTCAGGTTTGTAGGCATCCTTGCTCGCACACTTTTTCAGTTCTGCCCACAAATTTTCGATCAGACTGAGGTAAGGGCATTGTGATGGCCACTCCAGTACCTTGACTCCGTTGTCCTTAACCCATTTTGCCACAGATTTGGAGGTATGCTTGGGGTCAGTGTCCATTTGGAAGACCCATTTGCGACCAAGCTTTAATTTCATGGCTGATGTCTTGAGATTTTGCTTCAATATATCCACATAATTTTCCTTCCTCATGATGCCATCTATTTTGTGAAGTGCACCTGTCCCTCCTGCAGCAAAGCACCCCCACAACATGATGCTTCCACCCCCATGCTTCACAGTTGGGATGGAGATCTTCGGCTTGCAAGCCTCACCCTTTTTCCTCCAAACATAACGATGGGCATTATGGCCAAAAAGTTAAATTTTTGTTTCATCAGACCAGAGCAAATTTCTCCAAAAAGTATGATCTTTGTCCCCATGTGCACTTGCAAACTGTAGTCTTGGTTTTTTATGGCAGTTTTGGAGCATTGGCTTATTCCTTGCTGAGCAGCCTTTCAGGTTATGTCGATACAGGACTCGTTTTACTGTGGATATAGATACTTGTCTACCTGTTTCCTCCAGCATCTTCACAAGGTCCATTGCTGTTGTTCTGGAATTGATTTGCACTTTTCGCACCAAACTTTGTTCATCTCTTGGAGACAGAATGTGTCTCCTTCCTGAGCGGTATGATGGCTGTGTGGTCCTATGTTGTTTATACTTGCGTACTATTGTTTGTACAGATGAACGTGGTACCTTCAAGCATTTAGAAATTGCTCCCTAGGGTGAACCAGACTTGTGGAGGTCCAAAATTTTTTTTTTCTGTGGTCTTGGCTGATTTCTTTTGATTTTCCCATGATGCCAAGCAAAGAGGCACTGAGTTTGAAGGTAGGCCTTAAAATACATCCACAGGTACACCTCCAATTAGCCAATTAGCCTATCAGAAGCTAATTGGCTAATTGCCTAAAGGTTTGACATCATTTTCTGGAATTTTCAAAGCTGCTTAAAGGCACAATTAACTTGGTGTATGTAAACTTCTGACCCACTGGAATTATGATATAGTCAATTAAAAGTGAAACAATCTGTCTGTAAACAATTGTTGGACAAATGACTCGTGTCATGCACAAAGCAGATGTCGTAAACTACTTGCCAAAACTATAGTTTGCTAATATGAAATCTGTGGAGTGGTTAAAAAAAATGAGTTTTAGTTACTTCAACCTAAGTGTATATAAACTTCTGACTTCAACTGTAAATAACAACACATGACCACAATCTACCCAACAGAATGGAACCATAACCAAATATACTAAAACTTTGTGCAATTGTCTTTGTAACTTGTATTGTAACTGTGGCTGTCTTTCCTTTCTTTCCTTTTTAATTTGGATTTTATTGTTGATATATGTGTCATTTATTTATATTGTGTTGGTTATGTTTCGCTATATTTAAGAACAAATGTCAAAATGATTTTTTGCACTAATGTAAAATGGAGCAATACACTGCTGTATAAAAACACAACACATTACTGTAAAAGGAATAAAAATGTTTTCAGGTGAAATTTGAGTTCATTTTATCTGCTCCAGTGCCAATCTATATACACATTATAGTAACACTTTGTTAACCTCATATGTTAATAGGAACTAACATTAAACAATCCTTTTTCAGAACTTATTAATCTAGGTTAATGTTCATTTCAACATATACTGTAGGGCTGCACAATTAATCGAAAAACTAATCGTGATTACGATTATGGCTGAAAACTGACGATTACAGCGTTCAATTGAAGTCTGCTCCTGTTGCATCAATGGTTTCTATTTACAACGTGTTTTTGCAGCGGTTGAGTACTCTAACCAATAACTAACATGTTTGTTGAGTAATGGAATGGCAATGGCCAATCAGAGCTGCTTAAATTAGTCATCTGTCCTATCAGTAATGACAACTGATCCTAATGCGCAAGTTTTAAACCGTTTGAATGCCCAGATGCTTGCTGTATGTTCCACCTCTGTTCGCGTGGCACACAAAAATTAATACTGAAGAAACATCACCTGACACTTGAAAAGAAGCTGTAGAACAAGAGCAAAAAGCACTTTGGAATTATTTTGGATTCATTGCATATTGCACCGCTCGCTTTGAACATACTGTTAAATACACTTCAAATGAGCAACATGACAAAACTAAAACACTCCCGTTCTAATCAAGGCATAGACACGGTGGAAATAATTGATTTATTATGCTGATTAGACAGCTTTGTTTTTAATGAGAGCATTCGCGAGAGTGCAGAACTTTGTGCGGAGCATCACTGAGCTCGCGTAGAAATGCAGGTCTCAAACAGTGTAAACCTGCAGTGAATGACAGCAGTCAATGTAATGGGAGAGTTTGTCGCGTTGCTCGATTTCTGTACAAATTATTAATGTAATAACAGTTTTGTTTTGTCATGTTAGTAAGTAGGCCAATGTGAATCTGATTAGTACAAAATAGCAATGAAGTAATTGAGCTTAACTGTTCTAAGTTTGTTTTGGAGGTGTAGCCAACATAGAGAATATGGCGTGAATAGCATATTTCAGGAATCACGTCTGCTGTATTGAGACCCATTTGCCACGCAGCTGGTATTAGTAGATTTAACATTTTCATGAATCGCACAAACTCTAATCGCAAATGACTGATTTTAAATTCCAAAGTGCACCACTGAGGCCAAAATGATCTAACGATGATCTTACATGAACAAGATCACCACTGAAGATCTAATGGGATGAATGGTCCCCTGTCTCGCCACCAAAGGGCTTACTGAACGCAGTAACTTGGCCAATGTAAATCGGCTCTTAATATGTTTGAATATTGAAAATGTCATATTATTTACTGTACGTGGACTGATAATTTAAGCAGTAATTTAGCAATAATTTAATTTATTCTATACCATAGATATCAATTTAAAATAATTTTTATTTGGCCTAACATTAACAAACATTATTACAATATGCTTAAAAGAAACTGGAACACAGCTCATATCTACCACTGAAATCTGCTACTCTGAAGAACCGCATGGTTGCTTACTTTGTGACGTCATGGTAATTTAATATTTTAATCGACATTAATAATCGCGATTACAATATCAAGGGCATAATCGACAATAATGATTTTTGCTATAGTCGTGCAGCCCTAATATACTGTATTAATACATTTCTCAAATTAAAAGTTGTATATGTTAACATTAGTTAATGCAATATGAACATGAACAATGAACATTAATCAAGTTTAATGCTGTAAAATATATATTGTTCATTTACTAATGCTAACAAATAAAACTTCTTTGTAAAAAGTGTTACCCACATTATTAATAAGGAAGGGTTTTGAATGGCTATTCACCCAAAAATGAAAATTCTGCCATCATTTACTAGCCCTTATCACTAGCCTCCAAATCTTGTGGAACTCAAAAGGAGAAGAATGTTGCTCTCTGCTGCAGATGAAAGTAGATGGGGACCAGGGGCTGTCAAACTTCAAAAAGGACAAAAAGCACCGTAAAAACGTAATGAAAGTAGTTAATAGGACTCATGTACTATATTAAAAGTCATCTGAAGCCATATGATAGCTTTGTATGAGGAAAAGACTGAAATTTAAGTCATTATTTACTGAATATCTTGCTTGATAGCCTTGGTCACCCTTCACTATCAGCAGCTTGGGCATTTAGCTATATAACTTCCTTTGTATACTACAGAAGAAAGGATTGAGAGAATGAGAGGATTTTCATTTTCACTAAGACTATGTTACAGTGTTTATGTTTTCTAATTTGTGCATGTTAAAAATACTTCACCTAATGGGCAAATAAGAGAAAGGGATATTTCACCCAAAAACAAAAAATCATTTACTCACACTCATGCCATCCCAGATGTGTATGACTTTCTTTCTTCCTCTGAACACAAATAAAGATTTTTAGAAGAATAGCTCTGTAGGTCCAATCAGTGCAAGTGAATGGTGACCAGAACTCTGAAGCTCCAAAATGCACATGAAAGCATATAAAAGTAAATAAAATGACTCCAGTGGTTTAATCCATGTCTTCTGAAGTGATATGATAGTTGTGAGTAAGAAACAGATCAATATTTAAGTAGAATTCGAATTGCCAAAAACAAAAGAAGAAGAATGTGAAAGAAAGAGTAAAAAAAAATGACTTCAATATTGATGTTTCTTACCCACACCTATCATCAGAGCCGCATTAACGCACGGGCTTACCTGGGCTGTAGGAGGGCCCCCAACTCCTAGGGCGGTGGCCCAGTCGCGGCATCCATCACACTATTCTCCCCCGCCAACTTTTGCGGAAGCAAGCACGTGTAAACGCGTGCAGTGGGAGTCGCAAATGTAAACACAGAGGTGGTACGCAACAGAGATAGTGGTCCATGTAGCGCATGGTCACAGAGTAAAAATGTTCCGCTTCCCCCCCATCCTCCACCCGCCGCCCAGATGACAGGGCCCTGTGGGGAGTAAGTCCCTGGGCCCCACAGTACCTTAATGCGGCCCTGCCTATCATATCGGTTCTGAAGACATGGAGTTAACCACTGGAGACTTATGTAGTACTTTGTAACAGTATAAGGATGGGCAAGGCGGAGGCGGGAACCGGCTGAACAGTAAACGTAAGTTTAATGTCAAAACTCAAACTTAAAATAACAAAACAAACACAGACACACATGCAACGTAGCCGCGTGCATCTCTTTCTCTCTAACTGGTGTCTCTGGCTCCCCTATATCTCGCTCTCCTGCTGATCAGCTGATTCAGTGCCGGCCGTGCACCATCACAGCCCGGCCACGCCCTCATCGTCAAATACTTTTATGCTGCCTTTATTTGCTATTTTGTGCTTCAAAGTTTTGATCACCATTTACGTGCATTGTGAGGACCTACAGAGCTCAAATATTCTTCTAAAAATCTTTGTTTGTGTTCTGCAGAAGAAAGAGAGTCATACACATCTGGGATGGCATGAGAGTGAGTAATTGTTTGTGTGTGTGTGTGTGTGTGTGTGTATGCATGTGTGTGTGAACTATCCCTTTAATGAGCTACCAAAAACTAACAAGAGGATTTTGGGACTAAGAGAGGTACAGCTCCCAAGCTCAACCCATTAGAGTATCATTTGATTTTGTCCCAGCAGGTTCTGCTGAGACTGATCTGCGTGGACAGCTGAGCGCTCTCGCGTTACCCTCCGTGACCTCAGCCACACGGCACGAACACCTGTGCTGTGCATTTAGGCACACATGCAGACGCACTTGAGTAGTACATCTGATAGGAGCTGGACATACATTAGCATTGGCTTAGAGGAGAAGATACTTTTCATGAGTGTAGAATTGTCCTCTGTTATTTTAGCATCTGTGTTTGTGTATTACCCCGCATAGCCATCTGTTGTTAGGCAAGGCTGCTGGGGGAGGGGGGGTTGTCTGTGGCATGGCACTGCGCATGCTTGCAGAATGCTGGTCTGCACTGATGTGAGGGCCTATAATGAGTTTACTGCCTGGAAAGACAGCTCCAGGCACAGATACACAGCAGAGAGGAGACACAAACATCAGAGCTCACTTTATTCACCTGGGCTCTGTCTACATCCAGAGTTCTGTGACTTTGTACAGCAACACACTGAAACCCAGTTTATATATATATATATATATATATATATATATATATATATATATATATATATATATATATATATATATATATACACACACACACACACACACACACACACACACACACACACACACACACACTGGCAGCCAAAAGTTTGGAATAATGTACAGATTTTGCTCTTATGGAAAGAAATTGGTACTTTTATTCACCAAAGTGGCATTCAACTGATCACAATGTATAGTCAGGACATTAATAACATGAAAAATTACAATTACAATTTGAAAAAAATGTTCAGAACTTCTTAAACTACTTCAAAGATTTCTCATAAAAAAATCCTTGCTTTGCAGGAGCTTTGCAGATCCTTGGCATTCTAGCTGTCAGTTTGTCCAGATACTCAGGTGACATTTCACCCCACGCTTCCTGTAGCACTTGCCATAGATGTGGCTGTCTTGTCAGGCACTTCTCACACACCTTACAGTCTAGCTGATCCCACAACAGCTCAATGTGGTTAAGATCCATAACACACTTTTCCAGTGGCGGGCCGTGTATTAAAAGTCTAGGCCTTTAGTGTGATTCATACCTTTAAGAAAACACAATTTCACAATGAATAAGACACCCTGTGCCTTTGGGCATCATACATTATGTCACAGCTAACTAATAATACCAACTGACATTTTAAAAACACATCCAAGCACGAAAGCCAAAACTTCGGAACTGCAACACTCCCGTTAGCTTAGCAGGGGTTTGACTCTAATTAGAGATGTCTCCTAGCAACCCAACTGATAAACAATGCTGCATCACTAGCATTTGTGCTACAGGTGTACGATTATCAAAAGAGATTTTAATGTTTTATACACCTGTTTCTGCAGGCGTTTATTAAACAAGCTTTAATATTATGTAATGTGGAAACTAACTCATTTATTGATATTACTTAATAAAGTGAATGTTTATCACTTACTTTCTATATCTCCTTGAGTGTCGACATGTTTGTGTGACATCATGCCCCTGCATCTCAGCGAAATCAGAGTTGAGAATTTCTGCACGAGCCAACAAGTTGTAATTCTGACTTCAAGATGCATTCCATTGCACTTTTCCTAGTAGGAAGTTGTAAAATCCGACTTTCCGAGTTGAATGTAATGCAGCGCTACTTTTCATAACTTGATCCGACACTGAATTCTCAAGCAGCCTAATTAACACTAGAAAACTCCTGATGTTGCTATAACAATGCAAAAAGCACTTACCAATTTGCTTGAAGTGAAAATCAGTCCTCCTTTCCTGTTTAATAAATTAAGCAATCACACGGTCATGCAGAACATCTCGTGTTTTTAAATCCATAAGGATCTCTTTCTCAATGGTGATAGTGGCAGTAATGACAGTCGACTCGTCAGCAAGATCTCGTTCTCTTCACTTTCAAATTACGTCACTTAAAGCGTGATTGCGTCACTCAAGGCCAGCTAGAAGGTCTCGACCGACACATATCCTAAAGATCACACCCACCAAGAACAAATAAATCAATCTGATTGGCTGATGAGTCTGACAATCTGACTTTAGATGCTCATTCATGTGCACTGTTGAGGGATTCTGTGGACATTCTGAAGGCCTGATGGGGTGGAGCTCAGACTCATGTGCTGCTTCAGGCATGCGATTTGTGAAACAGTTGTCACACTTCGCTTGTAAGCATCAAAGAATAAATTCTGACTGGATAAACTTTTAGTTTTTCTCTATTTGTTTGTAGATTAATAAGAGTGGAAAGCGATTAGAAGTACATAGGCAAAAAGGTGATTGAGAATGAAAGGATAAAATATTAATTTATTTGGCATGTTAGATAGAAGATAGAAGGCTTTGCTGGCCCTGAGAATTCACCACTGCTCTTTTCCAATTATCTGTTGTCCAATGTCTGTTTCTTTACCCACTCTAACCATTTCTTTTTGTATTTCTGTTTCAAAAGTGGCTTTTTCTTTGCGATTCTTCCCATAAGGCCTGCACCCCTGAGTCTTCTCTTTACTCTTGTACATGAAACTGGTGTTGAGCGGGTAGAATTCAATGAAGCTGTCAGATGAGGACATGTGAGGTGTCTATTTCTCAAACTGGACACTCTGATGTATTTATCCTCTTGCTTAGTTGTACATCTGGGCCTTCCACATCTCTTTCTGTCCTTGTTAGAGCCAGTTGTCCTTTGTCTTTGAAGACTGTAGTGTACACCTTTGTCTGAAATCTTACATTTTTGGCAATTTCAAGCATTGTATAGCCTTCATTCCTCAAAACAATGATTGACTGATGAGTTTCTAGAGAAAGCTGTTTCTTTTTCTGCCATTTTTGACCTAATATTGACCTTAAGACATGCCAGTCTATTGCATACTGTGGCAACTCAAAAACAAACACAAAAACAATGTTAAGCTTCATTTAACCGAATAGCTTTAAATTGTTTTTGATATAATGGCAAATGATTTTCTAGTACCAAATTAGCAATTAGCATGATTACTCAAGGATAAGGTGTTGGAGTGATGGCTGCTTGAAATGGGGCCTGTCTAGATTATATATAAATGCAGTTTTACATCGATCAGCCATGACATTAAAACTAGAGCCTGACCGATATGGGATTTTAGAGACTGATACCAATTTTAGTGGGGGGAAATTCACTGATTACCGATATGGTGGCCGGTATAGTTAATTTTTGAGCTGGAATGAAAACAGCCCTTTTCTATGTGGATTGTGCACTGATTTTGCCGATATGACTATACAAAGGTACTCAGAAGGCTGCTTTCTTAAACAAATGTTTTTATCAAAGAATATTTGACATTATTATTATACATTGTCAACATTGGAATAAGTACAATATTTCCCTCTGAAATGTAGTGGAGTGGAAGTATAAAGTAATGCCATGGTAATACTCAAGTAAAGTACAAGTACCTCTAAATTGTACTAAAGTACAGTTTTCTTGCTTATCAAAATATCATCAGCAATATTTCACTGTTAATGTATAACAAAACAGTCACAAACAAAAAGTCATGGTTCGCTGCTGCCGAGTCAAGAGATAAACAGTGGCAGTGGTGTTACACCATATTCCGGTGGAAAACCAGACTTTTGATATTACATTTTGTAAATGCAATGACTGGAATTGTTCAGTTGAAGGGGGTACCAAACTGTGAATCCTGAACAAAACAGTTTGGTGAATACATGTTTACACATTAGCTTCCACTCAGCTGACAAGCTATGAAAATAGCTATGTGGTTAGCTAGTTAGCTATAAGCTTGTTGTCAGGGAGAGTAAAAGATGGACGTTGTTTATTTACTTTCCAACATTGCATCTCACCAACTAGGTAACAACATAGCATGAAATCAACACTCAACAGACACAATCCACCACCGCACCGTTGTCTGCTGAGCTGCAAAAAAAGTCTGCTACATTACTTACTGCACTGATAAACTATAGCTGGCTAACAGCAAACAGATGTGATAAACATGAGTGACATGGTTGTCAGGGACAGTGTTAACATTATATTAGTTATATTGAAAAGGAAAAATGATGGCGTCATTGTTTATTAACATTCCAGTATGTATTTCACAAACTAGTTAGCAACTTACCGAGAAGACACCGCTTACCTCCGCACCGCTTAACTCCACACTGTCTGCAGAGCCACCGTCAGCTCAGCTCTGTAAACAATTGAGTCGGAGCGCGCTCTGCTGGACAAACTACATTATGACACCAATTCAAGCATTGTTTTCTGCATTATATGTTCTGAAAAAAGCTTTGAATATCTGTGTATATCAGAAAACATATACGCCGATACAATATATCTGTGAAAGGCTAATATTGGCCGATAATATCAGCCGATAAATCGGTCGAGCACTAATTAAAACCACCTGCTTAACATTGTGTAGGTTCCCCTCGTGCTGCCAAAACAGCACCAACCCGCATCTTAGAATAGCATTCTGAGATGATATTCTTCTCACCACAATTGTACAGAGCAGTTATCTGAGTTACCGGAGACTTTGTCAGTTCGAACCAGTCTGGCCATTCTCTGTTGACCTCTCTCATCAACACGGCGTTTCCGTCCACAGAACTGCCGCTCACTGGATGTTTTTTTGTTTTTGGCACCATTCTGAGTAAATTCTAGAGACTGTTGTGTGTGAAAATCCAATGAGATCAAGCAGTTACAGAAATACTCAAACCAGCCCATCTGGCACCAACAATCATGGCATGGTCCAAATCACTGAGATCAAATTTTCCCCCATTCTGATGGTTGATGTGAACATTAACTGAAGCTCCTGACCTGTATCTTCATGATTTTATGCACTGCTGCCACTCGATTGGCTGATTAGATAATCGCATGGATGATTGTTGGTGCCAGATAGGCTGGTATGAGTATTTCTGTAACTGCTGATCTCCTGGGATTTTCACACACAGCAGCCTCTAGAATTTACTCCGAATGGTACCAAAAACAAAAAACATCCAGTGAGCGGCAGTTCTGTGGACGGAAATGCCTTGTTGATGAGAGAGGTTAACAGTGAATGGTCAAACTGGTTCGAACTGACAAAGTCTACGGTAACTAAGATAACCACTCTGTACAATTGTGGTGAGAAGAATAGCATCTCAGAATGCTGAGATGTTTTTATTTTGTTGGCTTGTTATTTAGTGTTCTTTTAAGCTGCTTAGTTTTCTATGAGTCTGCCAAGAAGAGAATTAAAATGACGCTTTATAAATTCATTTTTAAAACTAGTTTACCAAGTTCCTGATTTTCTACTCTGTGTTAATCATGATAGTGTTCCTTCCTAGTGATTAACAAGATCGAACACGCTCACCTAATGTCCTCAAACAGATTCCAAATGTAGAAAAATAAATTCAAACAATGCTTTGAAAAAATTTTCATGGTACAATGCATAGGGGAGAGCAGGGATAGTTGTCACACTTTCAGGGGTGGATTTAGGCATGGGTGATATGGGGTGACCGCACAAACCCCAGAAAATGTATACAGTTCATTTAACACACGTTGACCTTTTGTGACAACTTGCCCAAATAGAGGGGCATTTTGTCACACTATGTGGGGTAAGTTGTCACATTGGAATCTGCCACTAAACCAGTGGCATATGTTTCATGTGAACACTGGGGGGTGAAGGAGAAATGTGTCCCCACCATCACAACCACCAAAACAAAATCTATGCCTCTCTTTAAATCTATGCCTGAATTAAAAACTATGTTAAAAGTAAAACAATTATGAGGCACAAAATGATTCATGAAACCACAAAAATGGAAAAGGTAACATACAAATATATCAAAACATTAGTTTTGACATTTTTTGACATTTAAAACACATGACAACCTGCCCTGATAAAAATGTGACCTCATGATCTGACCACCAACCATCTTCATAAGAACACATTTAAACCTTTAGAATTCACAAAAACTATTTTATTTGTATTTAATTTTGAACTAGGTGTTTGAAATATGGAAAACTGCTAGAGAGAACACATTTGCAAAATTGAACTTTTGACTCTAAATCTTATATAGCCATTTTGAGAACTAATGGTCTGTTCTATAGCACAGTTTATATGCATAAAGCATAGTTTGTTTTACATTTTTTTAGATAACAGCACTGTATGATTCCATTATTATAATACTTGCACATTCACAATGCCTGAGTTTTTTTAAAATTACTTTACCAAACAAAACAAAAAAGATTTGAAAAATGAAGTGAAAAAAAAAAATAGTTGATGATCTTTCAAAAGGTCTTCTGTTCAAAAATGTATATGTATAAAAAAAGTACTTTCAGTATTTAAATTTTCTTGCTGTGCATAAGTTTAGCATTAATGCGTTTACAATACACCGTTATGGCAAACAATTGTGCAGTTGATAGTCATTGATAACTATTTAACAACTATCATGGTTATTAAAATGTGTTTTATACTGTATGTTTTTTGATCAGTAAATATAACTGAAAGTACTTTTTGTCTTCTCTTGTATCATAATAAGATAAAGATAAAGATAATGAAGAAATATTTAGATAAAGTTTGGAAAATCCTTTAGAAGTCGATTGTTCAACTCCATATTTCCAAGGAACAAGGAAGCATTTCACTCTCTGTAGTTTGAATGTCTCTGTCACAAAATTCTGTGTTATAACAATTTCCACTACATCACTACAACATTTTTAACATCCTTAGCTCCACTACTGTCAGTCATTTCTGTTTAACAAGCTAACTCCCCAAATTATTCCACTAAAAACTCTTTACACCTGTTTGATCTGGCCCTTCAAAGACTCATTTATTCCACCTCTTACACCATGGTTGTTTTTTGTACTGTGAGAGCTCTGACACCCGTGGCTCTCCCTTGCACACGTGGTCCATTACAAACAGGCAGAGGTGTGAAGTTAGCACCCCAACTAATCCGGCAAGTCTGAAAAAACACTGGAGAGGGATTTCCCACACAGAGCACTGCCGATAACCTCGCTGACTGCACTGCTCTGATGCATGTGTGTGTAAGAGATTCAGTGTGTCAGCACTGTGAGACTTTCAACTAAAGGATTCATGATTCCGATAATGAACTGAGAGCTAAAACTTGCCCGATTATGTTTTATCATGTCGTAATGATGTGTATGATTGCTGCGCAATGAATTATGTTTGGGATCTTTTTTCCTCTTCATGTTCAATTATCTAAAAAAAACTTTTTTTTTTTTTAAATGGTGAGGTTACATTTTAAAGTATTATCATTGTAGATTAGGTGTTCTAAAATGCAAATAAAGTGATTATTGGGGATATAAGTCATAAGTGAATGGTAACTGAGAATTAAATATTTTTTTCCTCCATTTGTTGGGAAAATAGTGTGTTCAAAAGCTAAGCATTTATTCCCATGGGATTCAAAGCACAATATCCCTTTTAGATGAGGAAATAAGTCATTGTTTTGAGTAAGACTGGAAGTAGGGCTGCTCTCACAAAAATGTTGTTGGCAGTTGATGACACACTGTTGAGTTTGGCCCCCTTTCATTTGCTTTCAGCCTTTCAGAATGTGATCAACACCTACAGGCTTGAGCAAATATAAGCAATTCAAGATAGTGTATAAAAATGTGTGTTTATGTTTGATTTTATCGATCTGAAAGGCAGAATGTTATATTTTCTCTGGCTGGCCTACTCCAAACTTGCTGTTTTTATGGAATTCTTGAATACAGAAGAGAATGTGTTGTTTTTGTTAGGCAAAAGTCATTCTGACTAAATAAGAAATGTTACCCAATTTCATGAGATTGTTCTATTGTCATAATCACAATGTATGTAAAATTACTATTACTGTGACATATTTATGAATATATTTTTTGATATTATATATAATAATTATATATAATATTTAATAAAAATGTATATATATATATATATATACAATTTAATGATAATATAAGTATATAATAATATATTATTTATATAATAATATATAATTTAAATGTAATTGCATATATAATATTATTTATATGTGTTATTTTTTATATTTAATCTGATACATAAATAAATAGCCATACGGTATGGATACTTTAATAAATATGACTTTCTAAAATCCTTCAAATTGTGCTTTTTTATAATCTGTTTGGGGAAGACAAGTTCAGACAGTAGCAGCAGTTCATTTTATTTGGTTTTGTGATAGCAAACCAGATTTTCAACCAGGGGTTAGCAGACACAGAGGGTTCTGTGATGAACTGATATATAAAATACAAAAATTTCTGTGTAGACATATATTTAAAACTTTTCTTTAAAAATATTCTACATATTACAACATTTATTTCTAAATGTGATACATTAATTACTTGTTTGTCATTATAGAGGGTAATAATGTTTAAGTTATTTTTGAAAGTTATTATAAAATGTAAGAAGAAAGAAAATCTAGATTTTTAATATTGGGTGTACCTGGGGTGGATGAGTCTGGATGGGAGGTTCGCTGGGTATATAAAGGTTGAAAACTCTTGGTCTGACCTTTTAAAATCGTCTACTAACACCTGCATATATTGATATGGAATGGTCTGACCTTTATTCCAATAAGGGTTCTATCGAAACTCTCCATCGGGAGCAGACAGAAACCTATCTGATGGCAAGTCAGACTTTCCTAGACTATGTCAGGTGTTTCCCTGGTTTTTTACGAAACTGTAATTTCCTTCAGGATCCTCAGAGCTTGCTAAAGAGTTAGCACCTTGTGACTCATCCTGTAGTTCTTAAGTGTTCAAAGAAAGACCTGAGGAATGACACATCATCTCAATTTTTTCCATGGCAGCGCTAAGCTGATAGCAAGAAAGAGCTATTATTAGCAACTGCCTTCCCCATATTATTACAAAGAAATAATTAGCAGGCTTATGAAACAGGACTGTTTCCCCCACTCTCGGCATCACAACTTATGAGCACGGTTTTATTGTGCATTGAAGACCAGCTATTATTTGTCATTGAGGAAGCAGGCTTCTCCATAAACTCTGTAACACTGTTTGATAAGAGTCAAATGTGCCGTAATTGTAAAAAATTCTGAATACAGTAATGTGTGAGATGGAATGTGACAGTTTAGTGCCACCGGCGCGGCCTCACTTACATTTCCTGGTTTGGCTGCTTCAGATCAGCAACCACCCACACAAACAATGAATGCTTAAGTTTACTTTCTAAAGGTTGTTAGAAAATTTGTCATGGGAATGAAAATCACTCCATTTATAGTGAAGCAAACATGCATGGAATTTACTGTAGTCATTGTTTGTCATTATGCAGCAGTTAGTTTCTGTGCTTTAATTTCTTGTTTATAGAACTGCTGTATAAAAGCAATGTCACACTCAATATCAAGCTGTTGTACTGCTTCTAAACACATTTTTATGGCGAATTTCAGCATGTGGTGAATGGTCATGCCCCGAAAATCAGCCCCAGCAAAAAACACATTTAATTTTTGCCTAACAAGATTCTAGATTTTCAAAGATGTAAGTGAAAGAACACAGTTTTGGTCTCGGTAGTACTAGGGTTAGGTTTAGGTGTAAGCAATATATTCTACTCAAATTTTTCTTGAACTGCATGCATTCAACTAGTTTCAGCTTTTGACAGTTTGGAAATTCAGAAAGCAGAGACAATAAATAAATAAATAAATAAATCTCCCCCTGTTGCTGATTCAATACAAAAGCACTTTGCACAAGTTATATTGCTTAATTAGAACTAATGAATGATCACCTAAGAAATATTGATAGAAATTAGGCCTATTCTAAACAGACACCCAAGCAGTCTAATACAATAGCTAATCATCATTTACAGAGATAACTTCAAAGAGAGAGGCCAGCACTTGTAATTGCATTTGTTATAATGTAATACTCTTGAGGCAATCTGCATGTCTGACAGCTCAAAAGACTGGGATATCAGGGCTACAACCCCTCACGAGGATTAGATTACATGGTGCTTCACCTCCTTGATTGCATACAGGGAGGAGTGTTGCCCCTTTAATTTGATTAGATCATATCTCACACATTAGCAAACACACAGGGACTATACAGTCACAGGCAGCGTGTTCACAGCAAATACAAATGCATGCTATGTGACTCCCTCCCCAAACACGTTTGTCCTTAAATGCTCTTTGCAGATCAATGCCCATACATTATTATCACATTTTATAAACAGCTCCAAAATAAAACTGAACACATCAGATGCAGGGTGCCATTATCAGCAAAAGTCTGAAAAGACATTAACAAAATTAAAAAAGTGAATAATTGGTTTAAAAAAAAGACAGAGAAAAACTGCCAATAACCTTAGGAAACATAATTAAAATAAGTAAATTATTTCATTTCTCATCAAACAAATTTTAATAAATTTTGTAATGTAACTGTTTTGATTACTTATTCATAAACTTCAAGATAGTTACCAAGATAAAGAAAACAGACAAAAGGAAAAAACAACAAAAAAGACAGAGACAGACAGACAGACAGACAAATAGATGAACAGAATAGAATTGAATAGAATAGAATAGATAATAATGGCTCCCAATTATGATAGAAATTCCAATAGCAATCCTGTACATATTCCATTAGAATTTTTAACTAGGGTTAGTATTTTTTCAGTAAAAAGAATATGACCTTCCAGCCATCTTAAGTACATTCATTATTTTGGGTGCTAACAAATAGCATCACCCACAAGTAATCAGAACATGTTCATGCCCAGACATGTATCGTGTGACCATTTAAAGTGACACCAGCAGGCTCCATTCAGACCTTAATACTCTTTCATCACTGTGTTCAAACATTCCAATCAGTGCCATTTGCCTACTATAAGGTGTGAAAAATTACACGTCCCCCTTTGTTATTTAGGATTTATTTAGTGAGGGGATCTCATGCTGAAGGTGTGAACTTCATTGCTTTACCACCTCCCATCCTCCCCTTTTACCCACCTCACTCAGTCCCCACCCACTGACACACTCCTCTCTCATACACTCCCCTCTTGGCTGTCTGCTAGTTCAGTACCAGTCTCACCAAGAGGGTTCACTCACTCACTCACTCACTCAGCGGAGGTTGGATTACAACAGGGATCACTGAAATTTAGATCTTGCAGGCAGATACATTTGCACTCATCAAGGAGACACGCACACTTTCCCAGAATCAACATGGGGAGTAGTATGTCATGCGTCCCCCAACACAACTTCAGATTCTCTAGCAAGAGCTTCATTCGCAGGAACAGGTAAGAAACATGTGAAACTGCCTTAAAACTTGAGCTAGGCTGAATATACTGTAGGTAAAGTTGGGCAACTGGTAAAGCTTAATCATCTATTATTATGTGTTCAGTGGCCCCAAAAAGTATTTGGACACTTACAAATGTGTGAATGCCTAAACAAATCAGACAAAAGGTCATTTTATTTTGAAGAAAGTTAGCACAATAGCAGTTTTCAAGCAAAACATTTCACAAACATTTAAAAAACAAACAAACATAAAAATTGTAGGTTTAAATGATAAAACAATGGATATGTCCATTGTTAAAGTGATAAACTACTCCAGTGGTTCATTCTAAAATAATATGAAATTACATGAATGTAACTATTTGGATCAAATTTGAAAAATAACAGTGGCAGATAAGAAAGTTTCCGAGTTTACCTATATTAAGTTTGGCATCTGTTATCAAAAGTATTTTTCATACTAGAAGGATGTCATGTAAAGGTTATGATGTTTCAGATGTGTGAGTTTAATATTGGATAGAAAAGATGCCAGAAGTTCTTGTTTTAGGATTTTAAGAATCTTCAGAATCCAAATGACAAGATTAGGGCAAAACTGACAGGTTGAACACGGGCTGATGTTTTGAATTCAGTGTTGTAATGATGCTGTCTGTAAATCTCTTTAGCTCAGTGTCATAATCTCGGTTCACAGTCTGATACACTCATCTGCTTATAGAATTCACCAGTGTAATGAAGTTAAGGCACATCTATTTCCAGTATAGCCTTTGGGGCAAGGAAGAGTTCTCAGGTTTCTTCTGGTTTTTGAGAGAATTGGGTTTATCCTACGCAGACATCAATGCTATTATGCTTGCAATACTAGTGTATGCAAGTGACAGCGATCCGTGTAAATTGCTGCTATCCAATTTAGAGAACTCTACTGAGGATTTGTCAATAAAGTAGGCAGTTGGCCTACTTTAAATCAGTTTGTTGTATCTGTTGTGTCTGGTTTGAATACATACTCTGAAAGTAAGTTGTTGGGCTCAGTAAGGGTTCAGAGTCACAGACCATAAAAAGCCTTTGTTTTTATTGCGAACAGATCAGATCAGAGTTCATGTAGCCAGGCTTGGTGCTTTTAACAGCCACACTAAAACCCAAGACATCTATCAGATTTAAAATAAGTTTGTTGAGTGGGTGCATTTTTTAAAGGAAAAACAAAAAGTGTCTGTCCAAAGAAAACTGTTTGTGCCACACTCTCAACACACTCTAGAACTAAAAACGTATTTGCAGTTTTAACGAAAATGCATGATTGCAAAATTTGCAACAGCAAAAACATGTTAATTGGCTATATTTCATTAATTTAAAATGTATGACAAATGTCCCTCAAACAGAATTGGATAATCTTTAAATAATCTACATAAAGCATAAATGTGATGTATTTAAGCTGAATTAAATACTTTACATCATGCTTAATTCATAAAATGTACATTTTGTTTAAGAAATAGACTGAAATATTATTTTTTGGAGTGTAAATGATATATTCAAAAAGACAATACCTGTAACTTCACTGTAAACTTTTATATAAAAAACATTATTTTTAATATTAAAAAGTATGAAAAATATCTAATCACCAAAATTACACCAAAATGGAAATGCAAATCTTCTGGCAATCACAGCTGCCAGGTTTACAATCATTTTTTTAAACATTTTTTATACTACAGTGGTATACAAACTGCTTGTCAGAACAGTGTTACTTGCATTATTACATAAAGTTTCTTTATTTCCAAAGTTGCACTTTATATGCCACTGTTAAACTTCCAGAACTTTTATGAGCACGTTCTGAGTGTAACAAACCTGCATTCCTCTCACGAATGAATTCTCCAGATGCCAAACATTTTCATCACTGAGCCCTTGCAAATCACTGATACTTCCCATTATTGTCTGCATAAATTAACCCACTGTTTTTATGGTAATTGCATTCAAAGCAGAGACAGACTGACAAAGAGAGAGAGAAAAAAAAAACCACGAGAGTCACTGAGGATGTCTCTCTCTCTGATACTTCCTTAACTTATCGCTGTGCAGAAAAGACTTCATTATATAGATCTGACACTAATGATTATAAATGGGGGTCATGGGTAACAAAATACATTTCATGAGCTGAGCATTATAGTCTGTAACATAAGCTTTATTGTTCCTTCTCTTTAAATGGTGCATAGACAGAGATGTAAAACTGATATGTCGACTAGCGCAAGCTAGGGGGACTGAGAAAGAACGGACCTATACAATGCTGCTGTAATCATTTGTGTGAGACACCAAACATCTGACTCTTGTCAGACAACTTGACTCAGGCTAGTGCAATTAACTGATCATTCTGAGTCAAGATAGCCCCACATTCAGCTTTTCTTATCTCATAACCTCTAGAAGAGTTCTTATCAAAAGAATACTTGAATAAGTAGTGTCTCTGTCTTCTGAGCAGCAGCCGCTTGTTCCGGAAAAAGTACCCACAGGAAGGGCAAGAGAAGTCCAATAGCATCATCAACATTCTCTGCACCGTCACCCCCAGAAAGGTGAGGCATTTTACACATGCATAAGCAGCATGCAGATGTATAAGTCATAAAGTATTTTTTTTGCAAAGTGTGGACAGGATTGGGAATAAGAACTAACTTTTTACACTGTGTTGATACAGGAAATGTCACTCAAAGATCTTCAGACAATCGAGAATATAAAATGGGACCCTCCATTTCCATATGACCCAGTAAGTGGCTGGAAAAAGAGCAGCATTAATGTGAAGAACTACGGCAGAATGATTCACAGTTCCAAAGTCCGCTTCCGTTTCCTGCACTGCCAGGTAAGAAACATTCACTCAATCTCCAAAACATTAACATACCATGGAATCCAAAAATTTGAGACCACATTGAAATTATGAGATGGAATCTGAAAATAAACAGAGATTTAAAAAAAAATTACATACAAGGAATGCTATAAAATGAATTTTTCTGCACTATTTCTAATGCACTAATCAAATATTCAGATTTGTGACATTGTATATGATTATTCATTGTACTAAATGTCAGATTTCCTTGATTCCACTGAAGCACACAAAAGGATTTATGGAACATTCTCAGATCATGCATTGGGTTTTGCACCAACTTGTGAAGTCCATGCTGGCTTCAGCGCATGTTGTCAATAAGCAAAGGGGGGGGGGGGGGGGGGTTGAATTCTGAAATGTATGTAAATTGTAAAATTCATGTAATGATTTAAAACAAAATAAAAAAAATAATTAGTAGTCTTTTGGACCCTCATAGATGTCTGGAAATGTCAGGAATAATCATTCAATAAACCTCTCAAAATGGCAATTATATTTTACGAGATGATTAAGGTGGTCTGAGCAGCAGTGACATAGTGACTTACTCATCCTTCATGAGCTAACATACAACAAACAGGTGGATGGTACAGGATATCAGATTATAGCGGTTGTATGAAACTCAGCGGGAATGACGTATATGTGTGTTTGCTGATTAATTGATGGAACTAAGTTTGAGGAGTTGAGACCTTGTCAGAACATGCTGGGATGTGTGGTGTTGTGAAATGGCTGAGTTGCTGAGATTTCCTGGGGCATGAGCACACTGATCAAACCACCGATAGATTACACACTGGCTCTGAAGCGTGGGAATCTCTTTCTGTTTGTTACCAGTAATACTGGGAAACAAATGAGTGTGAACATGAAGGAAAAAAAAAAAAACACTACATGATGAAAAAATACCAGGATGAGGTTAAAGGGTAACACAGTATGTTGGTGGTATTACAGTAGAGAGGAAATGTTACCTAACAGTATTTGTGTCAATGGCATGTTCTGTAACCTGTGGTAAAGTAGAGGCTTGGATTAAAAGAAAAGAAATGATCTGTCCATGATAAATCAATGTCAGAGGCTTAAAACTAAGCTCAGAGTCCTTAGAGCAAACACGCACTGCTTGGAAAATATGCACATAGAGACATGGTTTATACAGGAGCATTCAACAACTGGATAGATCAAATTTGTCAATTTTGGCTTGCCAAAGCTTTGTCTGAATGTTTAACATAGCTTTAAAAATGTCAAGGTTTTACAGGCCAAACGGTCAGACGATTGACAGACAGAAAAACAATCAGACATACAAATGGGATTTTAGGGATTAATGGGATTTTCAGTCGCCCGCTACAGGAAAACTCTAAGTCCGATCAGTTAGAAAAGACACAGCACAATTAGTCAGAACAGTTTAAAGGACTGAGCCAAGTTTTATGGCTGTAGCTTGAAAGCTCTATGAGGAGTTACAATTAATATTTAAATATGTAGAATAACAATATGTTGGCTTTTTCAAGCCAACCTAATTAATACCAGGAATTTGAATAGAACAGCCAAATTTAATCCATGGTTTTATTAAAATGTGTTTGCTGGTTTAGCTAGTTTCCCAGCCTGGCAAAAGTGGTCTTCAGCTGGTTTAGCCAGTCTCCCAGCCAAGCTGTTGGTGCTTAGGTGATTTAGCTGGTTAGCAAGCTGGTCTCCCAGCTTGACCAACTGACAGGTGCCTAAAACCCATCTAAAGCCAGCTAACAGACCAGCCTGACCGGGGTGGAAAACCAGGTAAGACCAGCAGACCTGCTTAGGCTTGCTTGAGGATTGTTGGTACTTAATGCCACCCATTCTTCTCTGTACAGTCTCCATAATGAAAGAACAATGCATGCCAGTAGTGAAGTCGGTAGACCAGAGGTTTGTCTGTGTGAAATGTTGTTTTATCTTAACTCTTGTTTTTGTCAGTTTGAGGTTCTTTAAACTCCTGCTGTCAATGTGACCTTTGAAAATTGTTTTGCTATTCAGACTTAGTGAGGGAGCTGGTGAGAGATAAAAAAAAAAATATTAGATGATGTTATTGAATAAAAGTCTACAATGCGGAACCATAAGGTTCAGCCAGCATTACCACAGAATGATCCCTGTGACTGTGTGTCAATACTAACAATATGTTTCTTTTCTTGAAGGATGTGCATGACTGCTACCTGGACCTGTTCCAAACACACCTTCATTTTGTCTCCAACAACACAACTGGACTCACATACCAGGTAAAAGACACCTTTGCGCAAGTCCTATTAATTTTCTTCACAATAAACACAATAAACAATGCATACCTCAGGCTGAAATGTAAAAGAGGTCCATATATGGCCATGCATCAGTCTTTGCCTTAGGCATGAACCGCAGTTGAGTGACTTTTGCGATATGTGGTAACAGAGGTGAAAATTACAAGGTTTTGGGGCTTGATAAAAAAAATTGTCATCTATAAATAGCAAAATAGTTGTATTGAACTGTAAAATCAGTCTCTTTCTACACTGACCTGTATTAATCAGGATGTATTATGTCTATGATATCATTTGCATCAATGGGAGGTGGCTTGGTAAGAAAAGTTGATTATCAATGGATGGGTGTTGTGCAATAATGAATGTGTCAAAGTACCAATCACTATAGGTCACAGAAGTTCGAAGTCTAAACCGGATCATTGCTTTTTAACAGAATATAAATGTTCACTTATTACAATAAATTCAGACTAAACTAACTATTATATGTTTTAATAATACAGGGCACACTTCCACTCAAAGAGCTCACTATTTGTAAGGTGAAGAACAGGAACAGCTTTGGCGATCCACAGGAATTTGCATTTCAGATAAACGGTGAGTGTGCTTGATAATTCAGGGGTGTTCGAGCAGGAAAACAAGTGAAAGAAATAATGAAAATAATGCAAGATAAAGCAATAGGACATTGTGAGAGATACAGTTTAATACATATAATTGCTCAGTCTGAAGCTTTTTGTTACTCTTAAAGTTAAAAAGTTTTTATTGTCCATTTCTTAAATACTGGAGATATACAGGGAACAACTCATGTTTTTGACTCTCTTGTGAAATGACTCTCAACTAATGAGAAAACCAAATATGGGTGAGGCGTGTATTGTAAAGCCACACTATGACCAAAATCACTTCCCATGCTCAGACATTCCAGAGGTTCACAAGTACTAAAACTAATCCAAGACTAACTAGACCCTCCTCCATTTGCCACTAGTCAGAGGAGGGTGAAATTGTCCCTCAAGGCCCCCTTGTTATACGACAGGTGTGCCTGATCTCGCTCAGCAGCAGAGCTATGAGGGCTGTTTCCCTCTTCATTTCTCTTTCATGGTTAAAGTACATCACATTCCAATGCACTGGACTTGAATGAGCCTTATAAAACGTTTATGAGACTTTATCACATAGGAACATACACGTGTTTACTATATTGGTTTGTCATGCTGAGCAATCGACAAAATGTTTCAAAACAACGCTTAGTTTTTCCGTAAGGTATTCGAACAAACTCATGAGTCAATCTGGCTGTGATTCAGTTAATCAGGATTAAAGCTTAACCATTATGTGACATTAAGTCCAACTCTTCAAATTATTAAAAATAAAACCCCTTATTTGACACAAATCCCATCAGATAGAATCCACTATTTTCAGTTGGAGAGATGATGTCTGTTATGACCTTATAAACCTCTTTCAGATTACTGTGGATGGAAGAGAAAGTCATATATTTAAAAAAATTCAGAGATTTGGGAATCTAGCAACCATATAGTCATTGTAAAGAGACCTAACATCTATGTATTTTGGGAGAAAATGGCCAAACCATACACACATATGCATGCTTTTACTAAAAACACATCACACCTTACTGGAAATGACTGTGCAGGGCAGGTCTGCATGGCTGATATTACTGCTGATAAAATCTGGAATGCGGTGCTGATAAAAGAGAGATTTCAGGTTCGGTGCATTCTTTCAGAATGGCTATTCTCTAGGAGAGACGACTGGTTTACTGCAAATGTATGGCATGTTGCAATGTCAAGAGCTCTTGAAGCTGATTATCTGCACTCAGGGTCAGAACTGTCACAAGACCCAACAATGACGTTTTGACATAAAACAGACCAAGTCTTAACGCTATCCAGACGAACACGTTTTGTTTCACCATACTTAAATACTTTTTTTTGCATAACATACTCAAACATATTCAGCAACCTGTTGCAAGCTCTTAAAGAGATCCAGATGGTCATTGCCCATGCAGGCATCTGACCTAACCTCTGCCCCATTGTCTTTAACCTTTTCAGGGGTCAGCCTGAACCCTATCATCGTCTACTGCTCAACAAAGGAGGAGATAAACAACTGGTTTGGCCTTCTGAAGGAACAAATTGAGGCCAACGGAGGCAGTGCAATCGTCCAAGAAACAAACACAAGAATCAAGGTACAGCAAAATCATCCTCTTGTCTGCCTGACCTGTATTTGCTGGATGGTAAACCTGAGTATATACTTGTATTTAAATTGGACACATTGAGAGAGTAGGTGTTTAGAGTCAGGTCAGGGTGACTAATGCTAGTCATTGCCCTCCATTAAGGATTTCATTAGGAAGTGGCTTCTATTGTGGTCACCTTTGAGTTGGATTTTAAAAGACATGTTATCTTTCCTGTTGACACATCATACTATTGCAATAAGTGAGGTGGCTAAGCAAAACATCTACATTCCATAATTAATAGAGACTTCTTTTTATCGAATAAGCAATGCATTTCAATAAAATATCCAATAGCGATGACACTCACTTATCGAGACAACACACATAAAGCCAATTAAGCAAATCTCTCTTTTGAACAGTGATTTTAACTCATTACTGTCTCTTCAAAGGTGCAGTGCTCGGAGGAGACCCCAGTGGGAAAGGAAGAGTTGAGGAACTCCATCAGTAAAGAGCCCATATACGAGTGGGAGGGCTCTGAACGGGAGAGTTTTGGGCCCATCACATATGTCACGAAAGTCAGACTGCAGCACATGCCCTGTCAGGTAAGACCTCTATAGGATGTTCTCACCAGTCCTCAAATGTGCTTTGACAGACGTTAGAGGAAATGTGATTTCTTAAATTATTTTGGTGTACTTAAAAATGTTTTGGGGGGAAAGTTACGTAAATTAACAAACATTTTGAAAGTCATACAAAATTCTATTGAATATATATATATATATATATATATATATATATATTTTCTAGTTTTGTTCAGCTCTAAAATATTTCATCACCTAGATATTGCTCTTGTGTTGAGCTTGTGTAGAGTAAAACTTGGTTGCAAGACATAGTGATGTCCCATTTGTAAGCACATCGTTTTGTTTTGTTTTTTGAGCCAGTTCTTTTCGATTAACTGGTCGAAATGGTTCACAAATTGGTAAGCAAATTGGATAGCCTGATTAGTTAAGTGTCTACTGTTTTTATTGTCTGTCATACATTGTAATGATACATTTAATTATCATATCCCAAATTACAAGGAAAGCTCACAGGAAAAAAAAAAATATATACAGTAAAATGATTACTGTTTATACTGTAAACCTTTATTGGTAACACTTCACAATAAGGTTCCATTCACTAACATTATTTTATGCATTTGGTATCTTTTTAAAATAAAAACATTTATTAATCCTGATTTATGTTAATTTATCAAAATATTCAATGTGTGTTCCTGTTAGTGCTTATTGCATTAATCAATTTTAATGTAAGCAATTTTTAATGTAAAAAATGTATTAGTTTATGTAGAAATCAGCATTAATCAATATTAAGAAGTGCTATAAAAGTAATGTTTATTATTTCTTTGTGTTAACTTTATTGTTAACCAATGTTATTATGTGGCTCTTTGGAATCCTCAACTCTGATTGGTCAATCGCACCATCCAGCGGTCTGATATTTCTGAATAATTACCGCACATCTAGGGATGAAGTGATATCAGACCAGTTATCCGGGTATTGCGAGTCATCTTTCCTAATTCTCATATCACTCTGCGATCTCTACAAATAAGCTAATAAAATAAGTTCAACTCAAATTTAATGTATATTAATTACTAATTTGGCAAGTAGTTGTATAATAACCAGGATAAAGAGCATTCAGACATTATTGCAATATAAACACCAACAGAACTCCAATGCAAATTCAGCTGTTTCTGCAGAATCAGTGGTCTCTTCTCAAATAATATTGTAATTTCAACTCAAATCATTATTTCACATCCAGTTAATTATTTATTTGTTAAGTACAGTAGCTGTGCAATAAGCAGGATAATCTACAGTCCCTTACAGTCACGTATTTAACAAACACAACCTTATTGTAAAGTGTTAAACATTTATTATACACTGAAAAAACAACCAATTATGTCATTGTGACACTTTTCTGATTAGGGATGGAAATAAATTACAATGAAGTGTCAGGCCCCTTTTCTGTACAAGCTGTGATCTCATTGTACACACTGTGGCATTGCACAACTGACAATGACGTTTACTCTATAAGAAGCCTGTGAATTAACTGTTTGCTCTCAGCATGAGGGAGGGTCTAAATTCATATCCAAGCTTTCTGGAGAGAAGCAAAGCATCTCAGTTTACACTCAGGGTCACACAACTCTCTGCTGGTATAGCCACTTTCACAGCTCCTCATTAGTCAAAGTCTGCCTGGTATCAGCAGGTCTCCTTGAACTGACAGCATACAAACACAAAGTAAGCCAGCTCGTACTATGAAAGCGCAATGTAACCAAATATCTGGTTTTAGTGTAGCCAGATATCTATACCTTTTCCCAGAAAGAGAGGGAGGGAGGGTGAGCAACTGATAGTCCTTCTGAAGGGTGAGACAAGCGAAGAGGACAGGGTGTGTAAACTAGTTACTTTCCTCACGCACTGACTTGACTCACCCAGCAGCTGTCTTTGAACACACCCTGAGCAGAGCTAAGACACACAAGCATGGTCGAAGCAAGACCACCGGGAAATTAGTGCTTTAGGCACTGCTGTGCAAAGTAATAGAGATCTTTTGGAACGCACCTTAACCATATTGCTGGCAAAGCTGGTAACTGGGTTTTGGTAACTTGTTTCAGCTCGTTTCTATCTGGTCTAAGTTGGTCATTGGCTTGTCAAAGATGGTCATTAGACAAATGGAACAGATTCCAAAAAAATTCCTGTCTTACATCGATTTTACAAACAGATGGTCTTGCACCAAACTCACACCATTGGTCAAGCCAGTGTTGCTGTTTCAGACTGTTCAGGTGGTTCAAACAAGCATAGGAATGTTTAATAGCATCACAGAGCCACAGTGTAACACTTTAAGTGAAAATCAATTAACATATATCTGTCACTGCTTCTTAAAATGGGATACAAGAATGAATTAAAACATTGAAAAAAGATGGATTTTCCAACAGGGTTTGCTCATAGAACATCTGTTCTTAATTTGTAATTCAATTCCTCTCTTCTGCTCACAGGAGCAGTATGACCGGCTACTGGTGATGTACCCCAACTATCTGATAATTTTGTCGGAAGAGAGTGATGGCCTCTTTTACAAGGTAATTTCCTAGCTTTAAAGGAATATTTGAGGTTCAATACAAGTTAAGCTCAATCGACAGCATTTGTGGCATAACGTTGATTACCACAAAAAACAGTTGACCTGTCGCTCCTTTTCTAAAAAAATAAAAGAAACAAAAATCGAGGTTACAGTGAGGCACTTACAATGGAAGTGAATGGGACCAATTTTTGGAGGGTTTAAAGACACAAATGTGAAGCTTGTAATTTTATATTCACCTGTAAGTGCCTCACTGTAACCCAGCTTTTTGCTTTTTTTAAAGGAAAAGGAGGGACAAGTCAAAATACATTTTTATGGATATCAACATTATTCCACAAATGCTGTTGATTGAGCTTAACTTGTATTGAACTCGTAATATTAATTTAATCTCTTCCTTCAAACTTCATGCACAAATTAATACAGAAGCAACACTCCACAAATACATTTAGCAAGGCAGGGAATAATGTTGCATGTATTTGCAGGGAAAACTTCCTCTCAACATGATAACAGTTACAACTCCTTGCCAGGACATCAAGCCCAACACATTCATGATAGAGGGTGAGTTAACAGACAAATCTATTTTTTATTACAGGAAATTACAGTACTTGACAAAGATCTGATATGTGCTAATGCTGAAACAGAAAACAAGCAGAATGAGTCTACACTCAGTGTAGACTCATTCTGCTTGTTTTCTGTTTCATCCTGTACCCTGTTTACGCACAGATGCATATGTGACTCTAACACCTCTCTGTTTCATTTTTAGGGAAGTTAATAAACCCCATCATAGTGTCCTGTCTCAACAAGAGTGAGTTCCATGACTGGATCCAGTATTTAAAAAATGCTGACGTCCCCATCCTCAGCCCTCCTCCCCCCGTCTATGACATCATTTACACTCCAACACAGAAACAGGTGAGCGAACCTCCAATATTGTTGGTGCAGTGTTGAATGCCTTTGGTAATGTGTGTTAATACGGTGAGATGTTCACTCTCTGTTCCGTTATTTTCAGGCTCCAGAGTTTGACAAGTGGAGTGGTAGTAGTCGTGGAGGTGCTGACCCACTAAAGCAGTCTCAGGACAAACGCAGATCCCATGAGCTCCAGGTGCCCAGTGGCGATGACAACCCTATTTCCCCTGGTTACACCGAGCCCCTCTGTGTAAGTGCATATCCGAACAGTCTTAACCCGTTAACATTAAGCTGCGAACATTATATCTACACAGCTGCAATGTGTTATTACTAGCTTTCCTAAGAGGTTTGCTCTAACATTTCTAGACAGTTTGATTTTTTGATATCCTGACATTTGGTTAGGCAGTGGTTACCCACAGATTTAAAGTATGTAGCTTTGTTGGTGCTACCGCATTATTCATTCATCAGAATGACTTGTATGTTTATTTTGGAGGATCAGCACATGGGGTTGTGAAAAAGATAAGCTTTGTTGCAGTTGGACTGTTAATAATTAACTTGTGTCCAATCCATTTCCTTTGTTACCACATAGAACACACTTGAATTCTCCATTGGATTTTTCTTTGATATTTATAGGGATCTCTCTGAATACATTTTAACCTGTCAAGAGTGTGGTATTGAAGAGATAGTTCTCCTAAAAATGAAAACTCTTTTAACATTTACTCAAACTCAACTTGTTCCAAACACATATGACTTTCTTTCTTCCGTGGAACATGAATGTTAAGTCTCAGTCACCATTCACTTTCATTATAAGGCAAATGCAATAAAAGTGAATGGTGACTGGAGGACTCAGTCCCTAACATTCTGCCAAACATCTCCTTTTGTGTTCCACTGAAGACAGAAAGTCATACTGGTTTGGAACAATATGGGTGAGTAAATGATGACAGAATTTCATTTTCGGGTTTTTTAAATGGCACTTTCGAAATGTTCACGTTTGAGATTTATGCGCACACACACCTTTATTAGTCAGCTTAGGCACATGTTGATGTTCATGTGTTGATGTTTGTACACAATATCACATGGTGTGCTAGGACACTTATCTCCCTCTCTAATTTATTTAACAAAGACAGACCATTATGTCCACATTAAGCGTCTTTTTTCTCTGCATTGCACAATTTGCTCTTTATAATGTTGGAGTTTGTTGCTCTCTGGTTAAAGGATGTGAATGTTTGACTGAAGGTCATACAGTCAATTTAATCAGCTTCTGTGTTGTGTGTGTTGGAACAGTTAATTTCAAGCAGACCCACCTCTTCAGACACGCAGTACTCTGCTCACCTGGGCAGCAGGAGCAGCAGCTTATCTTCTCATGCCAGACCCACACCTGCCCACCGACCTGTATCACTCCACTACTCCTCCCCTCCACAGTCATCCTGTCTGTCCTCCGAAGGGCCCATGTCACCTGTCTACAACACACCATACAGTTCAGTGCACGGCAATGGCCCTATTCAACGTATTGAGAAGGCTCCATTAGTCAAGGTAGCAGAGCATGCCTGATCTGATACCTTGTTCAGTTTTTTAGCACTTAAATGTTGAAGTGTGCACCACTGTCTCCAAACAGAACTGCAAAAATTATGACTGTTTTCATACAGTTAGTCACACCTCAAACTTACACCAATTGGTCGATCCAGTTTTGCAGTGTTGAGCTGGTCAGGATGCTCAAGCAAATAGAGAAATGCTTTGATAGTGCCTCGGAGTTACAGTGTTTATGAGGGAAATCAGCCTACAAATGGCTTACTTTTAGTTGTCTCTGCATATTAAGCTGGGAGAGGAGAAATTATTTTAAAAACTTCATCTTTAAGCACATTTTGGATTTTTTAAGTTACAGTTTTGGAATGCCCAATTCCCAATGCGCTCTAAGTCCTCGTGGTTGCATAGTGACTTGCCTCAATCTGGGTGGCGGAGGACGAATCTCAGTTGCCTCCGTGTCTGAGACCGTCAATCCGTGCATCTTATCATGTGGCTTGTTGAGCCTGTTACCGCGGAGACCTAGCGCGTGTGGAGGCTTCACGCTATTCTCCGTGGCATCCACGCACAACTCACCACATGCCCCACTGAGAGGGAGAACCACATTATAGCAACCATGAGGAGGTTACCCCATGTGACTCTACCCTCCCAAGTAACCGGGCCAATCTGGTTGCTTAGGAGACCTGGCTGGAGTCACTCAGAACGCCCTGGATTCGAATTCGTGACTCCAGGGGTGGTAGACAGCGTCTTTACTCGCTGAGCTACCCAGGCCTCCATACCTTTAAATAATTTAATCTTTAACACAGTTTATATCTTGAAACTTTTGAGTACAAGAAGGGTTTGTAAGTGGTATTTTCAATGCAAATTAAAACCTGAACCATTTGCATACAACTTAAATTCAACTACAAACTTTGGTGGGAAAGGGAAATGTTAAAGAGCTACACATTGCCCAGGGGAAAACATGCATATAACTTTTATTTTTTTCACCTGTCCTTGTCAGTCGAACAGCTGGAGCACATCACAGTCATCTGTCAAACACCAGCTCTTAGTTCCTCACCGCCATTCAGACTTGGTTGCCCACCGCAAACCCCTCTCACCGCTTTACGACGACCCCAGCACCCCCAGTATGTACCCTCTTGAGGAGAACTCTGCACATGCATCGGTAAGTGGGTCAAGACATCAGATCTGCTCTCTCACTTTACACCGGTGCCTTTGGTGACCAAACACCCTGAAAGCAGGCACTGATTTGATGAGCTAAAGCCATGGAAATTCCCCACAGTCTACATTACTAATTGATTGATCCAAATGCATAATGAAAAAGCTTGCTGAGCAAATAATGCGAAGGACTATCCCTTGTTAAAAGCACATGCAGAAAATGCATATTTCTACATGTTTCTACAAGTTTACACTTGTTCGGTTTCCAAAATCTGAATTACATAACGGGATTAAAGTCTAAATCTTTAAATCAGGTGAATACATCAAGTCTAATGCTCTATGCTTCCCAGTAAATCGCACGTTGGATTGTAGGCAAATCTCACAGAAATGATATTCATATTGCATATTTTTCTGTTAAACAGCACTCTTCTCGAGGTTCCATGGAGCAATCGTACCCCCCTCTCCTTCCTCCCTCCTTCCGTCTGTGCACTCCTCCACCTGGGCGGAAAAACAGGCACAACCAAGCTGTGGAGCCCCAGATGGCTAGCAGCCAGTGGTCGGATGAGCTACGTGCCCAGGCTGTTTCTAGGCTGAAGATATTGCCCACACCCAACAGACAGACAGAACACAACCACATATCTCAAGTAATGGAACAATAGCAGTTTTTAATCAATAAACTTTCACCCTGTCCTAAAACCAATGTTCCCACCGTCATGGGAAACCTGGATATTTTAAAATGGTTTGTTCCAGGACTGTAAATGTCATTGGAATTTTTAAATTTACATTATCTATATAATTTTTTTTTTCTGTATTATATTATTCTATACTATTTTTAGTTTCATCTGCATTATTTTTAGTATTTTTATCACAATCTTTCTATCTATATACATTTTTGCTATTTATGCTCTAAATATTCAATCGGCTAAATATTGCTCTTGGACTGAGTAAAACTTGTTACATGAATCATTCAAATTGGTTCACAGATCTGTCTAAACCTAGTCTCAGTGTGTCTCAATGTGAATTATTTTTTAAAATCTCTAGTCAGTAATTGGAAACCACTGTGTGGGAAACCTTGTAAAACACTGAAAAATAATGTAAAATGTGCCTGCAGTAAGTAGCAAGCTGGCGTAATTAACATGGACAGAACTGCTGCTGCGAAGAACCTGCAGTATTGATATTTACGTCGCTTAAAAATGGAATGGAAAAAACTAACTTAATGTTCACTCATCTTTCACAGAGAGGTTTCTCAGGTCACACTGTCATGAAGACACCACAGATGTCTTACAGTTACTCAACAGGTGAGAATTTTCAGCATGCAAAAGTTAGGAAGCCTTACAACCGCAAAATCACATATTGATATGCACATTTCACGGACACAGATCCGGAACTAGATTTGCTAGGTATGCATGGCAAGTTGTGAGACCAGTTTTGTTCGCACAAATTTTGTTTGGAGTGTAAAACGATGACCTAGATCATTATTATGTTCTATGAGCTGGTTAAAATGATCAAAATTAATTAGGGTGGTAATAATAATAATTATGGTATGTTCTTTGTGAATTTGTTTATTGTCTGTTGTCTAATTAGGCCACACAGAGCAATACATATTCACTCTCACTTTTCAGAATTAAACACAACACCATAGGAAATAATCTATGGTGACAATTTCCCATACATGTTGATGCCACACAACACATTTAACAGGATGCTTTTAGAATGACCTTTTCCAGTACACACACTTTGATGGGGTTTGGTAGCTCAGGCATAGACATTAGAGGCAGGCAGGATATGGCGGTGGAAACAAGAGTGTAGATGAAGGGGCATCTGTGTATGTGTGTGTAATATGGCTCAGGCCCAGGATATTTTAAATGATAGCACTATAGGTGGCACATGAAGGAAAGACCAGTTAAAGGACAGAATTACCACTGAGGGTGATTTAAAGCTGACATGTGGGAGATGCAGCAATAAATCTCAGTGTATCTCTGTCAAATGAACACAACAACCAATACACTTAGATCTTCTGCATTAAGTATTTCAATGGCTCGGTTTACTAACTTCTTCATTTGTGAAGAAGGTGTGAATTCTGATTTAAATAATATGTTTATTATTGAATCCCAGCTTCAGAAGACACAATGTTCTTGTTCATGGGTGAAGAATTGCATCATACATTTAATAACAAATGTCTGGTCAAAATACACATTTGACAAAACAAAATGTAAGCATACAAAAATGGCAAACTATTTGAAGAACTAAATGAATGATTTTCTCCTGCTTCTCATAGATGACAACTCTTACCTTCAACCAGTAGAACCAGATGACCAGGAAATGGACTATGATAACATTTGGGAGTATGACCAGGACAATAGGATGATTCAGCCCCTGCCTGGAACTTCATCACACCGGGCACTGGCTCACTTTGGAGCTCAAGGCCTGGGCGCTATGACAACACAGCAGAGATGGTCATAAAAGAGAACAATGGGCTTATGCCCGTCCGGACTTGCACACATTGCAGACTAATCAGAGGCACACACACACGCAATCGCATGCACACACAAACACAACGGGCATGCCTTGACTGGGGGCCTGGCATGCCCAAGAATAGATCTCACAGGGGATATTCACAGTTGTATTCAATGGTTCTATTTTCTCATACAAAATATTTTGCACATGTAATATAATTTAATGTTGAGATGATAGTTTCAGACTGCTGTAATAGATTTGCTATTGATGATGACGCATGCATCTGGTAGAAACAGGTGTATTAATGTGATTGACACATTTATGTAATTTAAAAATAAGAAATAATGGTTTCCAAGAGTTGTCCATTTTCTAAAGGTAGCATTTGGGAGTTTTTGGTTATGTGTCCTTTGTTAGTCCTACTAACTTTTGGATATTGTGAGGATATGCATTTACCAAATGTAAATACTGTATATTATTTTGTATTGAATTTTTATTTAAATGTAAAGTTTAGCTATTATTATAATTATTCTGTTTTATTTATACTTGTTTTAATATGGTTTTCCACTGTCTGTTGTATCAAAAGAAGAACGTTTTGTTCTGTGGTGGTCAAAGCCATTCCTTTTAAAAGTAATTTTTGTTCCGTTTTCACATTAAGACAAACAAGTAGTGATAAAATACAGCTGTGATGAAACTTCAGCATACCACTGTAAATATAAATATATGGTTTATTTTTCCAATTTTTTATTATTCAAAAAATATTTTTTAAATTAAAATATGTATCCTGAATGCCTAAACTCTTTGTGTCATGTCAGGTTGAGTTTTCAACTGTACATTCTAATTAGAATGGCTAAACAGTAACAAATGCTGTAAAGAATACTGGACAATTAAACAACCTTCAACTGAACGAGTGCTGGAAATTGTGTAAATAAAAGCAGGTCTTTAAAAGGGTGGCCTATTGTGTGGCCTGTCTCGCAGCCTTCCGTTGCCACCTGCTGGTAACAATTGGAAGTGCATGGTCTGTGTCAAAAATTACATTTGAGTAATATAGGACAGGTAATCTAGTAAATACTTGCTTTGCTCTTGACCCTCTCTATTTAACTGTTATAATACATATAAATTATTTACCCTCAATTGTAAGCTTTTCTCACCTCAACCTGGCAGAAACATCATAAAAATGTCTCTTCTGCCCTCTCTAGTGGCCAAACATGAGCATTACTAACATGAAGGTGTACAGACAAATAGTAAAACAGTACTTTCAAATAACACAATCAAGATTTATTTTAGGTACAGCAATTCATACAGAATTCATTTCCTGCCTAAGCTGAAATATTTAAAGCAGGGAGCACCATATGAACAAAAATTAGATTTTTTTTTAGATCTGAAGTGGCATCACGTGGGTGTAGGCCTTTATGTTTAGAGGGTGTATAAATACACAGAAGAAAATAATTTGGATCCAGTATCGCTAACTCTTTTCTTCAAAACTCCACAAGTACACTTTAGAAAAGCTATCTCCATTAAAGGACAGTAATCAGTATCATACTTTCAAATATTCATCAACACTAACTCTCTCACAACACATCAAAGCATTCCCCATGTTTGTAAAACAGTGAATCCAGAACATCTTTGAAAAAGGGCTTTGGTCATTTCATAAATCACTTTGTTCATATTAAGTGTAAATATGATGATGAGCTTATACTGAAGCACAATCACAAACTAAAGATTTAGTTATAAGTTATAATATTATAAGCAGTCCTGCCACTGGCCTGACGTCATATATTGTTTGAAATATTGAACTACATCTACTGTAAATTGTTTTAAACTGAGTTCATAAATGGTAAATAAAATGCACTGAGAAACATGGAAAATTTCCTGCATGCAAGTGTTTGACATTCATTCATCACCTCTTTGGATTACATGGAAAATGTGATGCAACTGAAGTGAGGTCTGGAGGCGTTTGGTGAGCTATAATTGGGTTATGCGGGCTCTATCGGAAGCAGAGGAGTTTTTCCAGAGATCTCCTCCCTCTTGTGTCTCTGTAGGTATCGTACTGCCAAGAGTGCACTGACGTTTGCGAGAAGAGCTGAACAATAAACAGCAGATATCCATCAGTATTAATTATTATGAACTGTATAATTCTAAATCAAATGTTTCACTCACTATTGTGTTTAGTTAATTGATGTCAAGCACCTCTGACCTGCCAAGGTGAAAAGTTTACTTTGTAAAAAGTTTAATTAAATGCCAAACACAACAGAATGACTGAATTAATTATAAAAAAAAAAAGAAGAAAAAAAAAGAAATAATGGATCAATTGTACCAACAGCAAAACCAGGACAAAGAATAGCCTATGGGAATTATAACAAATTATGTCAAAGGAATCACAAGTATATTAAGCAGAATAAATAAACATACCAGCTTTCCAGGCATCTGCTCCTGAACTGGTTAATTTTAGCACCCAAGAGGCAAAAGCAATACAAACCAAGCACATATCTGCCTGTTTAAGAGGCAGGAAAGGGGCATCCAATCCTACAACAGAAAAATAGCAAAAACTAAAGGTACTATATTTTATTTCCAGTAAATTTTGAGAAACCAATGTATTGTCTAATTTTGGGTCTGTTCTTTCTGTTGAGCAGCACTAGTTGCTGGTCCCGGTTTGAGGGAGGGGTGGTTGTTGTAAATAGTCATTCTTGATGACCAATTCAAGCACTCAAAAAAATAAAAAAATTTTAATTAATTTTATAACCTCACCTCTACATCTGCTACTACTGGGCCCTGGGATTTGTTAGTCAGTGGATGAATACATGAACCAGCACTTTATTTAAGAGCATCACTGACTGGTCTAGTGGTAACATTCTCGCCTCTATTAGAGGTTCGAGTTTATAATCCACCCTAATATAAATGTTTATTTAAATAAACCAACATCTCATCTGCACGTCAGTAGAAATATATTATGCAGGAGCAGTTTCGGTGTGCAGACTGTTCATATGTGCAGAATAATTTGTGGTAGAAGTATCTGAGGTCTTACTCCGATCAGCTAGCTGCTGGTAGATGCAGTTCTCTATGCTAAGGAGCAAAGGATCTGGGAATGATTTGTTCTTGAGGCCCATTACATTGATAGGTTGAATTCCGTTTGGGAATGGCTTCACAGGGATGAGTGCCTAGGAACATGACTTCTCTGCAGGGACTGTAAATCCTGTGCGTCAAACTCTTCTAAATGAAAGAGGGTTTGTCCAGAGGAAGTTGCTCTGAATACTGTCTTCAGAATAGAAGTGCTCATACATGTCTGGTGGTGCAACAGAATCATGGCTGGAAGACTTATCGTCATACCGTGTGACCACCTTGATCAGTGCATTTTCATTCTCATCATCTTTGTCTGAATGTGCAGAGGAATCTGGGAAGAAATAATCATATGCCTCTGGGAACTCAAGGTTTCTGTTAGCTGAGTGTGAATATGAAAATATGGGAACCATTTTATCCTTATTACCGCCTGACTCTTCTACAAGTGGGCATAAAAAGCTTTCAGGAACAGGATCATGATTGGAAGAATTGTGGTCATACCATGTCACTTCCTTGATCAGTGCATTGTCATTCTTATCATCTTCATCTGAATGGAGAGGGGAATCTGCGAAGAAATTATCATATGCATCTGGGAACTCAAGGTTTCTTTTAGCTGAGTAGGAGCTGGTAAATATGGGGACCATTTTATTCTTATTACCACTTAACTCTTCTGGAAGTAGATAGAAGCTTTCAGCACCAAACTCTCAGGCACAGAATTACCTGTTCCATCAAGATATGAGGCAGCCATAGTTTCTGCACGAGATTCACAATTTTCAGGTTCATCTGCTCCAAAGAAATACTGGATTATTTCATAAAAAGTGACACCATTGCTTTCCATTTCCTCATCATCAAACAGGCTAATTGGGAGTGAGGTGTCCACATGGTAAACGGGATCCATTAATTTATCTTCTACCTCTCAATGGATTGAATGAAATAAGCATTTCTCAGCATTCGTCTGATTGGTTGAGCATCTAGAGCTTGCAAGTTCTGCACGCTAACATTCTTACACATTTATCTGAAGCACTGCTGAGCATAAGCTGTGAAGAGAGTTTCAGGAAGAGTGGTTTCAGAACCTGGAAGTACAATATCTTCACCCATGGCAACTGGATCTGGATCGTTCTTCCATATCACACTGCAAGAGCTAGGAAACTCACATGACTCGTCTTCTTGCTTCGAAGACATGTCTCCATTTAAGTGGTCTGGGTTGGAGTCATCTGGTAGGGTAAAATAACCAGAGTCTGCAGCATCTGTAGTGTCTGTGATGCTTACATCCTCTGGCTGAGTCAGAACATTGGGGTACTGGCCATTACCAATTAATCGTGGCTGCAAAATGTCATTGATAGTTAACTTTTCCATTTCATCCCAGGAGGAGATTGCATACACAGGACATGTAATCTGATCTGCAGCATCAAGAACAACACTATCTGGATCTTTGGCTTCACTTTTTAACTCAGGAGAAAATGAGGATGTGGCCTGCCTTTCAGCAACTGTCTTATGAAGCAATTCTGACACATCAGCTAGAGTATTCTGGGTAGGATCTTCACTGAGAATCTTAATTTCTTCCTTAATGTCGTCCCCACTTGTGTATTCACTTGATCTGGTGGGCTTACCACAAAGTAGGTGGTCACCTTCACTACTGTCTGCTACAGCATGGTATAACTTGTCAATGTCATTTACCCTTATGTCTCTCTTACCATCAGTTGTATTCCCTAGTCTTATGGGTGTAGCATCCACAATAAATACTTCACTACTCTTATTTCTGTTTTGGAAATTAGCTCTGTCTTTGCAATGATCCGGTATGACACTATAATCAGGCATATGAGACTCAGTCTTTGAAACAGTCATGTTTATTGCAGCAGTTGATTGTCTTTGAGATTCCAGAACATCAATTTGAGTAAATGCTTTTCCTTTTTGCAGAGTATCCAGTGGACAACTAAATGTTTTTGGACTGTTTCCATCTGAGCGAGATTCTATTCCATCTATGTTCTCAGTCAAGGACAAGCTGCTTTGTTTGGTGTCTGAAATTTCAGACAACTTGTTTGGCAATTCTTGCTCATTTTTAAAGGCAGAGCAGTCATTCTCATTTCCTGAACAGGATAATACTTTGTCCACAGTCAAGTCAAACGAGACTAGGGAGGAAGGGGGCTCTGTTGATCAGCTGCACTGGAAATGTTAGGAGATAATAAGGATTTCCTTTGACATCCTACATCAGAATTATCACTCAGTGGCTCTGGTAAGGTTTCTCTAATACCCTCCTCCTGAGTTGGCAAACAGTTTGTTTCTCTGTGCATGGCAGGATCAGGTGGTAGTGATTCTGTTATGTTTAATACAATATCACTTTCTTGTGAATTGAGAACTTTATTAATCTTGGGAAATGAAGCCAAGTCACAAATCTCTGTTTTCAATTGTTCATTGTTTGAAAGTGACAGATCATTCATGTTTTTAGAAATATTATAAGTGCTTGCATGTTTAATGCCTAAATCAGATGTAGTAAAAGATACAGGAAATCTTTTTGAAAAGTCAGCTGATGCCTCTAAAGCAAAAGTGCTGCTTAGCTGTGAATTAGCTCTTGCATTATCAGCAGTATTTGTTGTTGAAGGGCTTTTAATTCTTTTGAGTGATTGGCACTCTGACTTTGTGACATTTACAGGGAGGCTGTTTATTCCTTCTCTCTGAATAATTCTCTCTTCTTCAGATTCCTTTTGATGAACCTGGATCTGAGCCTCTTATCCATGAACTGGCTCTACTAGCTCAATACTCATTCTCTTCTTCTTCCTCCTCTTCCTGCTTAGATTGGTCAATGACACTGGGATCTGAGTGACTGGTGAGTCTTTTGAGTCCGAACTGCTTCCACTATCCAGCTGAGCAATGTTTTCTCTTGCTGGATTTTGGAAAGTCATATCTATCCTATTAACCACCACCATGGGTGGTATTTTCCATTTGTCTTGTGGCTTTGTTTCAGGTTTCAGCTTTAGCTCTTTGCTGAGATAACCACACCTTCCCTCTTGCTCTTGTTTCCATCCTACTGTAATTAGTGGAAGTGACAATGACTCCCCTCCAATGAGTAGCTCTCTCTCAGAGAATGTTGGTGCATTTTCTTGTGCATTTCCAAGGCTACATTGCCCCAGGTATTAGCCTCGCCCTGCATAGTGATTTCTCCTTTAAGGTTGGCTTAATCTCTGCCAGATGGACAAACATCTACAGGCAGAATATCCTGCTTATCAATCAAACCCTCCATATGGCCCATCTTCCCACTTAACTCATTTACAACATGGCTTTGTTCTAAGGGCTGTTCATCTACTGTGGCACATCTCAACCTCTCAAAGAACAGATTGACTGTCTGAAGGTCCAAGTCCTCCTCACTACTGGAGAGAACTTGCCCTGGACTACATACTCCATACTTGTTGAGGTAATCATCCACGGGAGAACCCTCACAGTCTGGTGAGCAATCTACCTGAAGGTCTGAATCAGGCTCTGTGGATGCTGCATCTGGAGGTGAGGTCTTGTCTAGAATGTGGCGCCCCATTTCATCAATATCACTCATGCCAGAGTCCTCCCGGCTGGCAAGTACTGGAGAAAATAGGTTGCAGTCCTCGCACTCCTGAATAAAGTGTCCCAGTCTTGCTCTGAGATGTACACGCTGTATTCAAATTCATCCATTGTGAAATAATGATGCCCCAGTCAGACCTGAATCTAGAAATACAAAAAAATTATACAATTTCATGCGAAACTCTGGTATTACAAATAGTAATCATACAAAATAGGGACATATACCAAATATCCTCTTTTAGAATGCAAAATCAGCAAAAATGTGTGACTCCACCCCTTTCCTAGGGAAGTAGTCAAAAGTTATGAAAATTACACTCAACCAGTGTGCATCAGCTGACAGATTGAATATCTGTACATGTATGCTATTGTATTAGCTGCCAATAGTTGTCAACCGATATGGGTTTTTTATTGGCCGATTCCGACAGCAATATTAAGAGAGCAGGATGGCAGATATAAATGCTGATATGCATAATACAATTCAACAACAGCAAATCAGATGTACACAAAATGTCTAAAGTGAAACAAACACTTATTTTATGCAATATTTACTCTATATATATATTTATATAAAACCAATTGTACTATTAAATTATAATATTTCAAATTAATCCTACTTTCTGCACAAGGTGACAAATAGAGAATGTTTAAAAAGGTGAACAACAATTAATATATAAGATAAGGATATTGGTACACATTTAAGATAAATAGATTTGCAAGGCTGAATAAATTAATATATTTATATTCAGGGACTAAAAACTAAATGTCAGGTAGTTTTTCAACTGTATTTTTTCATTCCATTTCAGAAGTTACGCAGCCTCCTTTCCAAATGGTAACCGGTCAGAACAAACTAAAAGGACAATACTCTGCACTAAGGGGTGGGTGAAATACCACTTGTAGTGTTGCCAGATCTTGCAAAACACACAAGCAACCTTGTCTGGAAAAACAAACCCAAAATAAGCCACTTGCCTAATCAAAATAAGTGAAAATAAGCAATTTCGTTTTTTTCTGTATGGTGGATTTATCAGCATAGAAATCATAACAAGCATATACAGGTGCATCTCAATAAATTAGAATGTCGTGGAAAAGTTAATTTATTTCAGTAATTCAACTCAAATTGTGAAACTCGTGTATTAAATAAATTCAGTGCACACAGACTGAAGTAGTTTAAGTCTTTGGTTCTTTTAATTGTGATGATTTTGGCTCACATTTAACAAAAACCCACCAATTCACTATCTCAAAAAATTAGAATACATCATAAGACCAATAAAAAAAAAAAAAAACATTTTTAGTGAATTGTTGGCCTTCTGGAAAGTATGTTAATTTACTGTATATGTACTCAGTACTTGGTAGGGGCTCCTTTTGCTTTAATTACTGCCTCAATTCTGCGTGGCATGGAGGTGATCAGTTTGTAGCACTGCTGAGGTGGTATGGAAGCCCAGGTTTCTTTGACAGTGGCCTTCAGCTCATCTGCATTTTTTGGTCTCTTGTTTCTCATTTTCCTCTTGACAATACCCCATAGATTCTCTATGGGGTTCAGGTCTGGTGAGTTTGCTGGCCAGTCAAGCACACCAACACCATGGTCATTTAACCAACTTTTGGTGCTTTTGGCAGTGTGGGCAGGTGCCAAATCCTGCTGGAAAATGAAATCAGCATCTTTAAAAAACTGGTCAGCAGAAGGAAGCATGAAGTGCTCCAAAATTTCTTGGTAAACGGGTGCAGTGACTTTGGTTTTCAAAAAACACAATGGACCAACACCAGCAGATGACACTGCACCCCAAATCATCACAGACTGTGGAAACTTAACACTGGACTTCAAGCAACTTGGGCTATGAGCTTCTCCACCCTTCCTCCAGACTCTAGGACCTTGGTTTCCAAATTAAATACAAAACTTGCTCTCATCTGAAAAGAGGACTTTGGACCACTGGGCAACAGTCCAGTTCTTCTTCTCCTTAGCCCAGGTAAGACGCCTCTGACGTTGTCTGTGGTTCAGGAGTGGCTTAACAAGAGGAATACGACAACTGCAGCCAAATTCCTTGACACGTCTGTGTGTGGTGGCTCTTGATGCCTTGAGTCCATTCCTTGTGAAGTTCACCCAAATTCTTGAATCGATTTTGCTTGACAATCCTCATATGGCTGCGGTTCTCTCGGTTGGTTGTGCATCTTTTTCTTCCACACTTTTTACTCCCAGTCAACTTTCATTTAACATGCTTGGATACAGCACTCTGTGAACAGCCAGCTTCTTTGGCAATGAATGTTTGTGGCTTACCCTCCTTGTGAAGGGTGTCAATGATTGTCTTCTGGACAACTGTCAGATCAGCAGTCTTCCCCATAATTGTGTAGCCTAGTGAACCAAACTGAGAGACCATTTTGAAGGCTCAGGAAACCTTTGCAGGTGTTTTGAGTTGATTAGCTGATTGGCATGTCACCATATTCTAATTTTTTGAGATAGTGAATTGGTGGGTTTTTGTTAAATGTGAACCAAAATCATCACAATTAAAAGAACCAAAAACTTAAACTACTTCAGTCTGTGTGCACTGAATTTATTTAATACACGAGTTTCACAATTTGAGTTGAATTACTGAAATAAATTAACTTTTCCACGACATTCTAATTTATTGAGATGCACCTGTAGTTAATTACCAGTTAAATTATAGTTTTAATTACAGATCTGTATTAATGTATCATATCTAACAATTATTCAGTAAAGACATGGAAACACCTGAGAAATATACTTTTTACCTCTAATAATGTTTTTCTTATATCTGGATGAACCATGCATTTATTCAGTATGTAGTAGTTATACATAGTTGTTAAAAGGTTTTCATTCACAGAAGGCTTCATCCACAATGGGCAATTAGGCTATGAAATGTGTTATGCAGTAGTTTCCTTCAGGATCAAAGCATATGTTTAATTTTTTTGGGCAACATGAAGTGGTGTAGTTCCAGAAATTTACTGTGATAAACCCTTTGGCTTTCGGTTTCATGAAAAACTATCGGAAAAAAAATTAACCGGTTATAACCAGTTACCAGCATTTCAAAATAAAGTTTTCACTCCGGAACAATTGAAAATCACTTTGTTCCCTTTTCGGTTATGTTCTGCAAAAAAAATCATTCGTTTTCTATTTTAATTTTCGTTCCCTGATCTGTTTTTAGTCCCTGTTTATATTTAAGTTTATGAAGAAAAAAAAAAAAAACCCTGTATAGATTCTTCTCATTGTGGTGCAAATAAAATAGATTCATAAAAGGCCTCATTAAATCAAAATATTTTAAACAAAATATTATAGAAAACAGTGAAAACTTTTTAGAAAAATTATAGTTTATGAGTTACGACTGTATTGATGTTGATTACAATTAATCACAATTGAGTACAACTCATTTTCACTCCATTGTTGGTAAACTGGCTTGGTGAACCTGGTTAAAAATCAAATATGAAGAGACCACTTAATTTCTTCACATTTAGGTTTAGTGTTTCTTCTGTGGAGTGCACACTACTACTAAACTAATACTAAAACAACACAAAGCAGAGGCATGTTCAGTATCTGTTCAGTGGTATGGAGTGCAGAAGTCCCTGAGCAGTTAGCCTTTGCACCACTTTAGTAGTGTCAGGCATAGTGAGTGCCCTTTACAGTGTCCTTCTCAGTTAGAGCAGTACCCCACAGGCCCTTTGATTTGTTATGAATGGAATAGTATCATATACACGCAGAGCTCTCTCTCGCTCTCTGGAACTAACTAATACCCCAAAACAGATGTTTTGAATTTAAACGCCAGTGTCTTGGTTGGCAAGTCACTTACAAATTCCACTACAATATATTACATATCAGTATTGTTTTCAGCATTGGAAGAAAGGAACAGCATAAGATTCCAGAAGAATTTTTGTCCATCCAAGCTTTGCTTCAGTTTTAGTAATTCCAAAAAAGAGACAGAGCATTCATTGGAAATGTGAAAGCTTAGTGTCTTAGTTAACAAATGAATGTCTTGGATAATGTACATGTATGTGCATATATATTTATTCTGTATGTGTTGATTAAGTATATTAAAGCCTCTCATTTTAAGCTTCCAAAGACATCGTGTTTGTTAGCTATGTTTCTGGTACAAAATAAGTGAGGAAGCCACTGCAGTCAAAAACATACCACCAGCTGACATAGAGGAGAACTCTCAAACTGGAGGTCATATGATGCTGTCTGTCTGTTGCCAGCTTTCTAGTGTGATATCATGAGTGCATGCTGGGTCTTCTTTACCACTGCTTAGAGGCAAGTCATGGTGAATACCACTCAAGGCAACAATGTCACAGAGCACATTCACATTTTGATCATTTGACACGGCCATGTTGCTCTGACACGTCTCCTCACCACAGAGGTAAAAAAAACATCTGTGCTGCTCCAAGCCATCAGGCAAATTAAACATGGGCCATCTGTACTGAAAAAGACAGAGAAATCAGATCATGAATTGTAACCAATTAAAGTGATTCTCACGAAACCTGTCAAGAAAATGTCCTGGCCATCTTTAACTCCAAATCAATAGAAAAAAGTACAAATCTTTTACATTTGGAGTAAAATAAGAGCAGGACATTTTCATGACAGGTTTTCTGAGACTCATACCATTGCAATGTTAAGAACTAACATCATTATATTCTCCAGTTTAACCACAATTTCTAAATAAGCACATGATCTTGGACATCATTTGTGCAGATTTGCTCACACTGGCTCCAGTCCAGCCCAAGGCTGTATGACAAATGGGGTCTGAGGTCATGTTTAGAGACATCAAGATTGTAAATGTAGACAGTAGGATGAACTAATCTGCCTAATTTGCGAAGTGCTATTAAGTCATTATAATATTAAGATAACGGATCTCTCATAATCCCATTGTCTACACAGATCTAAGCAGTGGCTGCAAACACTCATGCCTTCTGCCCTTCGTATCATCACAAGAGTCCAGACAAAACTCCATGGGAATCAGAGGACAAATTGTAACATATAAAAACCATCTTGTTTCATCATTGTCTTGCATATAATGTTGCAGAAATTAAATGTGAGAACCAAAGGCTATGCAGTGAATAACTAGTCAGAAGTGCTTTCACATTTATTTATTTTTCACTTGAGTTACTTTTCTTTCACAGATGGAATGTTTTTAAGTCTTTTTGAAGTGAGAAGTTTGCTTGACATTCAAGCCAACAAAAAACACTTTCTATTCACTCTTTTAATTATTCATGACCTTTATACATTTGATTCTGCCTTCTGTGGGAAAACATCCCCCCTCCAATTAACCAACCACAGACTGGGCACAGTGCCCAGTGAGGTCTTACAGTATCAATTCATCAGAGCTTTACCAAGAGAGGGGGGGGGAAAGGCCTTGTGAGTTTACTGCACCTGGGGCGGCGGGTTGTCTGAACGTGGGTGGGATTCTTTTTTAATCAACAGGATTAAACCCAATAAATTTGTTTCTGAGATTAAGATTGGGATCTGTTTGGACTACTTAGCAGTGGCTAATACACCCGTGTTTTTCTTTAATTGGACGGCGGTTTCAGATGCAACAATTTATCACCTGACTCTTCAATCCCTTGTAAATAGAAACACCCAGGTCAAGTGACAGTTTTCACATAAAGCATCTTTTAAGTTAATCAGTTGCCATAAGGAGTTACAGTATTTCTTGGTAAATTCGTTTGATCATTAAAATTATGCTTGTCTTGTTCTGAGTAATTGTTCAATTTAAAAGAATGGTACGTTATTATGACAAATGCAAAAATGTCTTGTAAATTTATGTTAAGTAGCCTATCTTTAGACACTTGTGATGGGGTTTGTCAGAATAACATATTTTCCTTGTTTCTCATGATTAATAGTCTGCTAACGTTAAATAAATAATAAAGAAATTCCGGGTTCAATACAAGTTAAGCTCAATCGACAGCATTTGTGGCATAATGTTGTTTACCACATAAATTACTTTGGACTCGTCCATCCTATTCTTAAAAAACTAAAAGTAAAAATACGTTTTACAGTAAGGCACTTACAATGGAAGTCAATGGGGCCAATGTGTAAATGTTAAAACACTCACTGTTTCAAAAGTATAGTCACAAGTCGTAAACAACAGGCCTATGCTTGTTAACATGATTTTTGTGTGATAAAATCGCTTGCTAACCTTATCTGTGTAATTTGGGGGGCGGAAGACTTTCAGCAAAAATGGTGACAATACACGCAAGAACAAATGTGCGCAACTTCTTCACCTCTGCCTTTTCTCCTGCCTTGTTTAAACTTTCGGCAGGCACCGCAGCGCAAACGGCACACAGCATTTAGAAGTGTCAGCTGCGCTTATGTAAACAAAAACGTCTCGCACACGCCAGTTTCAAATGGGGGGAACGATGAATTAACACTGATATTTCGGTCGGTCGCTCATACAACACTATCGAATGGCTTCAGAAGAACTGAAATATAAGGCACAAGAGTTAAGGACGACTTGTATGGTGATTTAGGAACTTGAAAAGCCAATCACCATCCTCTCATCCTTCAGTCTTGTCACTGAAACGTGGTACCTGTTACTTTTCTCAGCGCTGGCCAGGATGGGCCAATCATAGTCGTTTTTATAGTCGTTGGGGTTCCCTGTAATAAGTGCACTGTAAGTCGCTTAGGATAAAAGCGTCTGCCAAATGCATAAATGTAAATACACAAAATAAAAGAACATACGAACGTTTTTGTTGTTCCAAAGGGGGGCGGGACCAAATAAATATGAGAACCACTGCGTTAGCACAAATATCGACCTATCCTGTCAACATAGGTGCCGTATTGTGAGAATGTACTCCACTTTGTCCATTTGTTATCTTTACCTGTGAGCCGGAGGCACAAGACAACGATTTACTGACCGCCGACAATGAGGGAATGTGACTGCACGCTGCTCGGAGCTCATCATCCCTGCACGCGGGAGCAGATGACGAACAATCGCACATTGTCTCTTGAAAGCACCTGAGCGCACTGTGATAGCGGTCACCAGACACTCTGAATACTACCTGAGCCGTGCTTTACTCAATCCCATTATTTGCAAAAGATTGAATGCCCTTTAGGGAGGATAGGAACTGCTCATTTCAGCTTCTCGGAGTGTTTCAGTTATAGGCTTACTTGTTGATTGACGGGATTTGAAGCACATGAGTGTCAGGTTCCGGCTCCTTAAAAAAAAAAGAAAAAAGAAAAGAATGTGTAGCTACGAGCTCAAAATAAAATAAACGTAATTATTCATTTATTCATATTTTTTAATATTAATAATATTTTTCTTTTTATTACAGAAAAGTAGACTGTGTGCCACAAGACATCCACTAAAAACATAGTACAGATTATTTATATATGTATTATTGTAACATCTTTATTTAAATGGAAATTTTAAAATGGAAAGTTTTTAATTTGATATGATTGGGATATTTGAGGCATTGCTGTTGGGCGGCATGTGCTACAGTTGGCCACAAGGTGGAAGCCAAGATTAATCTGACAGCAACAGCACTGTGGAGAGTTTCAAATTAAAGCCTAGAATTATGGGCAAAATTCATATAAAATATAACAGATTAGATGTTACATTGTTAATGATCATCGATGCTTTTACTGATACTTTTACTGATTTTAATAACAAGCAATAGGTCTAACCCCCCCCCCCCCCCCCACAAAAAACAAAAAAACAAAAAAAAAACATTCAAAATAAATACAGTAAATACATCCATTTTGCTATGTACATACATTAAATGTACAATATATAAAATAAATGAAAATAATACTTATAATAGGATACAACGGGGCTAAAGGCACACCTTAAGGGAAATTAGCTTTTTTTTCCGATCACAAAGTGTATCAAGATGTGAGAAATACATTTATTTTCATTGAATATTGATGGAGTAACATCATTTGTTTGAAGAAATAACAATAGAAAGTTGTTTTTAATAAAATAAATTTTTTAGAAAGGAGGCGAGGGGGCCTTTTACCCCACACCTGGGGTAAAAGGCTCCCTCACTTGGGGTAAAAAGCTCCCAGCGGGTTTATAGTGATATCATGTATATACAGGGGCAATAGTTATAGGGGACAATTTGTCAACTAATGCAAATACTTTTTAGACAGCAAGATGCTTTTTTTTAGTAACAAATTAAGATCATGCTTATTTAAAATAACCACTTAAGGAAAGGGTGCATAATTTCTTGTTCATTTCAATCACATATGACATTTCATTACATCTTAAGTATTCTGTAAACAAATTAATCTCCATTGTGATTGGATGAGTCAACGTGAGCCCACTTTGAACATTTTTCATAACAAATCTATTCCTTCCACTTACGAAAAACAATGTGTTTAATAGGGGCCTTTAGCTTCGGAACAGGGGGATTTTTACACCAAATACTATCCTTTCACGTACTGGACAGTAATTTAAATTGATCGATAAATTCATGTTTGACAAAATTGAAAATGATAAATTAATATTTTGTCTCAAAATAAATGTGATAATTTCCAGGATATTCATTAGCTAAATACATTTCCAACATTTAAAATATTATTAAATATTTGATCAAATTATTTTAAAATCAAACTTTTTACACTGCACACAACGATCTCATGGAACAGGAAAATTTTGCAGTTCATCGTGTCAAACAGGTGTTTAGGAAAGTACAGTGGTAGTTTTTGATGCTATTTAGTGTTTTGGGAGAAAATAAAACCAAAGGAGCCTTTTACCCCACAGAGCCTTTAGCCCCGTTGTACCCTACTTATGAGAAGAGCTTCTTGTTACATTAAGACTATATACAGCTTCTGTATTTAAAGATAAATTACAGAGAACAAGAGACTGCAATTTCTCTGACTCACAAGCCTGGCTGTGGTCCATAGTGAACAGTATCTCAATCAGCACAGGGCAGGGTGCACTCCCCTCATCCAGGCCTGGGAGGGATGCTTCAGGGAAGGATCTCAGACCACAGCCTTCCTTTTCATGATGAGTCATTTTCTGAAACACTAAAGATCATACAGACGGGAATGAGAGTTTAATAAACCACCTCCATTGTCCTTTTACAAAGATTTTGGATGAATGCATAATATAGAAATCCCCCAGAGCACTAAGTCTCTTTTATGTCATGCAACCTTAAAATGTGCTTAATGTGGTAAATTAGCTGATTTGAAATGAGTCAAAAATATTATTTAACATAACTGAATCAATCTGACTTCACTAGGTTACACCAACTAAAGTAATTTTAAGGGTTTGATCTTGTAGAAATAGATTCTTAATGTAATAGTTGCATATTACCACTTTTTTTTTTTACTGTGCAGCTGAGATATTTTGAGTTTTTCAGACAGACATTTCAAAGCAGTGGTCTATATCACAAGATGCTGGACACAAGATGTGTGGATGCCCACCAATTAGCAAATCTAGCCATGCAGTGAGTTAATATAATTTAAAGATAGTTGCATTAGTGTTAGGGGAGGTCTGTTACTAAGCCGAGGTGGGGAATTGACAGGAAACAGTGAATAAACTCTTTCCAGACAGACGCATGCATCCTCTCAACCTCCTGCACGGCCTGTGTGTATTTGCTCTAAGTTAAACATACCAGGACTGATCAGAGATCCATTCTCCGCTGGTGGAAGTGTTTGTTAATGAGTGATCTGATGACAAAGGTCTGACAGGCCCTCTACCACACACAGACTGATGGTTAAACCTGCTTCCCTGAGGTCGCCTGGGTTATCAGCGCCCACAAAACAATGGGAACTGGCGGGGTGAGGCACTGGCCAGGTCTAGCATTGACATGCTGCATGCCTGCAGACCTATACAAACCAGTGCTGGACAGAGAGCCCTCTTCACTCACCCCCGTCACTCATCATGGCTGATAACAAGAGTGTGGCTGTCACTACTCATTCATTTAGCCACGTTGTGAATGGACTGAGAATTGCCCTCTGACCTCTCAGGTCTTCGGTTATTACTCCTCGCAGCCCAATCAGCCCAATCAGCTCTGGACAGCTTTCACAATGTAAAAGAAACAATGACCTCTATAAGTGCTGAATACCTCTGACGGGATATATTGCTGGGCAAAGGAGTATTTCAAGATTAGTAAAGTGCGTGCCAGAGCTAGACCCATATGAAATCAGATTTTTTCCCCCATTGATAACACTTTACAATAACATTCCATTCGTATGCATTAATGTATTAGGTATCATGAACAAACAGTGAACAATGTATTTTTTACAGCATTTATTCATCTTTGTTCATGTTAGTTAATAAAAATACAATTGTTTATTGATAGTTCACGTTAGTTCATAGTGCATTAACTAATGTTAACAAAGCATTTTTTTATATAGAAATGTATTATGTGTTGAAATGAACATTAACCAACAGTAATACATGCTGTACAAGTATTGTTCATTGTTAGTTCATGTTAACTAATGTTAACAAATGGAACCTTACTGTAAAGTGTTGCCTCTGAATTTTCTGCACTGATTTTGGAGGAATGCTCCTTGCCCCTGCTGTCCTCCCAACAGGTTTTGACGGTTCTCTCAGCATTCGCTCATTGACCATTGGACTTATGCCAAATAACTTTATTATCATTCTCTGTTATTCATCATTTTTAATACACTTCTTAAACTCAATGCTGTACCAAGTCTTTCTGGTAGAATTGAGCTTATATAGCTTATACAGTTTATAAACATTGGACAGTTTCTTCCTATCAGAATTGATCACTGAATGAAATCAAATAGTTGCCAAGATGCTCACTTATAATACTACAGTAATTTATTGTAATATATTTATATTTACTGCAAGAATTCTTTCAACCTCCAGAGGCATTTGAATCCATGAAAACCACATTGCATTTTGTTTTGAAGGGATTGTTCATCTAAAATTTGAATTCTATCATCATATTGTTGTTCTTTCACATAGTTATAAGCCATAATGTTTTGAATGGCACTCTTGACATGGCATCTATGATGCTCTTTCATATACTGTACCCATTTGTCTGGCTGTTACATACCTTCACACACACACATACAGTCTTTAGATGTTTAAATCCCATTCTTAGACTCATCTAGTTGTGTCTTCAGCCTGCGCTCCATGACTCATACACTACTTCTTCTGTTCTCTCCAGGCCACTGAGCATGTACAGTGGATCTCTGTTCTAGCAAAGCAGCCAGGCAAGCAGAATATTGAGACATTACTGCTTTAGGGAGTGTTCGGTGCGCCTGTGTGCTTGGCTCTGCAGGAGTAGTGGGAATGACGTCACGGCTGGAGTGCAGTCAAAATCAGACAGTAAATCAAAGGGCTTCCGCTCACTCATCGCAAACACACCCAGCTCAGCCTGGGGAGGACGCATCTGGACTCACTCCTACTCCCTCTCTCGGAACTCTCACTTACAATGTGGCTCAGGGATTGGTTGATCAGACAGAGTAATAGCCTGCAGTGGAGAGCAGTGAGGTCTGGTGCTTTCCCTGGACTTCCCCTTGCAGTATGCCAGGCTGCAGGCTAGGGCTTGTTTTTATATTTCAACTTGTTTAATCTAATGTCTATCTTTGAGATACCATTTGTGCCTGTGGGCTTCCAATAAATCTTATGAGACATACACCTTTTATCTTTTATATGGTTTGAAATGTTTTTGGCTGCTGATGGTATTTGAAAAATGTGCCTCTGTTCAATTCTGATCATGGAAAAATTTGAAGGTAGAACTTTCCAAACTTGTAATTACTATGACAGAATCATTACAGAAGCTAGAGTGTTTAACATCCAATTAAATAACTGAATTACTAGCTCTCACCCTCCTTGATTTGGTCCTACAGGAGTGTTGTGTCTCGTAGGATTTAGGGCTAAATCTTGTCTTATTTGTCAGGTAAAAGGCCCCAGAGCGCAGAAACGTTTCCTTCTCTAAAGGAGTCTGTTTGTGTCCTTCTGATTTGGATCAGCAATTCTCTCCCATTTAGATAAACCTCGCTAGCTAATCAGTCAATGGTGACATCAGCCTAAGCTCAGTAAACATTTGAGTCTTACAAACTGGTGCATGCAAATTAAAAAGCATTTGAACCCTTGTATTCAACTTTTGGCAATTTTAATCCCAGGGGTTGATTTTTTATTAAAACAAGCATTTTTGCCAGACCTTCATCATTTATTTTTTGTATTTTTAAAATGCCTTTTATGTACATATTTTACTGTTTATGTCCCAAACACACACACACACACACACACACACACACACACATATATATATATATATATATATATATATATATATATATATATATATATATATATATATATATATATATATATATATATATATAGATAGATAGATAGATAGATAGATAGATGTAAAAAGTCCATTATAAAAATACAAATGATTACATATTTTAAACTATTATAATCCAGAAAAAAGTGAATTAAATATAAACCATTTCAAAATTTATTGTGTGAAAATTATTTCTATAAATGTGTCAAAAATTACAACTGTACTACAGTTGTGGAGTCATTTCCACCACAGCAAAAAAACTGTCCAAAATAAAAAGAATTCTAGGCTGCTTGAGATGAAATATGAGACGTGTGATGCTCAAGGTAAAAATCACTAGCAAGCAGAATATTTTTATTGGGTGTCATTTCCAATCAAGCTGTAATTGTGCATATATTTACTTAAAAATCATATTGTTTCATTTAACTATTGAAAGAATTTTTGAAATGCTCTCTGTATCTGCTCTACAAAGAATGCTCATAAAGAATGCTCTACATTCTCTATGAGTGGTAATTCTTTTCCATTGTGAGTTTGTTTGTATGTGTAAATGAAGCTTTTGTGGAGTCCTGATATTTGATTCGCTTGCTGAATGGCACATTCTTCATCAGTGATGTCAAATTACCCATTGCTAAATGAGACCAGTGAGACTGTTGATAAGACCTGGAGGTGAAAACAGCTAAATTAACATAACCAATGAGCCATGTCTCATTTTTTCCTCATTAAGAGCATGGAAGAATTTCTGTTCAGCCAGCCCCATTCTCTGGACAATAAGGTGGATTCCAAGCAAGTGCTGCTAACAGACCCTGTTCTGGAGGAGTGCGGCCCTCTGGAGGCTAATAGCCCTTATGTAGATGACGACAGGGTCTGAAGCAAGAGGCTGGAGCTTATTTGCTTGAATGTTGCCATAACAGTAGGATAATAAATAGTTGCAACTGATGTGTTGCCTTGTTTAATGAGGTATGAGAAAAGGGGAAAGGTCAAAGGTCAAACAAGGTTTTAAGGACTTTTTAGTCATTTAAAGGCCACAGACATCACTCTGACCAAAAAAGAGAGACTTTAATATACTCTGACAAATTTCAATATGTGCCTCGACACTTTTCAAGGTTTCCACACCGCTGTGTACCAGACTTATGATGGTGAGTAAGAGTCAAAACAGCCCTCTGAGCCATTAATCTATGGTGTACCTTGCCAAAAAGAGACAAGAATTTTTTTTTACCTCTCAACAGGAGCTCCCTGCTCTTCTCTCCCATGGCTCAATGTGGAGCTGCCCTGCTTTTTGAAGTGATATTTACTCTCTCATTCATTGCATGTGAGGAAAAAAGAATAAAAAAGAGTTTTAAAAAGATAAAGAAACACCTGCCAGACAACAAACAGCTCACAAGGTCCAGAGCTCCTCAACAGCCATCCCCATGATGTCATCACAATCACATGAAACACTGCAAGTTTTCAGGCTCTATACATTGTGATTGGCAGGTGCATTTACAGCAGTGTGGCTTTTGTGTTAATGGTTGTCTGCTAATGCAGTTCTCAGAACTGCTGTTTGGACAGGTCATTTTTTTTCTTTCTTAAGGATTAGAGGTGGTGATGAAGTATAAACTTGCTTTTCAACATTGAACATATGCAGAATTACAAACAATGCAAAAACAACCGATGTTAGACCTAACATCTCGGTCCAGACCTATGCGATTAAATTAGAAATGAAATATAATGACAGAATTATAATTTTTTGGATGAAATAACCCTGAAAACTTCAAAGAGTTGAGTGCAAGATTTGTATAAAACATAAGCTGTTAGCTTTCCACGATCACCTCAGTTTTAATCAAACAGGGAGAGCTGCATGCTGGGAATGAAGTTTCATTCTCAGCCACCAAGAACAACACCAGCCTGCCTAAACAATGGGAAACTCCAAACAGTCCTTTGCTGCTTCACTCCCTCTCCAAACTCCCACTGTGGCCAATATGATACAAGAGGCAGGAGCAGGACTTCAAGACATTTAGGCCTCCAATGCATTATGAGTTTCACACAGCGAAATCACATTAAATACTTTAATTCTTACTGTTGGAGTAGGGTTGCTGAGGTGAAGCATGTGAGGGAGGGGGGTTGATTTCCCTTTACACTCTCTTTGATTAAAAAAACACTTCATGGGTGCATGTGCTATTTGTGCTATATTGTATGTGCTTTTATTACTCTCTGCCAGCCCCTATAGCCACTTTTTTGCACTGTCTGGTGTCCAGTACATAAACAGTGATTGCTGTGCAATGTGATGCCTCACAATGTGGGTTTATTTATTTGCATTTACATTTTGTGAAATCATTTTGAGCATTAGAATGAGAAGAACACTATGAGTGGGAGTCTTTTCACATGGTTAAAAAATGGTTTTCAGTTATTTTAAGGCAGATCAGAGGCACACCTGTAGCATAAGTTTAAGGCTGGTCCATACATAATACACACTAGCTCTTTCATGGTTTAAAGGGCACCAAAGAATAAGTTAAAGAATGAATAGATCAGCTGGCAGAGCATGGCCCTAGCATTGCCTGGGTCATGGGTTTGATTCCCAGGGAACACACATACTGATCAAATGTATAGCTTGACAGCACAGTAAGTCGATCTTTATAAAAACGGCTGCCAGTGCGTAATAAATGTTTTATGTTGGAGCTGTGGATTAGAAGTTAGTGCATTTGTTCCAACATATTGAGCTGTTGTGCTCATGCAGGTAACAAGTGTGTTGACAAAATAATACGCCAATAACTGTCAGAAATCCAGCATAATCACACAGGAAATCGACATGTAGTTTCCAAAAGTTAATGTATCCTAAAATCAGCCACATACTGCTGATTTATCAATGAGCGCTTCAGACCTTTTTGCATCAATTCGAACGTGATCACATTTACCTCTAGCTCTACTCACACAGGTTCTGGTCTCATGGGAAACAGGAAGTAATTGCATTCACATAAATAAGGGTGATTGCAATTCGGAGGTTACATTTTCACACTAAAAATTCATTTTTTAATCCACTGATGGTTAGGTTTAGGGTTGGAGTTTGGGTTACGGGGTAGAGTTAATAAAATATGCATTCCTGCATTGTGCATTGACTGTATTAAATTGTGTGCAACTAAAAATACAACTCACTTTTGGCGCCACTCTGTGGACATTTCATGTCCATGTGTTCAACAACACTTTCAGCTTCAGTCACTAGGGAGCAGTGATTTGAATTTTGATGACAATATGAATTTTTGGTGACATGCTGACAATAGTTTACCCTCAAATGACCCTCCCCCTCGGCTGTGGAGCACCTTGCGATTTGAGAGCCCTCCTGTGCACTCACAGAGGCTTAATAGTAGAGGAGGCCCTGGGGCCACGTTACAACACAAACACACAACACTCTCTCTGTCGGACCCCTTGTGATTTAGACCAGCTGAAACGGCTGCTGGCCATGTATGTAAATGTTGTAAACTTACAGCCTCAAGGCTCTCGGCTTGCTCTCTTTGCTCTCATTAGCCATGTGTCACCTTACAGCCTGCAACATAACCATCAAACCTCCACTGTCTAGCAGGAACCTGAGGCAAATCTATAGTACATTCATCCAAAGCTGTCCTAAATAATAGATTTTATCGACTGAGATTTGTTCCTTTTGTTCTCCTTACCATTAGTGTTGTCTCAATTTTGAAAAGAGCCTGTTTGTGTGTTTTAGTGTTTTCATCTGCCATGAATATAAGCAGGGCCATGCAGAAAGACACTTTCACACGCTGCTTGACTCTTTGCGTCTAAAGCTATTTCTGACTATATTGACTTCTTGTCAAGCTGTGCCACTGGAAGTCTGCTAAATACTGACCTTAAGCCACAGGTTACATGTCCAAATCCTGCTCATTAGGGCCCTAACTGATTATAATGTGGCCTTTGAGAACGCTCACTGCTACGGGGTGGAACTACACTTACAGGTTCCCCCACTGTCCCTTTCCTGTTGTCTGCATCAGGTGCCAGCAGGGTCTATGGTTCGGCCACAATCGGCATTCGCAGACAGAATCATTAAAGCGGAGGGGTGGCATGAAGCCTTTCATTGTGCCTGTTTCTGTGTACCAGCTTGAGCCCAGGACAGTGACCACTCTGCCTTCCCAGCAGGAGAACCCCATCCTGGGCAGTACATTGTTGGGCACTCCCCTTGACTTGCTGCCTGCTGCTTGAGATGCATGGGTTTGATTTTAATGGCAAGTTCTTGGACTAAAGCCCACATTGCAGGGGAGCTAGGTCAATATTGGTTTTGAGAGCATGTGGAAAAATGTCAAAATGTTAAGTTCTATTCACTTTCTCTGGCGCTGTTTGTTTCTGCAGTGAAAGGCCTAGTGGGCCATTAGTGTAAACAGTGATTTTTCTCACAGCTCAGTCTCCAGCAGGAGGGGACAGAACAAAACACAGATATAGAGATTAAAGCTGGGCCTTAAAGTGGCAAAACAGCAGGACAGAGACCTTAAAATGACAAAAAAAAAAAAAAGAAAAAAAAAAGAAAAAGAAAAAGAAAAAAAAGAAAGAAAAAAAAGTGAGAGATAAAGAAAAACTGTAATCATCCTGCAGTCAGGAGAATGAAATGCACGCCATCTTTAATGTCCCCCTCCCTGTTTTCTCTGAGCTTGAAGAGCATTAGGCTTGGAAGATGGAGGGAAAGTAGAAGTCTTTGTTTGAAATGCAGTGTTTTTCCACTTAATAGATGTATGTTTAGAACACATTAGCCACACAGATACAGTTTGAAGTCCCTTTTCACAAACAATGTGTATGTCTGATCAGGAAAAGTCTGTAGGGGGAAAAACAGAGGGGATAGAAGTGATTCTTTGCACAACAGTCTGGTTTTATATGCATTTATATCCAGATGTAAAAGACAATTTAATGGCTTCTTCAGTCTTCTGTGACCACTTGGGTTCTGATATGGAGGGAACATACATCAATCACTATGTCAGTGTGTTACTGCATGACATTAAAATGCAACGAAGTCAAAGAAAGCGTGAAAAAAAAAAAAAACAGCGTGCTATTTCTCCCAGATGCATCTGAAATTTAATCTAAGAACAAAAGCAACATTTAGATCATAATTGTCCATTATTTTAGTGGATTACCTGTATTAACCTGAGCTGCAGATGTTTGTGCTTCTCATAAGTGGTCCTGCATGCTGATTTCAGGCACACTTAAGATGATCCGTTAAGTTCTCGTGTTTGTGTATGTATCCGCTTTTTTACATTTTACGATCGGACTGTTATTTCCTTTTAAAACTGCTCGTAACCGACAAAGTTTAAACTCTTGTTTTAGCGCAACGGTTGATTGACAGGTGAGGGGTGTCACTTCAGTGCTGCCGGGACGCATACAAGACGGATTAGCATTTACACCTCCAATGCGATGCAGTCATGCGTTTTCACCACATTCGTTTGTGGTTTTTGTGATCCGATCAAAAAATGTTGTAGACGCTGTTTAGACCTGTATTTAGCACTGACCACATGTGATCGGATCACCTAAAACGCATCTTAATACCAGGTTTAAACAGGGCCATTGTTGACAGGCAAAAGGATTATGGTTTCCACTTTTTAGTATAAAAACAAACTGTCTAGGCTCAAATTTAAATAAAACCTCTTATTGGAAAATCTAGATCACCAAGTAGATTTTAAGCTGTGGAGGTGTGGTTCATTTTTGTCAGTATTTTCAGCATTTCTGCTTGTCCTTTGAAGTGACTTGAAGTAGGCTAAACGCAATGTGTTTAAAAATTACATTTCACAATTTAGCGAAACCACCTGTCAATAAGAGATGGCTATGGCTCCATTTGGGCCATCTACTTTCTCAGAATATTTGAGCAATATTATTCAAAGTATAATAAAATTATGAAAATATTCAATATATTCTCCAGAATGGTAAACACAGGTGTTTATTACGAGAAATAACCAAGAGATCCATTTATTACCATGTAAATTGGACTCTCCAATATAACTTTCTACTGGAAATGGATGACACTGTGAGAAAACAGCTGGTTTACTGCGGCCCAGCCCCTTCCTCTCACTTTAAGCTGCCCTTTCTCCTCACGGCCCTGGGGGAACACACCACTCTCTCCTCAATTACTTAAATTAAACACGCTGCAGTAAAACTGGTGGTTCTCTCTCCACCTCCTTTTCTATTTGCTTTCACCACATTCTGCTCTTTTATTTGTCTGTGCTGCCTTTTATTGCCCAGGTAGCCTTTGTCATGATTAGAAGACCTCTCAAGAAAAGGAAGAAAACAGAGCTGTGTTTTGATGATAAGTGAGGTGGAAAAAAACACGAAAACAAAAAACTAAGGTGGGTTCGGCAATAGTGGGACATCAGGTAAAGTGGGACAATTAAGGTTCAGGATGGATTGAGCTTTAAATATCAGGAAACAGTTAATTGTAGCAGTCATTAATAATTTCCAAAAGGGTCTTTTTCTCCATTAAAATGTTTTTATTTGCCTGACATCATTATAGTGGATATGCTCAAGCTTTAACTTATAACCGAAATCAACGAATGCATGGAAAATCAACTAGCAAATGAAAATGGCCTTCTTTAGTAATTGCCAGATTTAATCCTTAAATTTATTAAGTTATTCTAAGTCTTTTGAAATAAAACTTGCGATTGGACACAGTATTTGTTTAGCAGTGTTCAGTGTTAACTTTGTAGGTTGTAAAATGTTCCCTTTACAAGCCAGAGTAGGAGCGTCCAAGTTGAGGACAAACACCATAAACTGAATTCCTTTGCCAAAATAAAATATATCTGTCTATATGCACAGACACCTCACAGCTGTTCTTGTACAATGAAGCTGGCATTAAAACTAGACAGACATTAACTAAACCAAAGACAATATTAGCTGCCTCATCTCTACGCCTCATAGTTGCTAATGGGATAATTGAGGAACCCTCACACCTTGCGGAAACATCACAGACTCAGTTAACACATTGTTGTCATTTATTGCTCTTTCACTGAAAGAGCTGTATGAGATTAGGTCTCCCACACGTAAGGTGTGAGGTAAGGGCTTTGCTGACGCCTCTGTATAAACTACACCATACATCAGCATTACAAGGTTTACTCACACTGCAACTCCACAAACAAATAACATTTACAAGAGGTCATCTTAACATCACATACACCCTTTAATGGACTTTGCAGACTCCACATTCATCTTTGCATCTGTTAGAAGCAGGCTAATGAGGAGAATGAAGGCTGTGAACAGGGGAGAGACAAAGCTTAGTCATTCATCCTACTGTATATGATCAAATTTACATACTGCAACAATTTACATTTATTAATTTAGCATGCAGAAGTCCAAAATGTCCAAAAGGTTGAACGAAACAAATATCTCTGTGACAGGCAACAATTCATCAGTGTTAACAAACACAAATGGAATCTCGAGCTGTCTCTGTTGTGGCGGGGTGAGCTCTACATTTATTTGGCAGTGGTGACGAGGCCAAATAGACATCAGGTGTGCCTCGTTACACCCCGCTGCCCAAACGAGGCTTATTAATTATGCACCTCTTCTCTCTCCTGCCCACTCCCATTGTGAGCCTGGCTGAAGGACAGCCCTCAGAGGTGGGGTGATGATGATGATAGGGAGGGGCGGGTCATTCCGGCACATTCCTCGCCCCTTAGCGTTGCCCTGTTGGTGCACCCTCCTCACCGCCCACACGTGAATGCTACTTCCTCAGCCAGGCCCTATGGTTGGAGTGGGCATATGGGGGATTCCTCTCTGGGCCAAATCTCCCTCTTGCTCGCACTCGGGTGGGGACAGAGAAAACCAAGAATTAATACTGCAGGGTTAATGCTTATTAAATGTCACTTACCCTTTGCTGCAGCTGGGAGGCTGTCCTCGTGTCTTCTCCATCCCACTCCAAGCTTTCCGTCTAACCAGCGAACGAGAGAAAGAGTGACATCACCGTGTTTTTCCAACTGTGCCGTCTCTGGCCACACTCATGCCCACATTCTCCACCACTGTGGCAGGGTGAGTAAGAGACAGACACAGTGGGTGAACCTCGGAGAGGCATTTATTGAAAATAATAATAAACATAAAATGTTCATAAATGGGGAAAATAGTGTCCAATGGGAAAAGTGTCCAAAATAAAGGGGAATCTGGCATCCTCACGGTGAAAGGGGGCGTCGTGTAGGATGAAGAGTATCCAGAGGAGGATCCAGTACGTGAGGGGGGGGGTCCGCGGCCGCACGTGCTCCCCTCATTCGTCTGTGGTGCGTGGGGCGGAGGCTTCCTCAGCAGCCTGTCTTCCCAGGGCTGTGGTGTATGTGAGGGGAAAGCAGCCCGGCATCCATGCCCGTCGGCCACGACGCGTGCTTCAATTCCCCGGCGTCGCATCTAATTTGCGGCAGGGGCTCGGGGGTGCGGGTCTGGCATGCATCTAATTTGGCCAGAACCCTCCCAGCTCTGCTCCTGGAGGACACCAGTGTGTGCACACAAGCAGACAGAAGCAGGCTCCTCGTTTATTTGGCAGCGGTGACAAGGCCAAACACACATCAGCTGCCCATACGATGCTTATTAATTATGCGCCTCTTCTCTCTCCTGCCCACTCCCGTCGTGAGCCTGGCTGAAGGACGGCCCTCAGAGGCAGGGCGATGATGACGAGAGAGAGAGGCGAGTCATTCTGCCACACTGCCTTACGTGGTGTACCTCAAGGATCAGTTCTTGGTCTGCTTCTTTTTCTAATCTACATGTTTACGCTTGGCCAGATCATCCGTCACCATGGTCTTAGTTTTTAAAGTTATGCTGATGACATGCAAATTGAAAGTTTTTCCACCCACTTCCATTACTGCTTGCCTCCAAGATCTTAAAGTCTGGATGGCAGTAGGGCTGGGTGGTATATTGACTTTTTAAGGTATATCACTATATTTTCAAAGGAGATATAGGATGAGACAATACCATATATAACGATATAGTTTGATGTTGTGTCATAACCCATTTCTTCCATAAAGCCATGCCATGTTTGCATCTCTCCTCTCTCATTTTCTCCACGCAACCCCACCCCACTCGCTCACAAGTTCTCCTGCAACATGGAGGGAGACACAGCGCCAGTTCATACTGCCGAAGAAGACCTGGTTAGTAAAAGAAATACAGTGGTTCAATTATTTGGAGATGGTTTGGATTTAAAAGATCAGATGAGCAGGAAAACTGCTGCGCACTGTTTGACTGACAGGCGGCTTGTGTGTGTGCGGCGCGCTTTACATGCACGTGTGCTCCGAGAACGCTTGTGCCTAAACGGTCAAATACATTTCAAAATGTCTTGGAGAGGTATTCATGTAAACAAAGAGAGTTATGTCTAAAGTGAACGTAAACATTGGGGGAAAAGCTGATCTGTATCTAAATGTATGACTAATTTTAAATGTAACCTAATAGACCTGCCGCTGTCTAGTGTATCCTTAATATTACTCAAAGAGCAATAACAAGAAAACGACAAATCCCCTCACTGCTCTTGGCTGGATAACTTTACTTGTATAACTCTAGAATAAAAGTATTAAAGTATTATTCATACAGGGAAGACCAGTAGTATTTTTATGTCAAATTCATTCTGAACGTTTAATTGAATACTTAATACAGTTAAAGCACTGTTTTCTTATTAATATTATGATGGAAATATAGATCTTATTCCATAGAAGTGTGAGCAACCCTGCTGTAAATGATGGTGATGGATGCTTTCTTTTATTTGACTACCGTGCGTACATGTAACATAAAATAACCTCCTCTACCCAGTGCAGTTTACATTTCTGTCCCAGAGAATCTAGTTGATTGCATAGGTATAATACTATTAAGTTGGCCATGTCGTAATTTTAGAAAACATACAACAGAAACTCTGACATGTTACTTGAGCATGTAACCAATACATGTCCTTTTTTTCTCTCTGGACAAGTAACTTTTTTACTCAGACAAGTGAATTACCAATTTACTTGTCTGAAGGACAAGCACATCACAATGCTTAATGCTGAGCCCTGCATGTCATCTGTAGAGAATGCCATAAACAGGTTGCATCCAAAAGTGGAAGCATTTCAAAATTCTTCCACCATTTACAACAGTGCCATAAACTGCTGTATGTGTTAAACTTCGTGCTGCTGCTGCAAACCCGGCCGCGAAACCTTCGCAGCCCGAAACGTCTTCTGCCCCGAAAAAAGCTTCATTTACCATCTCACCTCTGAATTTTACTTTCAGCTTTTGTTTAGTTGAAACAAAATGTTTTGTCAACATTTAGTGCACTTCGTAGAAAATACCAAGATATATATTGTGTATCTCCATTCAGCCTAAAAATACCGGGATACAATGGCATAGATTTGGCTTGAACATTGGGGGGTTGCAGCTTGAAGCATTTACATGTTTCCATTGATCATGGTATAAATATTGTGGGGGGTGGGAGGCTGTACTTGCTTGTTTTGATTATTGGGGCGGGGGGGGGTTAACTCCCCCATCCCCCCTGGATCCCCCCGAGCTATGATTTTTGGTCCATATCGGCCAGCCCTAGATGGCAACAAACTTTCTAAAACTGAACACAGACAAAACTGAAATTTTGTTAGTCAGCCCAAAATCCCTGGTCTCTTCCCATCGTAAACTGAAAGATGCTGAAACTATCATCCATGCTTTAAGAACAATAGGTTACTAGCGTAACCCCGGTTCACTGAAACATCGAGTGGAGAGATCCACCTATGGCAAGGGTATCTGTACCTGACCTCTACAGAAGCATCCAATTGCACCAAGTCTGGCTAGACAGACAGAAGCGCATGACCTATGCCCGGTAAGGACCCACCCCCTTACCTAAGAGCATATAAGGACCTGCACGCGCTGCTGTTCTTCTCGTGCAGCAAGCAGGGCAAGCTTGGTGGATCTCTCCACTCGATGTTTCAGAGAACTGGGGTTATGTAAGTAACCTATTGTTCTCTTTCATCATCTCGTGTTCGAGATCCACCTATGGGAGACATTGACAGCTCCCCGATTGCCCAATACACTCACAGTGAGGCCCTGCAAGCCAGTTAAGGGAATGGTCACCTCAAAGAGGCAGTGCTTGACACATCTCATAATCACACACCTGGCAACCCTGAAGCACACAAGTGAGAACTGTGCACAGGCAGAGCATGAATAACATGTTAGTGGCACAAACATAAAAATCAGCCCAGCAGCATATATACAGTGAAGATAGCACTCAGGCAGGAATGTAAAAGCATGCTTGGTGACATGAATGTGTATGGCCAACTGGCCCATAACCCTTTTTTCTTACTCTTATATTATAAATATATACACCGGACTCAAGATGGCGCCGAGTATGGCTGCTGCGTTGTGAGCTCCGACACAACATGGTAGTGTTTTGTTTGTTTTGTTCAAAATTCTTATGTTTTTTGTCTTGGATATTGTCTGCCTTATTGTCTATGACAGACAAACACTTTTGGACATTGGTTCAGCAATTTCACACCGTAAACCGGACTTCAAATTCCTCAATGCCGACCCGCTGTTTACAAACACGCAAGCGGAGCCCTTTGTCTGAGCAGTCCGGATGCGGAAACGCAGGAGAAAAAGGGGAAACAGAGCCGGCGTTCTCATCAGAGTAAGACGCCGTGCAAATCGACCCCCGCTACCCAGTATTCTACTGGCAAATGTTCAGTCTCTGGATAACAAGCTCTGCAAGCTGAAAGCGCGGATCTCGTTCCAACGAGAGACGAGGGACTGCTGCATTATCTGCCTTACGGAAACTTGGATGTCTGCAGAGATTCCAGACTCAGCCATTGAACCCGCGGGGTTCTCAGTGCACCCAGCGGACAAAGCGTAAAAGACCACTCAGGTAAAAGCAGATGTGGAGGTGTATGTTTTATGATCAACAAATCCTGGTGTGATCAGAGGAACGTGCATTCTATCTAGTCTTTCTGCTCTCCTGATCTGGAATTTCTCATGCATCTGTGTCGACCATTTTGGCTACCGATGGAATTCACAGCGGTCATTATCACTACTGTGTACATCCCCCCACAAGCCGACACAGACCAGGCACTCAAGGAAATGTATGGGAGTATAAGTGAGCAGGAACCGCGCACCCTGAGGCCGTATTCATTGTGACCGGGGACTTTAATAAAGCCAGTTTCAAATCAGTCACACCAAAATACCACCAGAACATTAGTTTCAACACACGAGGGGACCGGGTTTTGGACCATTGCTACTCTCCCTTCCGGGATGGCTACAAATCCCTCCCCCGCCCACCATTTGGCAAGTTGGACCACTCTTCCGTTCTGCTTCTGCCCGCTTACAGGCAGAAACTGAAACAGGAAGCACCCACCCTCAGAACGATCCAGTGCTGGTCGGACCAATCAGACTCTACGCTACAGGACTGTTTTGATCACATGGACTGGGAGATGTTCCGGTCCGCCTCTGATGACGACATCGAGCTTTACACTGATAGCGTAATGTGTTTCATCAGAAAGTGCGTGGAGGACGTCGTTCCAACCAGAACAACAGGGATCTATCCGAACCAGAAGCCATGGATAAATAACGATGTTCGTGTGGCACTTAATGTGCGGACCTCCGCTTTCAATTCCGGGAACGCGGAGGAGCATAAACAAGCCAGTTATGCCCTCCGAAAAACTATCAGAACCGCAAAATGCCAGTACAGGAACAAGATTGAAGGACAGTTTAACACCACCAACTCTACAAGCATGTGGCAGGGAATTAACATCATCACAGACTTTAAAGGGAATAAAAACTCCGCCATGAACACCGCTGCCTCTCTCTCGGATGAGCTAAATACTTTTTATGCTCCTTTTGAGGGAAATAACACCGACCTCGAGAAAGCTCTCGCGGCCGAAGCTACAGAGGTTAGTTCACTCTCCGTCTCTGTAGCGGATGTAACCCGATCCTTCTGACGGGTGAATATCCGCAAAGCCGCTGGCCCAGACGGCATTCCGGGCCGCATCATCAGAGCGTGCGCGAATCAGCTGGCTGGTGTTTTTACGGACATTTTCAACCTTTCCCTCTCTTTGTCTGTAGTCACCACATGCTTTAAACATCCACCATTGTACCTATTCCAAAGCAATCAAAAATAACTTGCTTAAATGACTGGTGTCCTGTTGCTCTGACCCCCATCATCAGCAAATGCTTTGAGAGACTAATTAGAGATTACATCTGCTCTGTGCTGCCTCTCTCTCTAGACCCATTGCAGTTTGCTTATCGCAACAGCCGCTCCACTGATGATGCCATTGCATCTACAATACACACTGCTCTCTCCCACCTGGAAAAAAAGAACACTTATGTGAGAATGCTGTTTGTAGACTACAGATCAGCATTCAACACCATAGTGCCCTCCAAGCTAGATGAGAAACTCCGGGCTCTGGGCTTAAACAGCTCGCTGTGCAGCTGGATCCTGGACTTCCTGTCAAGCAGACGCCAGGTGGTTAGAATAGGCAGCAACATCTCCTCATCACTGACCCTCAACACTGGAGCCCCACAGGGCTGTATTCTCAGCCCACTCTTGTATTCCTTGTACACACATGACTGTGTGGCAACACATAGCTCCAATGTCATCATTAAGTTTGCTGATGACACGACGGTGGTAGGTCTGATCACTGACAATGATGAAACGGCCTACAGAGAGGAGGTGCACACTCTGACACACTGGTGTCAGGAGCACAACGTCTCCCTCAATGTCAGTAAGACAAAGGAGCTTGTGGTGGATTTCAGAAGAAAAGACAGAGAACACAGTCCCATCACCATCAATGGAGCACCAGTGGAGAGAGTCAGAAGCTTCAAGTTCCTGGGTGTCCACATCACTGAGGAACTCACATGGTCCATCCACACTGAAGTCGTTGTGAAGAAGGCTCATCAGCGCCTCTTCTTCCTGAGACAGCTGAGGAAGTTTGGAATGAACCGCCACATCCTCACATGGCTCTACACCTGCACTGTAGAAAGCATCCTGACTGGCTGCATCTCTGCCTGGTATGGCAATAGCACAGCCCACAACCGCAAAGTACTCTAAAGGGTGGTGCGAACTGCCAGACACATCATCGGAGGTGAGCTTCCCTCCCTCCAGGACATATATATCAGGCGGTGTGTGAAAAAAGCTCGGAGGATCATCAGAGACTTCAGCCACCCGAGCCATGGGCTGTTCTCACTGCTACCATCAGGCAGGCGGTATCGCAGCATCAGGACCCGCATCAGCCGACTCCATGATAGCTTCTTCCCCCAAGCAATCAGACTTTTGAACTCTTGATCTCCCACGATCAAAATACATCAGCACTGCACTTTATTACTCTTACTCATATCTCACACCGGTCTGTCATAAATTATATTATTATTATATTATATTCTCTCTTAACAACTTACAATCAACTGACAGCCTGAATGTCAATACAGTACAATACAACCTACTGTACATTCTGTATATACTACTATATGTACTTTTTTTATTGAATAATGTGTATCTATATTGTGTGTATTGTATACTGTACAGTGTATGTTAGTATTTGTATATTGTGTTGTGTGTATGTGTATATTAGACTTTAAATTGTGCTGTGTTTATTTGATGTTATCGTAAATTTGTATATGTCTCATCACTGTCACAACTGCTATGTTGATCAGAACTGCACCCAAGAATTTCACACACTATTGCACTTGTGTATATGGCTGTGTGACAATAAAAGTGATTTGATTTGATTTGATTAAATATAAAAAGAAAGAAAAGGAGATAACAGGGGAGGGGCTATGAAGAACCTACCCCCAAGACAAAATGAGCTACAGGGGTCCTGGTAACATCCAGCCGGTAGTAACATACAAAGGTATGGGGAGAAGCCCAGCTGGCAGCAGAACAGATGTCCTGCAATGAAACTCCCCTAAACAGAGCCCAAGAGGCGGCCATGCCCCTCGTGGAGTGGGCTCTGAGGCCTCCTGGAGGCTGCACTCCCCTAGATTCATATGCCAAAATTATAGCTTCCACAAGCCAATGCGAGAGGCATTGTTTAGAAATGGGATTCCCCATGTGAGGGGGGCCCAAGAGATGAAGAGCTGATCGCCCTTTCGAAAAGCACTGGTCCTATCCAAGTACGCCTGCAGGACACGGACAGGACACAGAGTATTCAGCCTCTGATCCTCCACAGAGGAAAAAGGGGGAGGGTGAAAAGCGGAAAGCTCCATTACCTCACATGAGAATGCTGGGAAGCATTTAGGCATAAAAGCCGGGTTGGGCATAAGGAAAACCTTATCTCCACTAAGAGAGAATTTAGTGCACGAGGAATGAACAGAGAGTGTATGCAAGTCACTGACACGTTTAGCTGATGCTAAGGCCAGGAGCAAAGCTGTCTTGAAAGACAGCAATTTTAGAGAAATGCTCCCCAAGGGCTCAAAAGGCTGCTGAGATAAAGCCTCCAGCACCATAGAGAGGTCCCACTCAAGAACAGTTCTCCTAGTAACTGGGAGATAACGGCGGGCACCCTTCATAAATCTATGAATGAGGGGGTGCTGCCCTGCCGTTGAGCCGTCAAACCCAGCATGACAAGCAGAAATAACTGCCAGGTAGACCTTAATAGTGGAAAAAGACCTGCCCTTATCCATAAGGTAAAAAAACAAAAAATATCAGAGACTGAACACTGATATGATGTGGAACCGCACCCATCACACCACCCTTCAAACACTTGCCACTTACAGTCATATAAGGACCTTGTGGAGGAGGCTCTAGCATTCTGTATAGTGGCAACCACATGTGGGGGGAGCCCCATCGAGCTTAAGTTTGTCCTCTCACGGTCCAAGCCCAAAGAGCCACCCTGTCCGGGTGGGGGTGATATATCTCCCCGTTCACTTGAGACAACAGGTCTGTGCGTAGAGGGAGGGGCCACAGCTGGGTATGCAGAAAAGGAATTATCTCTGCCAGCCATGGTGCTTTGGGCCACCTGGGTGCTATCAAAATGAGGGACAGGCCCTGCTCTCTCACTTTGGTCAGGGTGGGTAATAACAGGCACAGGGGAGGGAATGCATAGAGCAGCACTTTGGGCCACGGGTGGGCTACTGCGTCCACGGCGAGGGGCGCGTCCTCGTCCTTTAGCGAGAAGAACATAGGACAATGGGAGTTTTCGCGCGAGGCGAAGAGATCTATGGTCGCCTGTCTGAATCTCTCCCACAACATGCCCACTATCTGAGGGTGGAGGCGCCAATCACCGTGGAGCGGGTTCCCCCTCGACAGAAGGTCCGCGCCTCTGTTCAAAACGCCTGTAACATGGGTCGCGGGTAACGACAGGAAGTGCTGCCTGCTCCACACTAAAAGCCTGTGAGCTAGAGCATGAAGCTTGGGTGAGCGCATTCCGCCCTGGCGATTGATATGTGCCACTGCTGTGGTACTGTTGCAGCGAACGAACACATGATGCCCCTGCAAGCGGGGCAGAAAATGATTCAGAGTTTTCCATACAGTCATGAGCTCCAAATAATTTATGTGGGTTGAACGAAGTTCGCTCGGCCATGAACCGTTCACCGTCCTGCCCTCCTGAGTGGCTCCCCACCCTGTTAAAGACACATCTGTCATTACCACTTTTTGCAATATAGCCCCGAGAGGGGTCCCATGTGCGTAAAAATCTGCGCTTCTCCAGTGGCACAAGGCTGCTGTGCACAAGCGCGTCACTGTAACAGAGCGACAGAGATCGTGTAACGGGCTGAAATGGAGGGATAAAACCCACTTCATGAATGCCCTCATTCGCAGAAGGCCCAAAGGCAAAACCTGAATAACTGATGCCATAAGATGCTGTAATCTGAGACATGTGCGAAATTGCAGTTTTGCCCCCTCCTTGAATTGTGATAGACAATTCATTAGAGAGAGAGCACGCTCTTGTGAGAGGCGTGTGCGCATGGAGATTGAATTCAGCTCCAGACCCAGGAATATAACATTCTGAGCGGGTGTAAAATTGCTCTTGTTCACATTCACTCTGAACCCGAGCGATATGATGTGCGCAAGCACACGGCGAGTGTCTTGCACCATTTTCACCTTGGAATTGGCTATGATTAACCAATCGTCTATGTATGTTAGGATCTTTAGACCCGTTATTCTCAGCGGCACTAAGCCCGCCTCCGCACATAGACAGAACACCCTCGGACTCAACGAGAGACCGAAAGGAAGGACTGTGAATTCGTAACATATGCCCTGATAGGCGAAACGAAGAAATTTCCTGTGCTTGTAAATGTTGATGTGGAAAAAAGCATCTTTCAGATCGACTGATGTGAACGAGTCGTTCTGATGAATGTTTGTTCAACACTCTGAGATCCAGAATAGGACGGAGGGAGCCGTCTTTCTTTGGAACTAGGAAATAACGGGAGTAAAACCCCTGATTGCATTGATCTAGGGGTACTACATGAATCGCCCTCTTCCCGAGGAGGGAGGAGATTTCCTCTTTCAGAATGTGAGCAGCGCTCTCCTCTGTGTGAGAGGAAATAATGCCTCTGAAAGGCTTGGGTTTCCTGGCAAACTGGAGTCTGTACCCGTTCATTATGGTTCGAATCACCCACTCGGGAGCCAACACAGCCTGCCAAGCTGTTGTGTGACTCGCAAGTGACTCCACATGAACTGGGGAAGCGCTCATAGCTGCATTTATGCCCGATTTGCTCATTTGTGATGCAATGGCGCCATCTAGTGGACAACTTAGGGGCGACATGTGGGGTTGCAGAGAGATATTCTAGCTCTGTAATGAATTAATTTGATTCCTTAGATTTTTTGTGTTTTTTTTTATGTTGGGAAACACTGGGGCCGAAGCCTTTATTGAATGGGTGAGAGAAATGTAATAGGGGCGCTGTGTTGATACTGCTTGTGTACTTTTTCTCACTGTAAACACCTCCAGCACGGGGAGGCTCCCCGACAGGAGCTGGACAGGGGAACACACATTATTCTGCACTGAACACACAGGGTGGGCACCCACTGGTGGGGGGGGCTACCCCACCGAAAACGGTGAATGGGTGAACTAGGAGGGCAGGATAGGAGTCCGGGGGGCTGGCGGCCCGAGACCGTGGACTCAAAGCCCCCTGAGGCCATGCATCATGCCGGCCTTTTACATGTTGAGTTGGAGGGGGTAGAGTTGGGGGGTTTCTTGGCACAGCCATGGCGAAAAACGTTCTCCCCCAGGGCTTAGCGGAGGGTGGATTGCTCTGCTGAGGACGTGGTTTACTGCGTGGCTTTACCTTACCAGGGTGCTGGAAAAGACGACCCGTGGCAGGAGGGTTGGATGGCCAGGCGGGGGGCGCCTGGCGCGGTGCCGCTCTCCTAGGAAGGCATAATTTAAGTGCTTCGTCCTCTGGCCAGGCTCTATCGGGGCACCCGCGATGCACCACTTCTCACTGTCAGGGAGGCCTGACAGATTAAGCCAGAGTGCACATTCTCCAGCCACTGAGAGAGCCATGGAACGCCCGCAGGCTTGGACGGCCTGACGGGCGTTATGGAGAACAAGGTCATTAACTGTGACAATCTCCTTCCACAGAGAGGGCGTGGGGGTCCCTTTCTCCAGTTGCTGCCCCATGTTGACCAGGAGTTCTGCCTGGTATGCAGAGAGGAGGAAGGAGACATTGAGGGCCTTGACAGCCAAGGCCAAGGCTTTATAAGAGGCCTGATGGATGGAGGCAGAAAAGCGGTCCATTTTGTTGGAGAGAACAGGCTTGGGAGGGGCAAGTAGGCCACCTAGAGAGGGATTAAGGTGTCTGGCGATAGAGGGTTCGATGGCGGGGGGGGGGTCACCCATGCCAAGGGCCGTCATATCCTTCACTTGTCTCCCCAACAATGCCTCATATGCTTAGCACATGCAGGGAGGACTGGGAGAAGTTGTTTTCTCAGGCCGGGAGGGGGTCCCAGGAGTCTCCCATCATACACGTCCCTCTCCTGGTCAGTGGCACTTTGTAGGGCTGGCCATTCGATATTGAGGCGAGCGGCCGCTCGCTCACAAACCTCGATAAGGACGGACTGGTGTAAGGCCGCGGGGTTGTTAGCCTGGGGAGTCATGGAAGACGGGATGGCCTCCTCGTCCTCCGAACCCTTGAGAAGGCCCGCATCGTCCTCATCACCAGAGCCAGCCGGCTCATTGGCAAACGAGGGATCCCCTGAGAAAATGTCCTCAGGGAACGACGGGTTGCTTTGATCGGCCTAGCTGAGTCGTCGTCACTGTTTCCCCCGTCAGAGTCAGAAAGATCGGGGTCGGCGCACTGGGTAGCAACAACCTTGAGCCTCCGGCGCCTGAGTTTTTTGGGCAGCGCCAGGCAGTGGCTACAGTTTTCCTGGGAATTCTAGAGCCTCCTCTGCGTGTTTGAGTCCCATACAAATGACACAGAAAGGATGAGGGTCTCTGGCGGCACCGCACACGGCTGGGCAGGCATGTGATAGGTTGTTCCCGGGGGTAGCCGTAGGTTTGGAATGCGCCATATTAGAGAAAAACTCCGTAAAATCCATGGCGGGCAGCCGTGGAGCAGGGGAAGTGGTGAAAGAGAAAGGCGGGCAGCCTGACTGGAAGATTTAAGCGAGCGTGGGCAGCTTGCAGCAAACAAAAACAGCTAACCTGGCTGAAGCAAGACAGTCACGTCTGGCGGAGGCTGATCTGAATGATTTTTCCTCCAGTAGACAAAATTGTGAAAGTCCAAATTCCAACTGAGCTGAGAGAAACAGAGATCGCGAGAAGCGAATGTCAACTGAGGAACAGCAGCGTGTGCAGGTCCATATATGCTCTTAGGTAAGGGGGCGGGTCCTTACCGGGCATAGGTCATGTGCTTCTGTCTGTCTAGCCAGACTTGGTGCAATTGGATGCTTCTGCAGAGATCAGGTAAGGATGCCCTTCCCATAGGTGGATCTCAAACAAGAGATGATGAAAGAGAAACTATCGTTTAGATTACTGTAACTCTCTTTTTGCAAGTGACTCAAAACTCTGCTGCTTGTGTTCTCACACATAACAAGAAATCAGCTCACATCATTCTAACCCTTCACCAAATGCATTGGCTCCATCGCATACAGTTCAAAATTCTTGTCTTAGACTTTATGGACTTTCATGGATTAGCACCTTCATATTTGACAGAATTAATCCTTAATCCATCCTTATGTTCCCATTCGCAGCCTTAGGTCCAGTGCTGGAAACTAGCTTGTTGCACTAAGTTTAGACTGTCTACTGTTGGTGGTAGGGCTTTCAGCATTGCTGCACCAAAGCTTTGGAACATTCTGCCTCAAAATCCCAGTGAAATTACATTGCTCCAGATCTTTAAAACCTGATTAAAAACCCATTTATTTATGCTGTTTTTCAGCTGACTGATCACTGCAAATCTGTTGTCTCTGTATTATAAATGCCTTTTTTTTTTTTTTTTTTTTTTTATCTTGTTGCTTACATTTTTTAAATTACTTTGTTAATTTCTGTTTTTGTCTATGCTTTGTAAAGCATCCTTGGGCCCTTAAAAGGCGCTATATACTAATTGAAAATTATTATTATTATATTTAAAATAAATTTCAGTTTATATCAGCATATCTAGTATGTAGATGTCTTGAATGCAGTACAAAATGTACTAAAGTCCAAAAGGTTAAACAAAACAAATACATTTCAGTTTATATCAGTAGGCTATATCTAGTATGTAGATTCACAGTATATCTGGTAGGCTCTGTAGTACAAAATGAAGTCCAAAAATTCGAAAAGGTTAAAAAAAAGTTTTGATATGGTATATTTACAGTATATGTGCAACATATCTAGTATGTATATATTGACATGTACTTTGGCAATGCTATGTATTTTGGGCATATACCATGGCAGTACCTTCTTTGAAGTTACATGGAGAACCATTTGAAAAGCATGCGAATAAGGTAATTATTCAGTACCGTGGTATTAATCAAGGTATTACGGTATTACCATCTGACACAACCACTGCACTATGGTACTACAACAGTAAATTGTTGTACAGGAAATTTGTTGTTATACATTAATGTCCCACCAGGTCATTCAGGCCAGTAGATGTCTGGCTCATTTTAGTCACCAGTGTGGCCAGACTGCCTGAACGGGTTAGGAAATTCTCAGAACCTGAATGACCCTACACTCAAAATTTTCCTGCTCTGTGACAGACTGACAGGCACAAGCCAAAAAACTTTGTGTGGATACTGCTTTAAAGGTAAGGACACCCAGGCACTTGTCAAACTGGATTTGTTACCTGTAAATCTCTCTTATTAGTAAACTGAAAAGCACTATCTACACAAAGGTGTGTCTGCCTTAGACAGACATGCTAATGGCCAAAATTACAGTGATGTAATCTTCTGACTATAGATTCAAAGAAGTATTTCAAAGACACTTATGTAAGTGTCCCAAACCAAACTGTCCAGTCAGCTAGCTGTGAACCACACTAAAGAAGAAAAAGCAGCAGTGAGGTGAAGCAGCTTTCCGCTGTTCATCTACTGCATGCATGAATGAATGAATGAATGAATGAATGAATGAATGAATGAACGTTACACTTATATAGCCCTTTTCTGACACAACACTCAAAGCGCTTTTCCATAGTGAACAGGGTACTCTCCTCAACCACCACCAGGATGATGCGACGGCAGCCATAGTGCACCAGTACACCCACTACACACCAGCTACTGGTGGCCCCTCTGATTTAGCAGAAAAACTTTTGAGCTACTTTTGCCGAATTCACAAGTGAGATTGTGATAGATATGGATCTCATAAAAATGACTAGCAGAACTTTTGACCTACTGTCGTGGAATTCACATTGAGATCAGTCTGGTGAGATTATGATAGATATGGAAATTCAGAAAATTCAGAACAAAACAGAAAATTTACAGAATCTCATAAAAATTACAAAATTATTATTATTATTATTATTATTATTATCAAAGATTTAATTAGCAAAATTCACAGTGAGATCAGTCTGGTGACATTGTGAAAGATATGGAAATACTGAATTAAATAGAATAAAAATGTATAATTAAAACAAATACTAAAATTAAAACAAGCAAAATAGAATGCTTGCATGAGCTCATAAAAATTACTAACATTTTCTTTTTAAATGTTTCATTTATTGGATTTTAGGCCACATATACAGAGCAGTAGAAATTGTGAAACAGGAACTCAAGGAGAGAGAGTGGAACAGGATGGCAAAATGACCCAGGGAAGACCCAAACCCATGTGTCCCATAAGCACCACAGCTCAATACGGTATCAAAGCACTTGCACTGACCACAAAACCATGCTGAGACTTAAATTAGTGTTTTAATTTGCAAACCTGTGAAGATATCAAATTGATTGGATTTATTGAAAGGTTAGCATTACTTACAATCTCAGGGGGACATTGCGGAAATAATTAGGTCATAGGGGTTCAGCTCACAAAAAGATTCGAACCCCCGGATCTACTGAATGGAAACAAAACCTCTGTTCCGGCTGAGCATGTCCTGATCAGGACTTTTTCTCCTGAGCAGAAAAAAGCCCAGGAACAAACACACACTAAAAATCTGTCCTCTATGTCCAGGGTGGGAAACCAGAGCAGAGTTGAATGGAGAGTGTCCAGTCCCTGAGTGCAAACCAGGATCAATTCCGCCAATACAGACATGTTCCCTCCACACCAACAGGCAACCCTCTTCTCAGCCCACTCTCTCCCCAGCCAGACTCATTTACATGTTGTTATTGTCCACCGTAATCTGATCACTTCTACAGCACACACAAAACCGACATGAGACACAGGCCCTGCATTCCATTGTGCGGCCTTATTTCCCATGAACCATGGACAAAGGTGAGCGAGGAAGGCAAGGAGAGAGCAGAACCAATGTAAGAGAGCATGTGGGGCCAAACCCTGCTCTGTGTCTGAGCCTACTGAACCCAAACCTGTAGCAAGGGCTGAGGAGAAACAGATCAAACCAACGTATGGTTTAGTGTTCTATATGCCTGTGCTTTGTGGGATAAAAATGTGCTGTCTGGATTTGAGTTGGAGTTGTACTGCTATGTTGAGGTAAAGGCTGCAATGTCCAAAGTCCAAAAGTAACATTCACAAAGCACTAAATGCAAGGAAAAATTGGGTTTTGGTAAGTAAATAAAATGTTACTCACCAGTTGGACAGTGAGATTATTAGGAACTGAACATAATACAGTATGGTTCAAATGTAATAATTTAAGAATGATTGCTGCTGAAGTGCATGATTCAAATAAAAAAAAGATTCAGACTTACTACTAATATCATCAAATAACTTTTACTGTTAACATGAGTATTTCATATACAAATACAAATGTTTAAATACAAGTATTTCTTGTATTTAATATATATATATATATATATATATATATATATATATATATATATATATATATATATATATATATATATATATATATATATTTTATTTATTTTTTTTATTTATTTATTTATTTTTTTTACTTCAATGATGGCACATAGAATATTCCCCACAGTAAGCCACCAAAACAAAAATAGGACCAAAATATAGATGTGTCTTCATATTTTTGTGATGAATAAAATTTCACCAATAGACAGAGCCTGACTCATGTCATATATGATGCTGCAAGTGACACAATGACCTGCATACTTTGTCAATACTATGCTGCAAGGAAAAAAAATATTAGAAATAATTCTATTGCCATAAGGACGAAAATCATTTTCAAAATAAAATTGTTGTAAAGAGGAGAATTTTCACACTAAGGTGTCATGTGGTTGAACCTAAGACAATCCTATAAAACAAAGAAATAAATGTATTTGATTAAAATAACTAACAAATGAATAAATGAATATTGTGTGTAATGTGTGCAAGTTTGTGTGGATGGCACTCATATACTGTGTGTGCTACTTTGTGAGTCTCCTGTGTTTTTCTCCTACAGTAACATTTTTATTTAGAAGTGACTTTAAGAATATAAATGATAATTATACATGATAGCCAATATAACATGAGTTAAAATCGAAATATTTCAACATACTTGAGCCTTAATGGAGTTGTGGGGGTACATAAGATAAAAAAATGTTGGGAGACTCTGATCTAATCTGCCCGCACAAGCATCAATTTCAAATCGTACCAGCATATGCACTTAACACCAGACTGTTCATGTACAAAATGTGAGACAATATGACAAAAAGAAATATGAGATAGCGGCACATTCATTTATCCGTCATATTATATCTGATGTGAGCATTTCTCTGGATGTTGCATACACAGGCATAATTAAAATATTTCATAGTGTCCTTCAGTAACATTTAGCTTTGAGACATTGCACATGCCACAAGAGACACACCCATTAAACATATAAAAAATATAATGGGAGAAGTACTGTGTCCCCTAAGGGGACAAAAAATGTGCTGGAGCCTTTGACTGTAAACCTGCCAATAGTTAAATCATCATTATTTTACACATTACATGAGCTAACATAATACTTTCTATGAACTAAGGGGGGCAGTATTGGATCTACACCAGTGACTGTGTGAAACCGCAGAATCGTCAAGTGCAGAACTCATCAATATTTTAAACATGACCATGCTATTATAAAAACAGAAATAAATAAATAAATAAATAAATAAAGAAAGAAAATTCTAGACCATTTAGAGATATTTACATATAAAAACACATGAGACACAATCAAATTCTGGACAGGGAGTATGGTACAGTATGTGTGCACTGATGTGCCACAGGTGTACTCTAACCAGCCTCTACAGGGTTAACAACAATGAAACCACTCAGACTGGAATAAAGGAAGGAGGAAAAGTTCCCACACTTTGGCTCTATTTAGTTTCTCTCTTTCTTTTCTTTTCTGAATAGTGCCAAGATAGGCTGATGTAAAGGCCAATGCAATGAATGCATTGGGCCCTCACTTAACTTGTGTGAGTTTCCCAGGTAAGGCCGTGTAAAGCCATCAGAGTACAGATTGAGGAAGAGAGAGGAAAGAGAAAGAAGGGAGGAGAGTTCCCACCACCTTCGTCTGTCGTTCTCACAGGAGCCGATTGGCCAGATCTTACCTCATCGCTGCAACCTGAACCCTCCAGCAATGTAGGCAGGTGTCTGCAGCCTGGAGACAAGAGAAGCAACACACATGTCAGGTGGGAAAGTTAAAACAAGTTTCACTCCATATTGTTCCCTCCGTCACTCTAAAAAAACACACTACATGACCCAGTAAATACCGGCCTACTAAGCCCAATATCATGACTGTAGTACAATCACTTTCTAAGTGTGTGCTGTCAGATCTCATTACTGACACTCAGTAATGACTTCCTTTCATATTCTTATAGTGATCCAAATTTTCTCAACAATGTTACATTTATTCATTGGCCAAAAATGAAAATTCTGTCATGATTTACTCACTTTCAAGTTCATCCAAACCTGTATGACATTTTTGCTCTTTTATGGAACACGAAAGATGTTAGGCAGAATGATACCCTCAGTCACCATTCACTTTCATTACAACCTTTTTCCATGTAAGTGTATGGTGACTGAGGCTAAAGGCCGACTTATACTTCTACGTCTAATATGCACTGTAGGCAACGCGTAGCTATGGTGGCTACGGTGTAGCCTACGCCGTAGCCTGGCATGCACCTCACCAAAAATGCAACTGTGTGTGGCGTTAATGCAGACCACAACATTTGTGACTGGTCCACTTTGTAACCAGAGACAAAATTACAAAAAGAAATCTAAGGTAGTGGCACATTTTCTTGAATATTATTTTTAGATCTATGCTTCCTATCCACTGATCAGTGATCATGTTACATTGTAAATGACTGTAGTCATTTTTTTCTGGGAATGTCTGCTGCTTTTACATTCTGTTTGTGTTTCATGAAGTTACAAGCAAAAATGCTACGAAAAGACACATCTGTTTACATCTTATAAACTCTGTGCTTTTTTCCCATGCTTTTACTCGATATATATTAGGTATGAAGTGACACAATTTTTGTTTTATTCTACACGAGACATTTCCAGTCTGTCTGATGTTCTGACTGTATGTTTGACTGTTGGGTGTACAATAAATAATCATATTTGATAAGTTATGAAAATGGAACACTTCTAATTTCTCAGCACCAAATTAAAGAAGCACCTGTTCAGAGTTGTTGTTTTTCTTTTTTTGCCTATATGCATTGTCCAACTTCTAAGCTTTAAAACAACACCAATTTTGTTTTTTCAGAATGTGATTATAGAATTTTCATTTCCAGGTGAACTATCCCGTTAAATGCAGAAACATTTAAAATAAAATAAATTCATGAAGATGAAGCGGGACTGAAAACACCCTACATGTCTTTAAGTATATAGCTAACCTCTGCTCCAGTCGGCTGCCGTGTGGCATTCACTCTGCCCCGGGCCATCAGACACCACAGACTTCCTGCTTTGGGTTTCGACCAGGCATGTTTCTCATGCTTAACAAAAAGTTGCACGTATGGAATTGCTTCCACTCGTCTAACTTGATGCCATGAAGTAGCTGACAAACATTTAACCATTTGAAGGCTCCTTTGAACAGAAATTCTGTGAGTCTGTTTACTTTGGCTATCATTTAAATTTATGGACTTTGATCTAAGGTGGTGATTATTTGAAGCCCTTAGAAGTGCTAACACTGGTATTTGACTAGTGACGTTTAAGTTTGAGAAACCAAACAAATCTTTAGACAACAGCTTTGTGGTCCTCTTATCTGATTGAAAAATTGGCATGGGATCAGTTTATGAAATATGCATTCCTCTTCACTGTATAAAGTATGTACCAGCTGAAAACCCGCTTCACAACTCACTTTTGGCACCCCTCTGTGGACATTTCACCCAGAAAATGGAGCTCACACATGCCCATATGCCCAACAACACTTACTGCTTTGGCCACTGGGGGCAGTGTTTCGATAAGCACAGACCGATGTTAGCTGAACAAAAGTCAACCTACTGTTTCCGATTTCACTGAGAGATCAGTTTGTGTCTGTAAAATGGTTGATCCTGCTTTGCGTTCGTTTGGACCTATTTCCGTTAGCAGAGCAAAAATAGACAAAATACCAGGCCATATTGTTTCTAAAATGTAAATTACTCGACATTACAGTAACTTCATCTCACAGTCGTGCTAATACTGAGTACAACAGCACTCTTGCTTGTGTGATATTGCTTGCAACTATCTACTTATAGAGATGTCTGACCTTAAACGAGTTTTTGTTCACAATGGGTATGTTAATTGACAAAAATTATCATTGTAACAATCAGCATTGCTCATTTTTAAACTAATTATATTTAAATTCCTCTCTTTCCCACACACACTTAGTCTTACAAACACTCATGAGAAGTAGATGGATAGTGGACACTCCTACTCACGTACCAGGTGAGAGTGTTTACTGCAGTCTTAAGAGCTTTATCACCATTCACTGTCAGCTGCTGTGTCCAAACCACACCCATCTGACTATATACCTCACACAAAACACAATGCACTGGGCTATTAACTAAATGACAGGGAACAGAGAACGCTCATCATTCAATCCTACAAATAAAACTCCTTATTATGACCTCGACAGATAGGACAGAGCTGGAGTGGACAAAAATAGCCAAATGCATCGACAAATTGCAAAACCCTCAAGCTTACCCTTTATCCTACGAAGGGCATATTGTTTACTTTAATTGGATTATTATCTCTTTTTTTTCTTCTTTTTTTTGCATGCATTTTATATGCCTTGTTAACCAATCTGGATTAGTTACAAAAAGTGCATTGTAAAAATGTTTTAGCATGTTTCAGCTCTCTTTGTCCCGACAGTATCTTTATATGATGTTTAACAACGAGCCCGGTATTAGAAAGGACAGATACTCAGTCTTTGTATTTGAGTGTGGGCTGCATGTATTTAAGTTTGTGTGTGTGTAAGTGCCTGTGGGTGCCTCAGGCTTCCTCATCTGACTGTTAAAGTGTGTCAGTGTGAAAGGGAGGTGGCAAGCTTGCCTGTTTGCTGCTGGGAACGTGTGTGCGTGTGCTTTATGGGTGTGTATGTGTGTGTGTGTGTGGGTGTTCGTGCACTCTAAGGCTGCTGACAGGACTTGTCACTATCAGTCCCACAAATCTCTGGCACTGGGTATGTTGACACTCTGCCCGAGGGGGAAGAAGTCGGCAGAGGTTGAGGAGAGCAGCGGTTTCCCACGGCTGAAGCTTGCCTGCCTCGGCCCTGCCTCAGCATTCCTAGGCTGCCAGCACCCTGGAAATGTTTGGACAGCCTTAAACAAATAACACACCTTGAAAGGCACAAGTACAGGCTCTCTTTCCCTTTCTTATTCTCTCTCACACGCTCCCTCTCTCCCACCACTCCCTCACTTGCGGTTTTACTCTCGTCTGCCCACCTCCTGACCGGAGATGCTACCTTCCGTCTCCCTTAAAACTTTCCAGTCAAAGATATGACGTGTAAACACAAGACTAACATACGGGTGCACGTAGGCATGGCTATCACATATGCTGCCTTACCAAGGGTCTCAAATACACAAAAACACATATTTTAACACTGTAATGATGTCATTTCTGGACAAATCAAGTTGTCCTGATTAAACATACTTGAAATGGCAAGTTTTGGGCTAATAACTCAAATGTCTAAGTTCCTTGAATATTCTTTTTTTTAAATTAAAATCTATAAACTTAAGATTTTAAGTGTAAATAACTCAAACTATTGAGTACAAAATCAAGGCTATGGGGAATACACACAATGCCTTGCACTTTGTGTGAATTATTGAACTATGTTTCCTTGGAACCATTGTTATTAAGAATTCATAGAGATTTTAGCTCTTTAGTATTATTTCTGTTGTTTTCTTGAAAACAGTTGTTTAGCGTGACGTCACCATTGGGGCGATCTGTGCCTCCTTTGGCCAAGTTGGACCCCATTAACACTATCTCAGTTTGTCTTGTGCATGTGCAGCTGAAATACAGGCATATGCATTTCTGTGGAGAAATAAATAAAATTTTATAATTTGATAATTGACCTACAATCAGTTATAATCATTATTTAAACTGTTTTATTGTATGACCTAAATTTTAGTCCCTTCAATAAAACTTATTAAGTTGAAATAGCAGCAGTTAAATAGCACATCTGAGCTAAGCCTACTTGCATATAGTCGACTTACATAGTTAAGTTCATTCTATATGAAGTTAAGTGAACTTATTTACACAATTTTTGGAAACGCCTATGAGTTTACTCAATCAATTGAGTTGAGTCAACTTATTAAGCTTTTCAGTGAAGTATAGATAAACATTGGCACAAACTTACTGTGCAGTCGAATGGCTGTGAGAATCACCTGGAACAGTAATGTGCTTATTGATTTGTTGATAGATACTGCAACTCAAAACAAAAACTGTTATGCAGTATTAACACATCCATTTGTATCATTTTTAATGGATCTAAAGAAATATTAGTCATCATCCTGCAGTTTTACATCTGTTCTATTCAGACATGGTTTGTTTTCAATGACAACAGAGAAAAACCAATAATGAAGCTCTCTGGTTTAAGAGTACATGAAGTAAATATGGGGCAATCTGAACCTTATATGACCTATGCATAATTTGCACACTTCAAAGCCAACTAGCCAAGCCACTATGGTGAAAATGCAAAGCACTGAGTATATTAATCTGATAATATTATGAAGTAAGCTGTGGGTTCAAACAAAACAACATTTGATAGAAGCGGGCGTGTGACTTGCATGTTAAATTGGTTATGTGGGTCAATAATAAAAGGAGATGAAAACTGAGAACTATTTATTAATGCTTGCCCTGGAGGAAAAGTCTCAATTTAAAGATTGCATTTATTCTTACATGCAAGACGATTTTAGAAACCATGGAATTGTTCTGCTTTAAAATGATAAATGAGAATCATATTTTATTGCAAAATTTCATATTACACTGGAAGAATGTAATGGAAAAATAAGCAAGGAGCGTCTTGACAGCACGTGCCTAAACAAGTGGCGCTATTGAGAGGGAAGATTTGTATGAGGGATTTGAACCATACAACAAATTTTGTTAAATTTCTTTCAGTTTCTCTTCTCTGAAACTATTTTAGGTCATAGACTGGTACACTATTAACAAACAACTTCAAATTTGCACAACTGTATTTTGATATTCAGACTAATTTACAGTTAAAATAAATGCGTTTCAACGAATCATTGTCACTGTGTCCTTTCTCAGCTACGAAAACAGCGATACACTAGGCTCTGTAAGAATTATTATTTTTTTTTCTATCTTCTTGGGTAGGCCTATACTCCTCGTTTATTTGTCTTTCCCCTTTTTTTTCCCCCCGAATACATTTTGTGGAAATGAAAACTGAGCACCACAAACACACCCACGCACGCGCGGGTTGATGTCAGACAGCAGCTGAGGAATTCTGGAGCTCCACGCGCACAGTAAATCTCACGTCACAGAGTGCGCGGGAGAGCACTACTGCTGCTCTCTGTCAGCGTCCAGTCAAACGACGCTCTGTTTTCACTGTCGGGAGGCCTCGGGCTGCATATTTCTGTAATTAGGCTTTTATGCTCAGCAGTTCTGCAGCTGTGCTGACATTTGGGTGTCGCCCCCCTGTTTCTCACGGTCCCGCTGCCAATGCTGCTCAGCCGCTGGTCACCGGCCAAGACTGAGGTCTGTGTTTCAGTGACTGAGGTCTGTGTGTCAGAAAGAAGGTGCTTTTTCAAACTATATTTCGGCAAGTGGAAGTTAAGGCAGGGGCAGTGCCAGGATTTTTTTTGGAGGGGGGGGGGGGGTTGGTGAGCACATGCCAAAGACTGGACCCCCTCTAGAACCGCCCCTGCTGCCATGCCATGTAAAGCATCAAGGTTAAATGTAAACTGCTTGTGAGTTTTAATTCAATTGTAATGTATACACAGAACACCAGTCACAACAATCACGTTCCCACCAACTTCATTAAATCAACAAAGGCTTACTAATTTACTTAGTAAAGCATTTACTAATATTCAATAATCTACATACATTTTCAACAGTAGTTAAAGTTGCATAAACAACTCTTCCCCTTTAGTTGCATGTCCACAGCTTTCAAAAGTGTCCTAATAAGCCATTCCTATTGAGAGTTTACTCATTAGAGTGTAATCGCTGGACTTAAGCTGAACGACCTTTTATGTCTCCTGAGAGCTATTAAGTACCAAGCCTGTATGTTGAAATGGATGTGCAGTGCTTTATAATAGCATCATATGTCGCTACTTTGGGACCTTACAAAAGAGTTAAAAGCATTGCTTCCAAAATAAGGCAGTTGACAAGCCAGGATGAGGCTTTTTCATAGCTAAAAGTGTATATAATATTGAAAGCAATAGCTTGCAATTATAAGACATCCTTAAAGTAGAGGGTTGGGGGTTGTTGGAGGTTGCGGATGAGACCAAATGCAATTTAACGCAATTACTACAAAACTTGGAAGACACAGTGCATGGTTAGGAGGGAGGTCGGGAAGGTCGGGGTGTCCCTCTGAGCTGTCCTCCAGGAAACCCCGGTCCAGCTGCTGCCCATTACAGCAGGAATGTATCCTTGGGTCGGATGCCAGCAGTATAGTAGCATATTATTAATATATTGACCACCAGCCTGGGCCACTTGTGAGATATTAACATTTCACACACAGATCTTTCCCATGAACCCTAGATGCCCGCAGCAACTGCTGGACTCAGTTCATCTCAAACTCCACCAGGAACATTCTAGACAGATCATGGGAGGTGTCAACAAGCAGGATTTACTATTGCAAGCGGAGACTATGTGTCCTGAAATATTCCCACTTTAGTTACACTGGAGATGTGTATAATGCAAGTGATGCTGCCCAGTAATCTGATTCATACTAAAAGAGATAGCAGTGCCATCAAAAGGGCTGATATTAAAACAGTATTGACCAGCCTGATCTCGTGAAAATTACGTGACCATGGTGACATTTTTACAAAATTATATAACGTGGTTCCTTACAAACATCGCAGAAGTTCTGAAGTGAAATGGCCAATGGAGTGGTGCTAAAAAGCTAGTTAAATGTTCTTCTAAACAGATGAGAATTTTAAGGTTAATGCTCTATTGAGTTTTAAATCAACAAAACCAACCTCCCTACCCTAAACCTTAAACCTAAACCTAACTGATAGTGTTATGACAGCAAATTTGAGATGACAAAATGCAAATTCTGAAGCCACCATGTCATTTTGTGGTGCTTCTATGACACTTTCGGCTCACCAGTCAACTCATGTGCTCTTTCAGGACTTGTATCCTGGTCCTTTGCAGCCACACAATTTGATCGTGCGTGAACAAGGTTAAAAATGTAGTTGGTAATGTAATGCAAATGTTAAAATGTATCGCCATGCGCTAGTAAAAGTGTTTAGATGTTATAAGATATCGTTGGTGCACAACAGAGCAAAAATTAGGTGTTTATAAACTGATACACTGATAATTGTTGTTGTAGTGTTCATTTCACCATTAAAGTGCCACGATACATACAATGAGCCAAATAAAACTCATTTTACAAGAATGTAGCTGTAGTAACGTAATTCTATAAGACCAGGTTGGTATTGACACAGCATTGGCGGCCTTCAGGCCACAGAAGTGAAATAAATAGCATTCACTTTATGTCATACGTACAGGTTACTCTCTCTGAACATGCAGACTCTTTTTGCCATCAAATGTTTCAGTTGTGCCTCTACATAGCTCAAGAGATTTAATTCATTGAAAGAGATTGGAATTATGACAGAGCAATTTTTATTTTGTTGGTAAAATAAGGGGATAAAAACCATGCTAACCAGAAATGTGTTTACAGTATTAAGTCTTTTATATGAGTACTAGGAACTGTAGAATGGAAAGTCTGGCCCCATTTAAACTACATGTAAACTTCTTAGAAACCAAGGAGCTAGGCCTATACATATAACAAGGTATAACAGCATCTTAACAATGCTCAACAATGCTGACCAATGCAGTTCCGCTTTAAACAATCTCCCCCGTTGTACTCAGCCATCGAGCACCTGGGCAAGGGCATGCCATCTGGCCTAATGATACATTAAACAAAAATGTAACCTAGTGGGTTCTTTAAATATTTTAAAGCTGCCTTCTAATTGCAGCAAAAGAAAAGCAAAATCAAAATGCTCAGCGCAGTAATTGGGCTTTTTTCTTTTGATGGTTCTATAGATGCCATTGAATGTAGAGACCAAACAAAACCCTGTGTTTTCACTGACCCAAAGCTTTCGCCTAATTACAGCAGCTTTGTACAATACAGCTGTGCACCCCTTCCTCTCAGGGTTGTATCTACACACTCTGTGAACTCCCAAATTAAGAGCATTTCCAAGCATTTCTCCTTAGGCTTATGAAGGTAATTTGCACACAGCGGACTATCAGAGATCTGACCTGATTAAATAGAGTGGCCAATATCTGAGCAAGATATTATCTTTATCACAAATGAGTAAAAGATTTTGCTGGTGCAATACACAAAGCTGCAACAATGATTTAATTGTTTACTTATATTTGATCACAATACATATGTTATTCTACACAGAGATATTCTATAATTTTTAATTTAAGTTTTGAAGTCTAATCGGTGAAAAGGACTGTGGGATGAACTCCAGTGAAAGTGTACTTTTATATTCACACTTGTTCTACAGGCTACATTGCAGACATGTGCCAGAATGACGCCCAGCCTCGCAGACGACTGAACAGACAGAACCCATCATTCTGCAAGGATTTGGCAGTGAATACCCCTGGAGTGTCTCAGAAAGTGGATTGATAACACTGTAGGAAGGTATTTAATCTTTACATAGTTTATGTGAAATTAGAATAGCAATCTTTCAATTAAATATACTGAAATTATTACATTAGGTATGCACTTGGGAAACTACAGCAAACATTAGGGAAAATAAACTCAGACAGATGTGCCAATTTAGAAAGGGGTTTCTTCAAGACATTTCATTTGTAATGTTTTTTTTTTTCTACCCACATCTAAATTTAGGATGCCACTTCCTTCAGAGAAATGAGAAAATGGTTTTAACAGTCTGGTGCAATGACACCAGACTCAGTGGGAATGTTTCACATACAACTTTGGTGAGAAGAATTCATCAGTTATTTCACTGGATAAAATGAGAACTGGTGAGAAAGTTGATACCTCATTCTGAAATCCTGAAATATGATTTTATGCTATAAACAGCTGATCCTTTGCAGGCACAGTCTTTTTGTAATCTTAAAGAGATAGTTCACCCAAAATAAAAATTCTGTCATCATTTACCCACCTTTGTGTTGTACCAAACCCGCAACAGGAAATGTTTGGCAGAATGTTTGCCTAAGTCACCATTCACTTTCATTACATCCTTTTTTCCATACAATGAAAGTGAATGGTAACTGAAGATGTCATTATGCCTAGCATTTCCTAGTAATACAAGTTTGGAACAACATGTATCTTATAGAAAAACGTTTTGTGAGCATTGAAATATTCAATTATTAAGCGTGTATTTTGTACAGTAATATCTGAGTGCACACAAGCGTACAAGCATGCTCACTCACTCACACAAACACTTGCACACTCTCTCTCTGAGCGCACAAGAGCAGCCACACGTGCATCAGCCGAACTGCATCTGTGAACAGTGCAGATCTGTTGAAAGGCATTTGCAAGCAGAGAAGTGGAGCAAATGTGCTGGTGTGTGAAGAAGGCAGAGAGGCCTTGCTGAATGTGGCTCTGCCAAGCCTCTCTCTCAGAGGCCATGCATGGCCCCTTTGAGAGCAGGCCCAATCGCCTCTAATCTCTGACCCCATCAATAAGATGTATTCAGACTCCATCAAACAGCCGAGCTGCTGTGCAGGCGGGCAGAAACCGCTGGGGGAGAACCATGGGAAACACTCCTTTAATTGTCCCTCGACTTTTTTAAAGAATATTAAGCTGCATTAGTTGTCTATGAGCCTTTCTTTCCTGGCCTTTCTTTTGGAGAGGGCTACAGCAGCCCACTCAGCCAACAGGCCATTAAACGTGACAGGTCTTTGTAGAGAGAGGGGAAACACACGGCGGAGATGAAGCTCGGTCGCCGTGGAAGAGGAGGGCAGTGAGTGGCTCTGGTTAACATCAATACACTCAGCAGCCCACACTGAGCAGTCCATATCTACTGTGAATTATCCTCTGTCTGCTATAGGCTCGAGTTCAGCTGCTGACAACAACATTGCGCTTCTACACATTTCCAAATCGAGACAGACAGTTAAAGGGATATTTCACCCAAATTATTTGCTCACCTTCATGTTGTTCCAATCCCATATGAAATACTTTCTCTGTGGAACACAAAAGGTGATGTTAGGCATAATGACAGCCTTAGTCACTATTTACTTTTTCATTGGGAAAAAGATGTAATGAAAGTGAATGGTGACTGAGACTAACATACTGCCTAACATTTCCTTTTTTGTTCTGTGGAAGAGAGAAAGTCATATGGGTTAGGAACAACATGAGGATGAGTAAATGATGACAGAATTGACATTTTTGGGTGATCTACCCCTTTAAGAGCAATTGCTGTATAATGGTTACATTTTCCAGTGACAGTCTCACTGGTGAGAGTTATCATCATTATGAACATTGCAAGTAAACCCACACACCACTCAAGTTATTCCCCAGTGGAAGATGAAACTGTTTCAGAGAGGAATGTGATAATGGCTTATTTTATTTTTAGTTGCAGTGTAGGATCTAACCTGTGGAATGCAAGCTTATTAAGAGACATGTGATCATTTCAGAGGGTTTAAAGTTACTTTTAAATGTCGCATAGCAATAATAATAATAATTAAAAAAAAAAAAAAAACAGTTTGGGAAGTTAAAGATTAATTAAAAAAAGCTAGGATACTTCACCTGAAAATCAAAATTCTGTCATCAATTACTCACCCTCAAACCTTTATGACTTTCTTTCTTCTGATATCCTTAGTCACCATTCAGTTTCATTGTATGGAAAAAAACATGAAAGTGAATCGTGACTAACATTCTAACATTTTCTTTTCTGTTCCACAGAAGAAAGTCATACAGGTTTGGATCAACATGAGAGTGAGTAAATGATGACACAATTTTCATTTTTGCATGAACTATCCCTTTAATACTTGAACTAAATTGCCCTGTAAAATCTTCACACCCAAGATTTGTGTTCTAACAAAACTGTCTCTGGGTAATAAAGGATAGTGCTTAGTTTAGTTTTTGTCAATGCACGTTGCTCTTTTCTGTACATTTCCAATGATGAGAGGAAAATGTAATTTTAAAGACCTACAAACTCATGGCCAGATGCACCTGACAAGCATATAAAGAGGTTAAACTGATATTTTGCAACCCTCCTTAGTTTGGGGGAAATTGTTATTGTGAGCTTAAACCACCCCATGAATGGCTGAATTCTGAGTAAATTATGCATCACCTCCTTTTCACGTGTTGTGTGTTAAAAAGCTTGCCTTGACCTTGTGACACTGAGCATAGAAATTCAACATAAAGCTCTAATAGAAGGCAAAAATGGCATATGTTCTATTGAATAGAGGGTCCATTAATCAACAGCCCTAAATAGGCAGCAGATTCTGAAGGGCAGAACTAGACTGTAGTCTCTGCCACTTATCTTACTGTAAGTGGTTATATGATGCAAAAAAAAAAAAAAAAAAAAAGTAGAGATTTATCACCTTGTCATCCTTTAACAGATCAGAAATAGAGAGGAGGAGACTAGATTGATGGCAGAGATGGACAGAAGGGGGGAGGGAAAGAGTGAGAGTCTTGGGGAAGGTTGGGTGGGGCGCTATTTTAGCCGTGACACAAAGGCGTTGCTGTGCAATCAGCTCTGTGTAAAATTGGTGCTCTGTGCCAGGCACAATGGAGCACAAAGGCAGGGGGCTGGTGGCCCAGTTGGGAGCGCAAGGACACAGCTGTGAACAGAGCCTGCACAGCCCCGCTCAATATGGGCCCTCATCACATCTGTAGTGGTCCGGCCGCGGCTTCCGCCAGTGCGCCGCACAATGATAACCCTCAGCAAATCCTTTGTTGTGACTTTCAAGGCCCTTTTTAACCAAAATCTTAAATATTTCATTAGGCCCCCTTCACCCGCTCCCATTCTTTTGGTCTATTATGAAGAGTAGAACTGCGCTTTACCCTGAAATCCATTCCCTTGAGGGTTAACAAAAGACTCTTCCAAATCTGTTTGAGTTCTGATGCAATCCTGTTGCTCCTCAAACATGGCAATGTTTAAGTTTCAAACTGTGAAAAAAGGAACTAAACATACTTTTATCTCTGTTATCTGTGTTGACATCATCTGTTCCTATCATGAATATGTAAGCATGTTATATCTTAATCCAGCTGTGAAATTGTAGTGGATATTAGAAAAATGTCCAAGATTTAAGATCGACAAATTAAATATTTGCCATCCTTTTAGCTTTAAATAAGTTTTAATGCTTGTTCAATTGCATAAGTGTACATGATGAGATACTAATAAATTATTATTCATTATAATTGAGTACTAGAGAGAGACTTTGTTTCAATAAAAATGAATGGATTTCTAAGAAAATGGTTAACTGTAAAAAACAAGTAAACAAACAAACAAACATTTATGAAATTATTGTTTGAAACATTTCTAATACACCTAACCACTATTTAAATTACTCTATTTTTTATTTTATTGTATTATTTTTAAATCATGCAATGTACATTTAATAACTTTTAATGCTTGTTCAATCCCTAGATTAATTGCATGAGTATAAATGATAATGAAAAAATGATTAATTATGAGATAAGACTTGAGAGAAACTTTGATTTAAAAAGTCCATTGATTTCTTATAAAAAGGTTAATTGTAAAAAAAGAGAAAATTCATTAAAATTATTGTTTAAAATATATGTAATATACTGTATCTAACCATAATTTAATTTGCTACATTTTAAAACATTCACACAATGTGGATTAAATAACTTTTTATCCTTGCTCAATCCCTATACTAATTGCATAAGCATATACGATATTAGTAAAAACAGTGTTAATTATGAGAGAAAACTTGAGAGAATCTTTGACTTAGTACAAGTGATTTGATTTCTCTGAATAAGGTTAATTGTGAAAAAAGAAAAATTATGAAATTGTTGTTTATAACATATCTAATGCACCTAACCATAATTTTAATTTTTTTTAAACTTCATGCAGTGTGCATGCTTATCTAATAAACTGACTTTGCTGATAGTTATCATCTGAAAGATCATCTTAGCTTTGTTGAATCACACTTATAGACTTTTGAGTAGAAGATGATAAGCCACTCCCATACAAATATTAAACACTTGTTAATAACTTTTGCCTATGTGCCGCAAAGAGCTCTGTCAGCCTCAATAAACAGCTCTGAAAAGGTTTGCCTTTATGCGAGGCCTTAAACTGCCATGCTGATTTGGACGATAACAATGAAACAGCTTTTGTCAGTGTTGAGGGGGCCTTGATTTATCCAACACTTTAAGCAGCCCTAATGAATAATTCAATGTTATCATTCAACTTGCCGCTCAGTTATTATGTTTTGATTCTTTTTTTCACTCGTGAGGGAACTGGCCGGACAGGGGGTATCGTGCAGGGGCACCTAGGGGGAAATAATGCACAGCATGGGATAAAACAAGAAAGGCCCCGGTGCAGGACTCTGGCTGTCAGCTTGATAAATATAATGTGTCACCAATTAAAAACTCATTGCCATTCTCTAATTCAGCCAGAGCCTTGTTAACTGCTGCCTGGCAGGGAGGCTCCCACTCTGTCCTGGCCCCTGCTACCAGCACCCTCCATAATAGAGGGCCTGCTTTTCCCATCCTTTAAAACCACATCCCCTCTGCATTGGCATGTAAATAAGACATTCATTCAGCACCACCTTTTCCATCCAAGGCAAAAAAAAAAAAAAAAAAAAAAAAAAAGACCATCAGTGTCTTTGATTCAAATCTTTTTTCTCTGGAAAACAAAGAATTCTATAGTTTCTGATTTTTTTTTTTTTTTTTTTTTGCCAAAAAAAAAAAAACTTTTCTTGCCTTTCTTTTAGGGCATTCTCATGGTAATAGTGTTGACACAACTTTGGGCAGTGTGGGTATACAACACATATGAACCCTAGCAGGAGTCCATTACAGAATGCCATTTAGCAAGCTGTTTCTGTGAGAAAGTCAAACGTTTAAGAGGCTTTTTTTTAAAGCGGCTGAGAATCAGTGCTTCACAGGAGCAGCGGGAGGCCTTTTCTGAGAGTTTAACTGAAACTAAAGGCTGTCCAGGTCTCTGGTGTTTGCTAACCGGAGTCAAAAGTGTCGGAATGCATAAGAATGCAGTTTATTCTTAAGCAATGTGTAATGTTGTGTCTCCCAGTACTTCTGCACTCACCCACTCTTTCCTTTCACCGCCTAGTATTCATTCAGTGTTCAGTATTCATTCAGTGTTCAGTATTCATTCAGTCTCTGCTTTTATTGTGTTATTTATTTTTTTATTTATTCATTTGTTTATTTATTGCTATTTGAATTATGCCAAATGGTTTCTTTACTCAAACATTGAAATTATATCCATTAGGTTAAAGGTCAGAGGACTTATCAGAGCAATGGATCATTTGAGTCAACTAGGTGTCAATGTGTGTACATCAATGTGTCCAAGAGGGTAAGAAAGTCTGGCAAGGGAGATTTTAGACACTTGTCATAAACATTCAGAAATACAAGAGAACAAAATCTGGTCCTATTATTTATATGAACCTATAGAGAAAGTGCTTATCACCAACGAGTGCATATAAAAGTATCACTGAATCATTATAACAAAATATTACAGTATATCATATAAATAACATACTGTATATATCAAGAATATCATATAAAGAATATTCTAGGTTAAATACAAGCATACTGACAGCATCTGTGATGTCCAAAACATTTTTAGAGGTACAAAAATAATTTTCTGTGATAATCAACAGGATGCCACAGATGCTCTTAATAGAGCTTAATTTTGTATTTTACCCAAAATATTCCATATATAATCTATTCCAGTTAAAATAGAGACTAAATATTAGAGACTAGGACTGGACTCCTTTTGCATAGTATATTCAAAAGTGCCTAACAAACACTGTATAAAGCGAATAGACGGAAGCACAGTGTCTCCTGCAACAATTGCTGATCTCTATTGATGTCTTCAAAGAGACTTTCATAGATTATGTGCCACTGTTTTTCACATCCGCCCCGAATCAGCGTGGCCCCTGGCATGCAAAGATGAGGGGCCAGCTGTGTTTGTGCCACACAGTGGAGAGAGAGTGTGAGAAAAGGAGAGACAGAGCATCACTCAGACACCCAGTGCCTAAAATATAATGCCTGCTTGTGTCTGTTCTCAAGCCCCTCTCATATAGTCGTAGAGGAATGCGAAATATTCCATTTAAAAGGGTCTAAATAAGTGTTTCCTTGCTGTTTTCAGCATATCAAAGACTGTCTGCAAGAAGCATTGAACTAAGGAGTGTGCTCCCCCCCACCCCACCTACACCAGCTCCCACCCCACCACCAGGACTGCTCAAAGCCCAAGCTCATTATTACTGTCACACCGGCAGTGGAGAGGCTTGGCACAGACTTGTGTACTTAATTGAATTAGACATACCCGCTTGTTTAGGCATTGTGCGATGGCATGAGAATCCCGCAGCCTTTTTCCATGATAAAAACAAGAGGCCTCGGCAACACTTGTCAGCAGATCTGAGAGTTCCGACCTCGGAGCGTGAAACTGTAGAGCCCGAGGGAAGGTGGCACAGAGGGAGAAGACATACAGGAGCATCTTTTCAGAACCTGGAGCGGTGCCAACTGAAGAATGCTGGAGAAGCAGCTTGTTAGGGCATTGTATCTGTGCTCTGTAATCACACAGTAATCAATATCAAAAGATATGACCCACACATTAGGCTTAAACAAGTGCCTGGGTCACTGGTAATTCCAATAAATATGTGTAGAGTGTTTTGCCAAAGGGTTTGCTTCTTGCAGCATTTTTAACTAAGATAAACTACTTTCAACAAGATTTATAGAATTAATTACCGTAATTGGGCGTTTCTTCAACTTTGGGCAATTTCATGTCCCATGGGTTAATTTTATTATATATATATATATATATATATATATATATATATTTTTTTTTTTTTTTTTTTCAACAAATTTCAGCTTGATTTATGAAGGTCACATTAACACTGAAACTTTTTAACATGGTTTCATCATTTATTTTTCTAATTATGATCAAATAGATTTTATTGTTTTAGCCAAAAAATCTAATTATTACATGTTTAAAACTATGATAATCTAAACAGAGTGAAATAAACAAACTATTTCAGTATTTATTGTGTGAAAATGTATTGTGTGTACAACTGTCCCACAGTTATTTCCACCACAAATAATTTTGCCCCTAATAAAGTTTTTTAAAAGTTAGTGTACTTGTTAAACAAGTCGAGAAAATGTCAGTAAAGAGTATGCTTGAGAAAAGTATGAGACACGTTTGATGTTTGAAGGGAAAAAAAAGAAAGATCAAAGTAAATGCCACTAAGCAGAATATTTTTATTGGACATAATTTCCAAACTAGCTCTAATTTTGCCAAATTGTGCAAAAAAGTGTGAAAATATTATTTAATTAGTGTGTATTTAGCATACATAACATGTTAGCTATGAAATTGGCCTTAGAAAGACAGGATTTGGCTTAATTTGATTTCATTTTCAAAATGTTAAAAATGTATTTTCCATCACCGTCATTTTCACCACAGATTTTAATTAAACACAAAACAGAATTTTTAGTTGTGGTGGAAATGCCTCAGTTTGGCCCCATGACCCACATCTCTTATCTAACTTTAAAAGACAACAGCCCGTGCGCACTTTAGGATTTTACAGATTTTCTTTTAAAATTCAGGGCAAAAGAGAGAGAAAGAGGGTGCGCAAAAGAGACAGAAAGTGAGAGAAAGATCCGCCTAATGTGATCGCCCTCTGCATTAATCCAGCGAGCTTTGAAGAGAGCTAAGAGGGGATGGCTCTGTGCTGTCACTACATAATGTCACCTCACTAACCTCGGAGGTCAGCCCCAGACTAACACCATAACCTGGGGCCCTGATCTGCCTCCAGCCCCTTTAGTGATGCACCCAGCTGTCAGTAATGCAGCCCAAACTTTATTCAATTCGAGATCAGTGAACGTGAAAGGATAATCTCTGAATAATTGGAGCCTATGGACCCTGGAGAATCTTATGCCTTTTCTGAACTTTCCCTCAATACCCCTGACTTATTTTCCAAGAGGACACCCTTGTTACCCTCAATGAGCAACCAGATGGGCAATTATAGTTTTGCAATAATTGTTGAGAGGGTTTTCAGTCAGACTAAGTGGGAGTAAACGTATAGCTTCTTCTGGGTCACCAGTATTCTGTCTTGCACTACAAGCGGACACCAGACATGCAGACAGTCTACCATGCAAAGCCATTTCGCTTTCCCCTCTATGCCACTTTTCACAACAAATAAAACACAGACACAATTAAATGACTGAGACGGTCACATTCCTTGCATTAGCATTGAAGAGTCGCAACATTCCTGAGATGTTTCTCATTATGACCTATGGACTGTAGAGCTTTTGAAATGTCACAGACAATGTATGACATTTTGATGAACACTTCACTTCTAATCGAAATAAATCTACATTCCATCACAGAGATGATTTATTACAATGGAAAACTAAACAAAGCAAATCATCAGTCAACATTGTCATTATGTTCATAATGTTATCATAATGCATTTGCATTCACATTAAATCCATTAGAAACTCTGAGTTAACAATAGTTCAATAAGAAACAATGTGCTATCAATACAGAGAAAACAACAAAGTCAAGCAAAAAAATCAATCCTGTCTCAAATAGTCAACACAATAACGCTGTTTACACTTGAAAAGTGACCTTTCCATCTACGAAATCAAACAGAGCATGAAAGGGTGACATAGAGAGACCAAGCGGGCTTCCGATCCTCTTTACCGCTGTGCTTTACATATTTTTGTCTCTGCAGTACGCTTGGTTCACTCATGGAAGGACTGGTCACACTGGGAGGGCTGATGCTGGAAACAATATGAAATGAAAATGAGCATTGTCGGTGCTGGTGCTGCTGCTGCTGTAATCAGTCATCATCACACTGTCAAATTAGCATCGGGCCTGTAGGCCAAAGTCAGCTCAATCTGGGACAGGCCAGAGGTGGAGGAATACCAGTAGAGATGGCAACTACAGGACCACACGTGTGAGGGTTTTCTGTGCATGCAGTCAGGTTTTGTTAGGCTGGGGCCACAACAGAGCTGTTATCCACAAGAATCTTTGTCTTTGTTTCAAAACTGTTTTTATTTCAGGGTTTAAGAGAGAGAGTGAAGAAATGGTATCTCAAACAGAAAATTAAAGAACTGGTTTGCGACTGGTTTTGCTTCAGGACCCAGTTTATATTGGACTTAAAATGCAACCCAACACAGCATCAGATTTGTTTATCATATATTGTGTATATGTTCTTACAAAAATAAAATAAAAAAAATAATTCATTCATTCATTATTAAAGTCCTTTAGGAACGTTTTCTTTTATTATTATTATTTTTATTTTATTTTTTTTACATCTATGAATAAATTTGACCTAAAAATATTTCACATTTTTTCAAATTTATCACCAAATCCAATACTGTTCTCTAACTTCCCCACCTGCTTTACTGGGTACTGCATCTTTTCCACAAATTGTATACTTTCCTCTCAAATGGGATTTGTTCACACATGCACATGTCCACACAGGCAAGCACGCGCGCGCGCGCGCACACACACACACACACACACACACACACACACACACTGTTTTGTTTTTTTTACAGTTGTGAACAGGTAATATGGTAGTAAATAGGTTTACTAACATTTATATGTTAGGGTAATTGGGACTAAAGGCCCACCAATGGTAAAGGACCTATTGGATATAATTTTCTCATAAAACATTAGATGGCAGAAACATCTATTATAGCACCTTCCCAAACCCCTGCAACAAATTGTTTGACATAAGTGGGAAGGAATGGATTTTTTGCAATGGATGTGCAAAGTGGGCCCATATTGACTGCTGAAAAAGGCAATTGAGATTAATTAGTTAAATAGGCATGTACTAAAATTATAACTCTAAAATGTACACAGTTGATTTTCTACAAGCAGAATAAATTGGAAATTTTTGTAATATAAGAGATATTATAAAATGCTAAAAGTGACTGGAATAAATACATTTGTTAAGTTTTTAAACTTTTTTCATGTTAATTTTTTTTTTAATTCTTTGTAAATTATGTTACTCCATTAATATTCAAAATATAGCATGTTTGCCCCCCCATCATCATATACTGTGTGACCACAATAAAACATATTTTTGTTAAGAGGGGTCTTTAGTGCCATTGTACACTAAAAATGTATGCAAATGACCTGAAAGACAAAAGGAGGGTTTAGTTTCTTTAGACAATAGGAGTAGCAAAAATTGAGGTTACAGTGAGGCACTTACATGAAAGTGAATGGGGACAATTTTTTGAGAGTTTAAAGGCAGAAATGTGAAGCTTATAATTTTATAAAAGCTTTTATATGAAATCTTCGGTTAAAAAATGTGTATTATTTGAGCTGTAAAGTTAAATTGTTTTAAAGGTGTAAGTTTAAATGGCCCTTTAACAGGATGTCATTTATTTTATTTTTTAAGAAAATGAGGGACAGGTCGAAATTAATTTTTGGGGTTTATCAACATTATGCCACAAATGCTGTTGATTGAGCTTAACTTGAATTGAACCCAATATATTCCTTCACAGCAAGTCCTTAAAATCAAACATTGATTTTTATTAGTATTACCATGAAATGCATATGCCCAACAAAATGCTAAATTATAACATTTAATGCGCTGAATAGGAAAAGTGACACATTTGTAAATGCTTAACCACTGAGCCAAATATTGTGTTAATATTAGCTAAATTACCAAGTAACAGATGAATTTGCAACAAAATACCATGAAGTTTGATCAGATGTATAGCATTGGATGTCAACAACAAAAGATACAGGAAGTGTGTTCGCCTCCCTTTGAAAAGAAAATAAGCCTATTAGTTTTGCTATCCTAACAATGCACACTTGTTTTATTTGCATTTAGCGTTATTTTTTCCCTGCTGTGACCGCACCAGTTGAGAACCACTCATACAGTGTTTCTCAACTGGTATGTATTTTCACTGAAAACCCAGAATGAAAACAAACTTGAAAGAGAAACATATTAAATAATACAAAAAAATGTAATATGTGGATTTGTTTTAATTATTTCAGAGCCAGATCTGATATGACGAACTAATGCTATCAGCCTGTGAACTAAGGCAACATCAAACACCTCATCTCATCACAGAATGAACCTTTCTTGTTTAATTACATTAACCATTATAATAACTGGAGACAAAGAGAAAATGCATGTGACCCAAGACAAACAGGAACACAGCCCACCGTACTTGAACAAAATCTCCCACCAACAAGTCAAGCAAAATATTTTCTCTGCTCAATCAGAGTGGCACATCACTTCCTGCTCTGGAGGGGGCATCAACAAGTGGCTCAAAACTGCTCGTTTTCTATGCCACAACTTCCTGACTGCCATCCAGTTTCTCAGAAAGCAAATTCACAAAAAGGAGGAACATAAAAATAAAAAAGTTGCCCATTGTGAGAGCGATCTTAGGGCCATCAGGGGATGGGAACAGTCTCTTTGGCAACAGTAGTGAAACAAGCACACAGACGGCTGTAAAATAAGCCTGTTTTGTGAGGTAGGAACATGTTGCCCTGACCATGCGGGGCTCATTAATGAGACATTGAAAAGATCATGATTCATGGCTTGCTAAAGAGAGATCTAGAAATCTGTCAATTTAAACATCACAATGAATTCTAACACACACACACGAGATGTTAGTTGGGTTTTGGAAATAAAGTGAAGTAATCTTACTATCATGCTATCAAACTGTTTTATTGCCATTTTATTTCAAATAAATAAAAGTTTTCATAGTTCATAGTTTTCATAATTTTCTAAATCAACATAATGCAATTCATTTTATAAATCTGGGATTTAAAATCCCATTTGTTTTAGGATTTTGAAAAATGTAGAACAGAAAAGTTAAAACATGAAACAAAAAACAAGAACTATTTCTAGGTCACAAATCAAATGTAAGCAAATTTGTGACATTGACCATGTTAACGCCATGATTAACTTTGTACAAAAAGTCCTTACTTCCACAGAAGCACACATACCAAATGTTAAGAAATGATCAAATATATGTTAGTTTTTCAATTCAATATTTCACTTAAAATGTAATGCTAAAGTAATTAGTTTAATTACATTTTAAAACTGCAATATTTTTTAATGAAGCATTTTGACAACAGTAGTGTCTTCAGACTTTTGACATTGTATTAGCTATGTGTGTATAGATCAAAGTTCACGCTGTGTTTTTATATAGGCTAAACTAACATGTCTTTATTTCATTGTACATATTAAGCAAGCCACATCAAAATGAAAAGATTAAATCTGGCTATCAGCACGAGTTTTCCAAATATCTTGACGTACACATGACACTCTAAATTATATTCAGAAACTAAAGTGAAACTATAAATGACAAGTATTTGAATGAAACGCACTGTTTCATTCTCTAATCGCCCTGTTAAGGCGAATGCTCTGTGGACAAACTACTTAAGTGGCTAGAGATTATAAATCAATGATGGTTTGTTATTCTGTTCATTTAAACAAAGGGGAGCCACATAAAAAGCCATTAAAATGACACGTGAATTGGCAAACAAACTGTTTAATTTGCATCTGCACAGTGAAGGGGGCTGCGAGACAGTGACGTTGGGGCAAATTTACATCTGATTTGAGTTTAATGGGGCGTAGCGGGCCTACTGCCTGGTCCCCATGGAAGCCAATCTTTTTTCAAGATTTTCAACAGGCCAAAATGTTCCTTTTTTGTTAATTTCAAATGTCATGTGATCCCAATGTGGATGGGGCTTGTATGTATCAATTTGTTTCTGTTGCTGGGTCTCCAATAGCCTAGCAATGAATATATGGGCCATTGAGTCCAGCCACACAATGGCCCCAGCTGATGCGGTTGCCACAGAGACACGCCCACACAAAGGGCAGGAATGATGACATATGGTCCCAACCTGCCTGGTCAGAAGACCCCCAATAGCCCTGACTGCATTGGCTGACAAAACCCTTGAGCTGGCCATTTATCTGTGCCCACTCATTTCATGCTAAAATAAACTTTTTATAAAGTTTCTATTAGCCCATGCATGAGGTGTAAAACAGAGGCTCCAAAGCCACCATGGAAAGTAGAGAAATTCATCATTAAGCGATTAACCAAGGCTTTTTTACCACCTGCTCCTACATTTATATGGACATTACTGACAGCTTTCCCATTCAGAGCATATCAAAAGCAATGTATTCTTAAAATTCTTAAACTAGCATGCAGTACATATTTAAATTTAAAAGAAAAAAAGAAGATTATTTATTTAATATATTTTATACAGCTTTGTGACTGAAACTGTGGCCATGCATGAGAAAATGTTCTCTGCAGCTATAAAAAACTTTTCAGATTCCTGAAACATGTCTTCTTCTGTTTGTTTGTGTCTCAAGTCCAAACGAGTAAGTGCAGTACTGGCAGTTATGTCAGTCTTTCTCATGGAATGATAAGACAATTGCTCAGAGACCATTAAATGCAGTGAGTGCCAAGCATCTAAATTCTTTGGATGGCTGAAGTGGAACAGTTCACCCCCTGGAGTTTGTGCAGACACTCAATATTTTAATGGTCACAAAGAGAGAGTGAACATACTTGTAAGGGGAAAAAGTAGCAACATGGCATAACACCCAGCATTTCAACTGAAATTAGATAATGCTTGTTAATATATGGATGAAGTTTGCTAATATGTGAACTATAATAACAATTAATCCATTGTGTTTAGAAGGCTTCTTGACCCCACCCCCCGAACAACTGTGAATTATGAAATGCCATTTTTAAACATGCCATTCACTCAAAGTAAATAACAAAAACAATGTTCCAATTCAGAAAGATGATGATGAAGAAGTCCAACATTGATCACTTTAACACCTTCAAAATAATTTTAGGGTCAGACCCAAAGGAATGCAAAAATCTGTTTAAAATGTATTATTATATTGAAGATATGATTATTTTTTTTAAGGAGATTTGTGTTTCTGGAGTAACCATAATTTTATTTTACCCATATTTATTTATTTCTTTATTTATTTTTTATGTGTCTGATGACCCACAAATCAAACCTATTGTTAGAGGTGCGATATGTAACATTTTTCATGTAATATTCGCCTTTTTTTTTTTTTTGCCAATGTGTGAACGGCTTGTAACGCAACTTAAAAAAAGAGCCCTTCCCAGACTTCCTAGGTTGCCTATTAAAGCCTGTAGACTGATTTTCATGCAAAGGGAGCGGGTCGCTTTTGCCGGGAAAATCCAAAGGATGTGACGTTTATGCGTACTCGAGAGCCTTGCCTCAGTGCTTCCACTATTCAACAGCGTCAACAGTCTGCAACACTAGGTCACGTTATCTTAGAGACAGAATCCAGCAAACGTCCGGCTCCCAGCACAACACCGACTCCTACACAAACTCCGAGTAAGCCAAAAAAATAAAAAAATAAAAATGTATCTACTGAATCCCGTCTGGCTAAGCGGGAATGTGATCGTGGTCGAGCGAAAACTAGAGTGAACATTGGCAGGGCATTTGATTCCTGGAGGACCTTCATTCGGTTTTGGGGATCAAAACCGACCCTGAATTGGCGTTCTTCTTATTGGACAGGTAAGCTTATATAACTGCAAAGCATGTGAAATATAGTGCCATAAGGATTGATCTGTGTAATTTTAGCAAACTTGATCTTGCCTGCTAGTGCTAACGAATTGCAAGCTACCTTGCTTCGTAACTTTCAAATAATTTAAACGATCTTCTCTTTATGCTAAAAGTCAGGTTAATGTCAATGTTAATCTGTAATTACTCAGCAAGGTAAACTACAATAACACATGAAATGAATGCTAGACAATGTTCAAGATAATGCAAAAAGACCCATTCATTAGTGTAACGTAACTTGGTTATACAGAAAATATATACATTCTATTATTATAAAACAATAGCGCATCGATATATCAAAATGTCAGTTGTGATGGAATCACATCAATACTGAATTGTGTCAACATATTTATAATGTACAGTCTATTTTATAAACAGCTACTGTCATCATCCACCAAATTTAGCTAACAGCTATTGATAAAGCTGGCTAGCTAGCTAACGCCGACATAGGATATTGTATAAATGCAGTCAATGTATCATGCAAAGAAAAGTGATCACTTCAAACTACAGTCTCGCATAGTCAGACCTATATCCACACTTTGTTTTAGCCCTGTTCCAGCACTGGAGAGTCAAATATAATATGCAGTCTCAAAGTTTCAAGTAAAACAATCATAACTGTGTAATTTCAATTATGCTGCCTCATCTGTCAGCATGATGCCGGTGAATCACGTTCAATCTCTTTGTTTTGGTCGATGCTCGTGTCCCTATGGAGTGTGTGCATGCGATCACGAGCAACAGGCAGCTGGTTGCAGTTCACTTAACGGCCACAGGTATCATTAATAACAAGGGTTTCTGAACCTTATATACTGCACCTTTAACATAACTAATAGTCTCTATTACTTTTCTGGACCAAAACATTTTGGCCCATTTGTTGTCCTTTTCAAAAGCAATTAACCAAAATTTAGGATATCTGAATGCAACCTCCACCTTAGATCACTGTCTTTGAAGATCTGTTTTGTATTTCATTTTCTCGTTTTGCACTGAATGGGGGAATATTTATAACCTACTACCTTGCAATCTCTTCAAACATCTATTTAACAGCCACTTACATACATAGACTTCTGTGAAATGCACCTTAAAATGCTCACTTTTGGCATTAACTTTAAATAGCATAATAAATCCTGTGAATTGGACAAACAAATGATTGAGTGACAAGGTAACTGTGGTTGCATACTGAACCAGAGCTGAATGTGAAAATAACAATGGGTGAATAAATTAGCTGGTTCAAAGACAAACAGGAAAAAAATCTGATATGGTCCAAAGTTATTGACAGAGGACAAAAACTGATTTTTGATAAAGGACAGATCTTACAAACTTATTTTGCTTTTCACTACATTTTCCCCAAAGATAGACACTGCAACTAGAAAGAAATAAACATCAAAGAAAGAAAAAAGTATTGCAAGGAAGTGGCACAGATTCGCTGCTAACTGGATTTGCTGAGATAATCTGAGTTTGAATAAGACATCTAGCTGTCTCTGTGGATTACTCATTGAGAATTAGATGATGTCATCACATATATTTGTCTCACGGGGGGCTGGGGAGTGAACACTGAAAAGGGATAAGAGCCTTCTTCTTAAACTCCACATGACACAATAAAAAAAAAGAGTGAAAAGAAAAATATTGATACATAAGCTAAAAATTTTGCTCTATACATCTTAAACTTTTTTACTCAGGTATAATCACAACTGAACACGATATTCATCATGAATTGCAGAACTGCCATTTCATATTCATGCTGTATTTTTAAAGAGTCAAAACTGTGGATGGACGGACAGACAGACAGATAGATAGATAGATAGATAGATAGATTCAGTCTAGGTGGATGGATTGATATACAGTTGTGTTCAAGTTTGCATAACCTGGCAGAAATTGTGAAATTTTGGCATTGATTTTGATAATATGACTGATCATGCAGAAAAACTGTCTTTTATTTAAGGATAGTGATCATATGAAGCCATTTATTATCACATAGTTTTTTGGCTCCTTTTTAAATCATAATGTTAACAGAAATCACCCAAATGGCCCTGATCAAAAGTTTACGTACCCTTCAATGTTTGGCCTTGTTAAAGACACACAAGGTGACACACACAGGTTTAAATGGCAATTAAAGGTTAATTTCCCACACCTGTGGCTTTTAAAATTGCAATTAGTGTCTGTGTATAAATAGTCAATGAGTTTGTTAGCTCTCACGTGGATGCACTGAGCAGGCTAGATACAAAAAGACCGTGTGGTTGTTTCAAGGAGTACAATACTCGTTGACCCCTCTCCAAACATAGCGCTTATGGTTGTGACCATAAAGCTCTATTTTGGTCTCGTCACTCCAAATTACAGTGTGCCAGAAGCTGTGAGGCATGTCAAGGTGTTGTTGGGTATATTGTAACCGGGCTTTTATGTGGCATTGGCGCAGTAAAAGATTCTTTCTGGCAACTCGACCATGCAGCTCATTTTTGTTCAAGTATCGTCGTATTGTGCTCCTTGAAACAACCACACCGTCTTTTTCCAGAGCAGCCTGTATTTCTCCTGAGGTTACCTGAGGGTTTTTCTTTGTATCCTGAACAATTCATCTGGCAGTTGTGGCTGAATTCTATCTTGGTCTACCTGACCTTGGCCTGGAATCAAGAGATCCCCGAATTTTCCACTTCTTAATAAGTGATTGAACAGTACTGACTGGCATTTTCAAGGCTTTGGATATCTTTTTATATCCTTTTCCATCTTTATAAAGTTCCATTACCTTGTTACGCAAGATTTTTGACAGGTCTTTTCTGCTCCCCATGGCTCAGTATCTAGCCTGCACAGTACATCCACGTGAGAGCTAACAAACTCATTGACTATTTATACACAGACACTAATTGCAATTTAAAAAGCCACAGGTGTGGGAAATTAACCTTTAATTGCCATTTAAACCTGTGTGTGTCACCTTGTGTGTCTGTAACAAGGCCAAACATTCAACGGTTTGTAAACTTTTGATCAGGGCCATTTGGGTGTTTTCTGTTACCATTATGATTTAAAAAGGAGCCAAACAACTATGTGATAATAAATGGCTTCATATGATCACTATCCTTAAATAAAAGAGTTTTTTTGCATGATCAGTCATATTTTCAAAATCAATGCCAAAATTTCACAATTTCTGCCAGGGTATGCAAACTTTTGAGCACAACTGTATATTGAAACTCTTTCCTTTGTAAAACGTGAATGCAGTGAAAATTGATGCAGAAGTTTTTCTACCAATCTAACCAGTAAAGATCCTAACAAATCCTATTTCAACAGACACACCAGAATGGAAAACTGAGTTGAAGCTGAATGGCTAGTGGTCTCTCCTGCTTATTCACACACACACACACACACACACACACACACACACACACACACACACACACACACACACACACACACATTCTTTATTGTCTGTCCCCAGATGTTTCCTCTGGTGCTCAGAAAGTCAAAGTTTTTCTAGGTTCCATGGTGTGAGGCTGACATAGGTGTCTTCCAAGATTTTTTTTCTTTTGCAGTCTATTCATTCAACAGATATTACAAAGCTCTCCAAATATGTCTGGTTAGCCCTGTTCCATCACTTTAATTAGCAGTACTTCTGTCTACTGGATGGTCGCCTCCATTGAAGGCTACTCAATGGCCCTAGTCATGTTCAACTCTCGACCAGCCTAAATAAGAAGGGTCAGGGAGCCATACACCCCACTGGGTGCAAACAGTCCCTTAGGAAATTATCCAATGCTACCGTCTGACAGTTTATGTATTGATTTGTCATAAAATGTCATGAGTGACAATAGCCTGTTCAAAAACACACATATAAAGGAGCCTGAATGACACAAATCCAAAACATAAAGGATAATGCATAAACTGTCCTTGATTTAACATCTGGGCTAAAAAATATTTAAAAGGAAGTGTGACATTCCAGACTGATAGGCCCAGCAGTACAAAGCAGCATGCGAACAATAAACTTTCCCTCAATTGGAATCGCCTCAGAAAATATAGGAAGTGCAAGGCTGCACTGGGCTGTTTTCTCTCCTGCACTGTTGTGTCTAAGTATTTGGATTTGGCCATGGAAACATGGAAATTGTGGCAAGTGGCCACATCAAAAGAATGGGATGCTACAGTAAATGTGATAAACAGATACTGGTGAGCCGGACTCATGAAAGATGAAAAAAGCACTGATGTCAATGAACGGAAGCCATAGGTCTACCAAGCAGGAATGTATGAGTGCAGCCATGCAGGCAGACACCGGGAGGTGGTGGATGTACTGGTCAACCTCACTTAGAGGAAGTAATCTTGCATTCAACTCTAGATTGAATCAGATACTGTGGTTTACTCAACTTTACGCCTATATATAGAGTGCTGTGTACTGCAGCAATGCAAAGTGTGTTTGTGTAAATGGGTTTAAGAAATGCAAGTGTCAAATGAGGAAAAGACGAAGTCATACCTTAAGTTTGATGGACAGCAGCTCAAGAAAAGCCTGAATGATTTGTCAATTGACAGAGATGGACACAAAGAGGTATTGATTGAGGTATTGATTGGCTGGGTAGAAAAGAGACAACACAATGCAGTAGACTGCGTGATGGGGAAACAATCAATAGAGTGGTTCTGCTCCAGGGATCCTCTTCACTATTGCATACAGTGAGGCATGGACCAATGACAAACACTGACACTCAGAGTGGAAACCCCGCTTAGTATCTCAACCTCTCACACCCACATCCACTCCTTTGTGCGCAAACAGTCTTGAAACCATCTTTTACCCAAAATTCAAAGTGCACTACCATCCCTGAAATCACACATTTTCACTTAGTCTCTCTTAGACTCTCTGATATGGTGCTTTCCTCTGTTATGACTCACACTGTATTACAATACGTGCATTATGCCCTCTTGGCTCAAGAACATGACTGGATGTGGAAATGGGTAATAAATGTGGTGTCACTATTTATGCTATAAAGTTTTCTGCAGTCATTTGCTGTTCTGTTGTAATGAGCTCACTTTCCAATGCTAAAATGATTTAAAATGTTTAACATGCTAAACAGAGACATTCTTGGGAAAGAAAAATGAAAAGAATTTTTTTTTATAATCAGCCTACTACATTTGTAAATAACACAGTGAAAGGCTAGCTTTTGTTGTTGAGACGCCTGGATGAATGGGTGTAGGTGTAGTTTGCTTGGGTAATCTAGTTTGATTAGATTTGTCATGGATTTGTCCCATAATACCTTCATGCTGACAGAAGCCTGCACATGAGCAAGTAAAGGCATAAGGTTAATGGCATAAATTAATGTATGTTTTGTGATATGGAACTTAAGCTAGCACTTTTGAAGGCAGATACACAAAGGAAAGGAATTAGAAGATTAATATGTGCTACCGCACAGTAAAAAATGAAGCTGTAAAATCAATTATGTGTTAGGACATGCAGATCTTGAAGATACTTGAAATACTTTTCAATAATCTTGGAAAGCCGACAACAAATGCATCCAGAATAATACAAAAAAAAAAGAAGACGTGAGATTCTTGAGCTGAACCAACATACGTATTCACAAGCCCACCAGTAAGGATTAATTCACCAAGGAAACATGAAGTACAGAGTATCACCCTGTATTATTTGCGTGTGTGTGTGTGTGTGTGTGTGTGTGCCCAGCTGTGCTCTGATTTCGCCCTGCCATTCACTAGGTGCCTTTGTTTGCAGTGAAGCCTTTCTCTTATTGACACTTGACTCGACTGTTTCATGCATGAGAATCAACACCATAAAAATCACAGAGTGGAAGGCACACTGCTCTGCATTTACCATAAGAAGTGAAAGGCAAAAAAGACGAGTAAACTTTACCTTCCCGTTGGAATAAAAGAGAGGATAGAAATAAAAAAAGGGAGACAAGCACTCATAACTGTGTCCATCCCCATCTGGACAGAGACCTGTCACAGTCTGAGTCAAGAGCCTTTCAAAAGGGTAGATCCACATGAGGTTGCATGATAAAGAGGGGAAGAAAAACAATTTGATCTTTTGACAAGGTGAGGAGGAGGAAAAGCGCAGGACGAGAAAGCTCCCAGGCACCTTTTCAAAAGCTGGTAACATCTGGTGAGGGGATTTGTTTTGTAGTTTCATTTTTACTTGTCTTTGTAACGTACACCCTAGCAACCCTGTATCTGATAGTGCCCTTCCAGATACCATGACATCCTGTATGAGGACAATGAGCCACACGACTGGATAAGTGGAAAAATTAGGCTGTCTGTCACAAATCCATCATACTGTATATACACACACCTAAATACATATTCTCTTAACATAGAGGGCGTGAATAGATTGGTCTTTACCAAAAAAATATTATTCTCTCATTATTTAATCACTCTCATGCCATATCAAACTCACATGACTTTCTTTTGTTTGCGGAACATAAACAAAGACATTTTCAGTTTTTGTTTTTTTCCATTCAATGCAAGCCAATGGGGTTCAAAACTTTCAGGCTTCAAAAAGCACATAAAGACAGCATAAAAGTAATTCAATCCAATCCAATTCTTCTAAAGTGACATGGTAGCTTTGAGTGAGAAGTAGACCAAAATAAATCCCTTTTTACTTACCTCTTCCGGTAACAACGTTCAGTGCACCTACACAAAGATTTATTAGTGTCAAATTGAATAAATATGTCAACTGCGCTAAAATATATTTAACAGCACAAAAAATGTAATTTCAAACATTATTTTCTCTGGCAGCTGTACTGCTTTTACATACACAGATCAGCCACAACATTAAAACCACCTGTCTAATATTGTGTTGGTCCCCCTCATGCTGCCAAAACAGCGCCAACCCGCATCTCAGAATAGCATTCTGACATGTTATTCTTCTCACCACAATTGTACAGAGCGGTTATCTGAGTTACAGTACAGTTACTTTTTAAGTTCAAACCAGTCTGGCCATTCTCTGTTGACTTCTCTCATCAACAAAGCATTTCCGTTCACAGAACTGCCGCTCACTGGATGGTTTTTTTTTGTTGTTTTTTTGGCACCATTCTGAGTAAATTCTAGAGACGGTTGTTTGTGAAAATCCCAGGAAATCAGCAGTTAGAGAAATACTCAAACCAGCCCATCTGACACCAACAATCATGCCATGGTCCAAATCACTGAGATCAGATTTTCTCTCCATTCTAATGGTTGATGTGAACATTAACCCTTTAAAGCCTGAGCCCAAAATTCCAAAAATTCCATTCTGTGCCAGAATATGATTTTCATATCCATTTTCATATTACATTCATATTCATGTAACATCACACACCTGAACTGTATATACCATATTGAAGAGAAGAACTAGGGCTTTCAAATGATATAAATATATGTATGATTATTTTAGGCTAATCATCCTTTGTCAATAAAATCTCACACAGCAATTTTTACAAAAATCTTCTCCGGCCACCATCAGACAACTGCATTTTCAACCATTTTAATTACAAGCTAGAGGGAAACTTAGAGTGTATGAAATATACATAATTTTGTGGGCAATATAGAATAGCAGACAGATTATAATCTGCTGTTTAAAAGTTATGATCATTCTAGTGATTAGTGGGAAAACGGAATAAAACAAACGTTTAGAATGTTAAGATTCATTTCACATGACCACTCCTCAAATACTCATTTTGAGCACCTGTAATAATAAATTGAGATTGCATCTGAAATTGAAGGACACAAACACTGAAATATACATTTAATGTGTTCAATAAAACACACACTTTATTTAATCTGAACATTAGAATTACACAAGAATTACACAGCAAAACATACAAAATCAAACTTTCGAACTATCTACAGCAAATACATTTTTAATAAAGAGTGCAGGAAGGAATAAATATAAATTCATAAATACTCAACAACTGCAATACCTGTGGAGAGAAAAAAGGGAGAAAAGAGGGGAGGGGGAGGATGACAACACCAGTAAACACAGCCTAACCTAGGCCCCTTCGCGAAACTGGTCACACTCAGCTAAGTGTCAAGACTGAAAACAGTTCCTATCGCGAACCAAGCAAAGTATTTTGCCATTACATTCCAGCGCGCAACAAGCTCCTTTAGTTTTATTTTCAGTCCTACTTTTCTGATAGCATAGCCAACATCTCTTTAGGGACATGGGCTGTGTGGAGTGATGACGAAGGAGGAACTACAGGCTTTAGTGTATGAAAAGGGAAACTTGTGTGAATATCGATACCTCCCAGCTGATGAGCCAGGTTTTCTCTGAAATCTATCTGGGTTAAGTTCACCAGCCTACGCTCATCCCCTGATGCCGCATGAACGTGTTGCCATTCCTTAAACAATATGAAACTATTGACGATGGCAATGTCTATGAAAAAAAAAAAAAAGAGTCTTCCACCACTTCTGAGTTTTTTGTAGGACATCATAAGATTTTATCATTTGGTCTGACCTATCAACACCGCCCATGTTTTTGTTATAATCGCTGATGACAGTGGGCTGGAGGGCTACTTCTTTTGTCCAGTCGCCATCATTTTTTACAAACCAAGTAATTTCGGTTGAGCCATTCGCATTGTGGAAATTGGAGAGGCATGTAACTGCACGCGTGTCCTTCCACTGAATTACAAGTATATTCCCCTCAATCCTACACCACCTCATATCCCCATGAGCTGTCTTGCGTTCCCATCTTTTGATGTCTTTAAATTCTGCAGGAAACAGTTTACGATTCACCCCTATATAACACTCCACTCTCCCTTCATTCTTTGTCTGGTATCAATGCAGTATACAGACTCACTTGCCTTCTACTTACCTAACTCTTCAGACGCCATTTCAGCGTGCTCACTTGAAGATTCCTCTCCAGCGTTATTCTGAAGTTTGTTCCAAGTCTCCTCTCCAGCGTCTCCTTTCCCTCGTGTAATTCTCCAACCCAAGTAATACTTCAACCTGCAAATACAATAACCTCCATCACGTACTATTGTCTGTTCCTGAACCAATCTGCTCTTACTTCACTCACCTGCTAATTGCTGTCTGTGTGTTTGTTCCAATAAATACCTGCATTTGGGTTCACCACCGTCTTCGAGTCTGGGTTACTATCACAGGTGTATAGCTTTATGCAAAAAAATAGTGATATCCACAAAACAATGACAAAACAGAGATTAAAACAAACATTTAATAAAGGGTTGACATATGCATTCGTCAGGTCTCTCTGTCCTCTCTCACACATGGAGCATTGCAGTGTTTGCAGCGTATTGTTTTTTTTATTCAAAGAGCGCTGGTACCTTTACTATAGTCTCCTTCAACCCTCTGTGATTTGCGGTTCAAGCTGATCTGGAGAAATGTGCTCGGAGTGGTGAAACCAGCCATTGCTTTCTCACATTGGCTTGGGATAAATTAAAGCTTGGAGCACTTTTATTTCACCGAATTGTGAAGTAGCTGTACACAGTAATGTTTAGAATATTTCTTCTTCTGTCTCTGAAAATGTCTGGACTTTAAAATCTTCTTCCAAACACTCATTTAAAGTGAAGTTTCAGGAACTACCTGTAGGCAACTTAACACGTATAACCGAAAACTAGCGAGCCAGATTATTTCAAAACTGAAGCACACACTGAAACACTGTGCAGGCTTCAAGAAGGAAATGCTTTGATGCTGCATGTGACTACCAGACACTCAATCCTGGTATCATAATACATCAATAAGTTGTAGCATTTACATTGTAAATGTTCATTTAACCTGTGAATGCATTTTCAAAATATCCCAAACTGGGCGTAAAAAACGCAAACCTAGCAGTCCTATGTCTGGTTTGTGTGCACCGTTCTGCATGTGCGTCAAGCGCGAGGATGTGTGACAAGCTTCTCTCATAAACACACATAGGAGAGCTGGCCGAAAGTGATGATTTTTGGTGAATAAGGACTGAATTTTTGGTTTCTCACCCAAAGCAATTGCATCACTTTAGAAGACATGGATTAAAACACTTGAGTCATATGGACTACTTTTATGCTGCCTTTATGTTGTTTTTGGAACATATTGACTTACATTGTATGGACAAAAACACAATGCACACCCAAATCAGTCATACAAGTTTGGGACAGCATGATGGTGAGTAATCTAAATAATTATTTTTTATTTTTGGGTGAACTTTTCCTTTAGAAGTGAAGTTTGTAATTTTTGCTTTACTGGTGTAATGGGAGCCAGCTGGTATGTGATAGCTGTGAGGTATGTGTAAACCTCATGCCCCTGACCTCAAGAGGCGCATTTGTGACTGATGCAAGAGGCTGTAGCCTTTAGTCCCTCGTTAGTGCATCTGCCTCTCATGCTTGCTGAGGCCAGTTTGAATCCCGGTCGAGCAGGACCGGTTGCACCGGCAATAAATGGAATTGTAAAAAAAAAAAAAAAAGACTGAATTTGAAACAGCCGTTCTGAACACTCCCCAGCCTTCCACTTTAGTCAAGTTATCTTGACAAATTTAGCTAAGATAGGAGAAAGTATTTTAACATGAATGGACAATAAGTTTGGTCAATGCAGTATTTTCTTGTTCCCAGGTTATATTATCAAAGTCACCTACTTGATGGGAAAATGCCATGTCACATGCTGTAAGTTATTGTTCGACACGGTCTCTTGCTGTTTTGTTTTCAGGGAGTGCACTAACAGGGGAGTGAAGATCCTGTGTTTGCACACACACACACACACACACACACATTCTCACAGATGGTTTGAAAAGACTGACGTGAGTCAGAGCATTGAGCAGTTATTCTCAGGTGTCCATCTAGGACATGTCTGGGCTTGTGGTGAGACAGCGGCTGATTCACCACCCATGCAAGGGGCAGATTTCCTACTCCCACTAACTGTGCCCTCACCATGACCCTTACATGCATGTTGCCAGCCTGGTAAATACATGAGAACTAAATTTTCACATCAAGTGGTAAGAGGATGTGAAAATGTATGGCAATGTCCATAACGTCCACAACTTTCAGTTAAGAAAATAACTGAAATTAAATTATGACGTTCACCGCAAAAGCACAAATGGGACAAACAAAACAAAAAGAAGCGAATGCACAAAAACACTTTGGTTAAACTCCTTCCGGAATTTCACAAATTCCAAAGGACACCCTGGTTACTATTCATAACATAAACGTGATTCAATAGATTTCCTGAAACCCGTTTGTACTGAAGAGTTTGCCCAAATGTAGAGGCTTTTTTACTGAGTAGCATTGCATGTACTGTTACTGATCTATATAGGCCTACTTGTTTTTTTGTTTGTTTTTGTTTTTACATTAAATGAATAAATAAATTACTCTCATGCCATTCCAAACCTGTATTCTTATGAAAGATACAAAAGAAAATCTTGGGGTCTGTTGCACATTCATGAGTGCTATGACGGAATTGCCTGTTTACGTGAGAGCTCGCACTGTTTTTGGTGCTAAACCTATCATATGCCTTTAGAAGACTTGGAATATGATGCACAAGTCGCAAGGACTATTTTAAGATATTTTGTGGTCTTTTTAAGCTTTAAAGCGGGTCCCAATAAACTGCCATTGCATTGATTAGACGGACTGGAATACTTATTAAAAATTGTCCTTTTGTTTTCCTCATTAAGGTTTAGAACAACATGTGGGTGAGTAAATGATGACTTGATGAATTTTTATTATCAAGTCTTTGAATTTTCATTTTTGGGTGAACTATTCCTTTAAAGGGTTAGTACACCCAAAAATGAAAATTCCCTCATCATTTACTCACTCTCATGCCATCCCAGATGTCTATGACTTTATTTCTTCTGCTGAACACAAATGAAGAATATCTCAGCAGGTCCATACAATGCAAGTGAATGGGTGCCAAAATTTTAAAGCTCCAAAATTCACATAAGGGCAACATAAAAGTACTGCAGATGACTATGGTGGTTAAATCCATATCTTCTGAAGCAGTATGATAGGTGTGGGTGAGAAACAGATAAATATTTAAGTAATTTTTTCTTCACTTTCACTTTCCCCTTCTTCTGTTTTTGGTGATTCACATTCTTCGTGCATATCGCCCCCTACTGGGAAGGGAGGAGAATTTATGCTAAAAATTACTTACATTTTGATCTGTTTCTCATCCACACCTATCATATCGTGTCTGAACACATAGATTTAACCACTGGAGTCATATGGATTACTTTTATGTTTCCTTTATATTCACTTGCATTATATGGACCAACAGAGCTGAGATATTCTTCTAAAAATCTTAATTTGTGTTCTGCAGAAGAAAGAATGTCATACACATCTGGGATGGCATAAGGGTGAGTAAATGATGAGTACATTTTCATTTTTGGGTGAACTATCCCTTTAAGCTATTCTCTCATGAGCTAAAATAGCTTAAATTGTAAGAATGGTGGATAAAAAGAACAGCTCAGAAACTGGCATTAAATACAAAAATGCATGAAATTGGCTGAATCAAAAATCTAATAAATCTTCATGTATTGTGAGTTTACACTCACCCTTCATGTTTCAGTCTTGGTATTTATCTCTAAAAGTCTGTCTGTAATATAAGAACTTCCTTAAAATAGCTCAACAGCTGACCAGTCAGATCCACATAAACAAAGGGTCCACAAGATGATTAAAAACATAAATAAAAATATGTCCAAATTTAAAAGCAGTCTTCTTCAAGGCCACCAAGGAGATGGGATTATAAATACTTGGAAAGACCTCCTGACTATCAGGGGGTGATCGTTACTTTCTTGAAATCTGCACTATTTGCAAAGCCTTCAAAGACTGAACACCATGGCTTGAAACCACAGATTGTGCTGAAAAGCAAAATTTGGACTGGAAATATGTCCTGCAGACAACTGACAAGGATCTGCAGACCTTGCAGCTACTTGAGCTGTGATATTTGATAAGGAATGATGGTGCGTCCCTACCAGTGTTGGGTGTAACGCGTTACAAAGTAACGTGTTACTGCAATCACATTTTTTTTTTAAATGGCTGTAACGGCGTAATGTAATGCGTTACCTTTAAAATTGAGTAATCTGATTACAGTTACAGACATTAATAAAATTACGTTACTTAGGTTACCCATTTATTTCTAAGACAACAATATTAATCAAGTAGAATACATTTGAAAATGTATTACGTTCCTATGTTAGTACTTTTAGGTGTTGCTGTGTCTGCTAATGAGCATGCACTCTAACAAACCGCCATCTGTAAAGCTGTGTAAACACACACATGCTGCACATGTACACACACAAACAGACATACTGTACATGCAGACATACACATGATGCAACACAAGCAAACCGAAAAGAAACAACAAGCATTCAAATACACAATGGTTTTACTATCAAAGCTGATTGCAAATGTGTTTTCAGAAAATAGAGCTTTCACACCAACACAAACACAGGTAAACAAACTTACTGTACACATACATGCCACACACAGTTAAGAAGGTTGTAGGTAGCGGGGACACACACACACACCTGAGGATACTACTACATTACAGCATATTTGAGATAAGAAAGTTAAGCTGCATTTTTAGAAATGCATTGGATCTCTTTAGCCAAGTTGTCTTTGTCATGTTTCTATAATTTTGTTATTATTTTTAGTCAATATTAATGTACTAAAAGAGCTATTAGTGTCACATTTGTATTTTTCACAGGTTTGATTGGTTTTAGAAAGTAAATTCAAAATAAATTAATTATTAATCTGATTAGTTGCCCCATGAAGTAATTAGTAAAGTAATCAGATTACAATTTTTAGAGAAGTTATCAGTAGTGGATTACTTTTTTAAAGTAACTTATCCAACTGTAATGTTTAATGTGTGTTCATGTATATCATGTCTTTTATTTTGTATTCTAGTTCCTGTTTCATGTCGTGTTCCCTAGTCATGTGATTCCCTCCATGTTCATGTGTCTTGTTTTCATTGGTTCATTTGTCTTGTTATCAGTTCTGTCTGTTCATTGGCCATCTTTGTCATGTGTTCTCCCATATCTTTAAGCCCTCATGTTTTCCATTGTCCCATGTCAGGTATTATGTTTGGTAATGTTGATTTATGTCAAGTCAAGTTTTAGTCAAGTCTATTCAAGTTCATGTTTATGTTTCACGTTTATAGTTAGGCTTTTTTGGATTTCACTTTTGTAAATAAAATTGCACTTGGGTTCTTCACATCATCGTCTTCGTCATTGCCAGCAGCCACTCGTTACAACAACACTAGTCCCTATGTGTGTCCTCTTTGAATCCTCCCTACCCTTCCACTTGACTCCTGCTACTAGGGAGAGATCAAAATCAAGAACAGATATTCACTGTAATAAAACAACTGTCAAAATCTCCTCAAACAAAGTAATGTAAGTATAGCGTGGTCAAGTATATTTTGTAGTCTGGATGAGATTGTTCAAAACAACAATGCAAATGCACTATAACAAAGGCTTGGTGAAATCTGTTTGTTGCTTTGCATAAACCTGTGTTAAGGGTGACCACAGTTTGCTAGCTGCAGTGTGTGGTTTGCTATAACAATGGGATCTTGATTCCTTTGGTCAATTATGTAACAGCCCAGGTTATTAAAGCTTACCCAAAATGTGTTCATGAAGTTCACAATCCTCTGTGTTTCCAGATAAGGAACTAAGTCTGGATCTCAAGCAATTTTGCTGATGACTGTGTATTTCTTGACTCCTTGGGCAACATGTGCTGAAGGAGAAAGGAGTGTCAGTCTCCTCTGGTTCTTTTCGGGACCCTTGCCTCCCACCTTTCTTCCACAGCTTCCATATCCAAGCATGCAGAGCATTTCCTCCTCCTACTTGCGAGTGCGGCTTTGAACTACAATAAATTTAGACGGGGTAACATGTAAGATGTTGCGGGTTTTATACAGTGAAGGTGTAACAGGGTAAACGGGCAAGGAAGAGGTGAGAACCGGCTTGACAATATAAATAATAGTTTAATAATAAACTTGAACAAAAAGACACGAACATAAACACATGCAGGGCAGCTGACCGTAACTCACTCACTCACTCACTCACTCACTCACTCACTCACTCACTCCTCTCTCTCTCTCTCTCTCTCTCTCTCTCTCTCTCTCTCTCTCTCTCTCTCTCTCTCTCTCTCTCTCTCTCTCTCTCTCTCTCTCTCTCGAACTGCCACCTCCGGTCGCCTTTATCCCTTTCGGGCTTGATTAGCCTGATTAGGGGCCTGATTGTGCAGCATCACCACCCGGCCCTGCCCTCCTCCCTGCCACAGTAGGCAAAAGTGTAATAATATGCATATGTTCCCTATTACCTTAGACAATCCCCTGACATGCACCTCTCTTGGATAAATCTCATTTTAGATAATTAAATCATAGAAGAAGATCTGTGTATAGACTAAATGTTATGTTCCTCCTTGTGGTCAAAAAAGACACTAAATTGAGCCTCCACAGATAATCACCACCAATTGCTCATTGACCAGCACACTCCAGGCATCTCCATTTTTATAATCATAACTATTCTGAACAGCTACAGTAAATCCTTTTTTTTTTTTTAAGATACACTATATTGCCAAAAGTATTCGCTCACCCATCCAAATAATTGAATTCAGGTGTTCCAATCACTTCCATGGCCACAGGTGTATAAAATGAAGCACCTAGGCATGCAGACTGCTTCTACAAACATTTGTGAAAGAATGGGCCGCTCTCAGGAGCTCAGTGAATTCCAGCATGGTACTGTAATAGGATGCCACCTGTGCAACAAGTCCAGTCGTGAAATTTCCTCGCTACTAAATATTCCACAGTCAACTGTCAGTGGTATTATAACAAAGTGGAAGCGATTGGGAATGACAGGAACTCAGCCACGAAGTGGTAGGCCACGTAAAATGACAGAGCGGGGTCAGCGGATGCTGAGGCGCATAGTGCGCAGAGGTCGCCAACTTTCTGCAGAGTCAATCGCTACAGACCTCCAAAGTTCATGTGGCCTTCAGATTAGCTCAAGAACAGTGTGTAGAGAGCTTCATGGAATGGGTTTCCATGGCCGAGCAGCTGCATCCAAGCCATACATCACCAAGTGCAATGCAAAGCGTCGGATGCAGTGGTGTAAAGCACGCCGCCACTGGACTCTAGAGCAGTGGAGACGCGTTCTCTGGAGTGACGAATCACGCTTCTCCATCTGGCAATCTGATGGACGAGTCTGGGTTTGGCGGTTGCCAGGAGAACGGTACTTGTCTGACTGCATTGTGCCAACTGTGAAGTTTGGTGGAGGGGGATTATGGTGTGGGGTTGTTTTTCAGGAGCTGGGCTTGGCCCCTTAGTTCCAGTGAAAGGAACTCTGAATGCTTCAGCATACCAAGAGATTTTGGACAATTCCATGCTCCCAACTTTGTGGGAACAATTTGGGGATGGCCCCTTCCTGTTCCAACATGACTGTGCACCAGTGCACAAAGCAAGGTCCATAAAGACATGGATGAGCGAGTTTGGTGTGGAAGAACTTGACTGGCCTGCACAGAGTCCTGACCTCAACCCGATAGAGCACTTTTGGGATGAATTAGAGCGAAGACTGCGAGCCAGGCCTTCTCGTGCAACATCAGTGTCTGACCTCACAAATGCGCTTCTGGAAGAATGGTCAAAAATTCCCATAAACACACTCCTAAACCTTGTGGAAAGCCTTCCCAGAAGAGTTGAAGCTGTTATAGCTGCAAAGGGTGGGCCGACGTCATATTAAACCCTATGGATTAAGAATGGGATGTCACTTAAGTTCATATGCGTCTAAAGGCAGATGAGCGAATACTTTTGGCAATATAGTGTATGTACAAAATCAAACAAAACCCCCATCGGAGCTGGTCTACACATGAAAGTTTGGTCTGGTCTGACCTCAAATACATTCTGCAGACAAATGACAAAGATTTGCAGACCTGGTAGGCAGTTCCCTGAACTCAGATATCTGATGAATAATGAATGAATGAATAAGAAAAGTGCTTTAAATCTAAGGTGGGGTCTCTCCCTGATTATATGATCATGCCAAAAGCAGAATGTCAAATGAGTAGAAGGGGAGCAGTTGTAACATTTTGTACATTTTTGGGCAAATCTCAGAAACCAAATAAAACATTTTTAGCACACTAAGTACACTTTAAGTACTCATACCAACCAAATATTTCCACTATGTACTGTAAATATCTGAACAAATTCAAAATAAGAGAGCATGTGAAATGTTACAATTGACCCTGACCCCTTCACTTTGTGAATGATTTTTGCATGAACTGAAATGCTTGGGTTGGCAAAAGAGAAAAACAAAAGACTAAACACTAGCTGATAATTGGAGTGAATTGCATTGGCAAACATAAAACACTCACTATAACTAAAATGTACAATTTATAGAATCTTTTCATGCTTATTTTTTTTTTCATAAATTGTAAAAGATTTTAACATGGTTAAAATAGGGGCGGTTGTAAAACAATTACAATTGAACCCACCCTGTCTGCCATGATGAAATTGAATAGGCTAACTACACATTTCAGCACTGACACGTCAATCATGCCAACTAGACATTGATCAAAACAAGACTAACAAGATTTGTGTTTCATTTGCATAAAATCTGATGGCACAATCAAAAATGTTCTGTAGATTAAAAAAAATTCACAAAAACACATTTTGTCGATTGGGGTCCGCCTTAGCCTTTTTGCCGTCCTACTGCGGGGACACACTTGTGTAACTCGAGTCTGAAGGAATATAAAGACAATTTTATGGGTCAAAACTCCTGAGGAGACATAGTCTAGTATCTCACAGCAGACGTGGCATGCATGCACCAACTGCATGTGTATGCGCACAGTCAAATGAAGTATACTTTGAAAGGCTGTACTCATATGCTAAAGCCTGGTTTATACTTTGGAAGAAGCCAAACTTTTTTCTCCTGGACAAACTAAAGCACCCTAGGCAAACGAAGCCGGCATTCATACCACGTGCCACGTTGTTTTAAAATTAGTTTGTTAATTGGGGTGATGCCACAGTGTTTAACATACTGTTCCAGTCACAAGTAAAACCAATAATGCACCGTAAAGGATGAATATCGCTCTGTCCCACGTGCAGCTTTAGGACTCTCTGATCACTGTCTGGTTCATCTTCTCCTGACCTACAAGCAGAAACTAAAATCAGAAAAGCTTGTAGTAAGGACTGTAAAGAGATGGACTAATGAAGCAGAGCTGGAACTTCAAGCCTGCTTTGTTTTTGAGGCTGCAGCCACAGACCTGGATGAGCTCAAAGAGACTGTGACATCATATATCAGTTTCTGTGAGGATATGTGCATCCCTACTAGGACATTTTTATCATTCAATAATGATAAACCATGGTTTACAGGAAAACTCAGACAGCTTCATCATGCCAAAGAGGATGCATACAGAAGTGGGGATAAAACATTGTACAACCAGGCCAGGAACACGCTTACTAAGGAAATCAGAGTGGCTAAAAGAAGCTACTCTGAAAAGCTGAAAACCCAGTTTTCAGCCAACAATCCTGCATCTGTTTGGAAAAGCCTAAAAAGTATCACCAAGTACAAAACACCTCCCCCTGCTCTGTAGAGAGTCACATAATGGCTGATGGACTGAATGTGTTTTACTGTAGGTTTAAAAATCCCAGTCTCACACCCCTCTCCCACTCTGATCTTCACTTCACACACACACTAACACCTCCTGGAACCCCCCTCCTGCTACTCAATCTGCACTTATGATCTGTGAGAAGGATGTGTGCTGGGTCTTTCGGAAACAAAAGACTAGGAAACCTTCAGGCCCAGACAGTGTTTTACCTGCCTGTCTGAAAGTCTGCGCTGACCAACTGGCCCCCATTTTCACACAAATCTTCAGGAAACTTCACACTTCTCCAGTGATCTATTGAAGATCTGTGTGAAGATGCAGGCCAGTTGGTCAGCGCAGACTTTCAGACAGGCAGGTGAAACACCGGAGCAGCAGGAAACGTCACACTTCTCCAGTGATCTAAAAAAATAAAATAAAATAAAAAATCACAGGACTTAATGACAACAGACCTGTCACTCTCATGTCTGTGGTTATGAAGTCGTTTGAGAGACTGGTTTTAGCCTACCTGAAGAACATCACTGGACCCCTGCTGGACCCCCTTCAGTCTGCTTACCGAACAAACAGGTCTGTTGATGATGCTGTCAATATGGGACTGCATTATATCCTGCAACACCTCGACAGACCTGGGACTTGTGCAAGGATCCTATTTGTGAACTTCAGTTCAGCCTTCAATACCATCATGCCTGATCTTCTCTCAATCAAACTGACCCAGCTCTCCATGCCCACCTCAGTCTGTCGATGGATCACCAGCTTTCTGACAGATAGGCAGCAGCAAGTGAGACTGGGGAAACTCACATTCAGGACCCTCACTATTAGCACTGGTGCTCCTCAGGGATGTGTTCTTTCTCCACTGCTCTTTTCCCTGTACATGAATGACTGCACTACATAAGACCCCACTATCAAGCTCCTGAAGTTTGCAGATGACACCACGGTCATCTGCATCATCAGTGACGGTGACGAGTCTGCATACAGGTGGGAGGTTGATCAGCTGGCTGTCTGGTGCGGTCACAACAACCTTGAGCTGAACATGCTCAAAACAGTGGAAATGATAGCTGACTTCAGGAGAAATCCCCCCGCATGGGGATTCCATATCTCATTGTAACAGTTCAAGGATGGGCAAGGTGGAGGCAGGAACTGGCTGAACAGTAAACAAAGTTTAATAAGAAACTCAACAATAAACAAACACAGACACACATGCAACTCAGCCGCATGCGTCTCTCTCTCTCTCTCTCTCTCGAACTGGTGCCTCTGGCTCCCCTTTAACTCACTCTCCCGCTGATCAGCTTACTCAGCACCGGCCATGCATCATCACGGCCAGGCCATGCCCTCCTCCTCGTCACACTCCTCCCCTGCCCGATTCAGGCTGGGGTGCCACCGGTCTGATCAACTCCCCCCCATCTCTGGAGGGGAGAAGCTGCCCTTCCGGCCGTTCTGTCAGCCAATGGTCCACCCTGCCACTTGTGAACCTGGGGGAGAGACGAGGGGAGGCATGGGGAGAGGGAAAGTGTGAGCAGAGACACACACAGAGAGAGAGAGAGAGAGAGAGAGAGAGGAGAGAGAGAGAGGAGAGAGAGACAGAGAGAGAGAGGAGAGAGAGAAGAACTTGCTCGCCGGATCCCTGTCCTCAACCGCACCACCGCCCTCTAGCGGACGGCAGCTCGCTCCTACCCCGGTGCATGGCAGCGAGTCCTCTGGTCCCTGGCAGATGGAACCGCTCCTCCCCTTCTTCGGCAGATGGCAGCGATTCTTCCGGCTCTCAGTGGTTGGCAGCGACCCCTCTGTCCCCAGACAGACGGCCATGGCTGCTCCCCTGGCGTATGGCAGCGGCGAGGACTCAGCAATAGCGCATCCCTCCTCCCTCCCGTGTTTCGGCACCACTGTAGTGGTTCAAGAATGGGCAAGGAGGAAGCAGGAACCGGCTGAACAGTAAACATAAAGTTTAATAAGAAACTCAACAATAAACAAACACAAACAAACATGCAACACGGCCGCGTGCGTCTCTCTCAAACTGGCACCTCTGGCTCCCCTTTATCTCGCTCTCCCGCTGATCAGCTGATTCAGCACCGGCCTTGCATCATCACGGCCTGGCCACGCCCTCCTCCTCATCACACTCTTACATATGTAAATTCACATATTTAATTCAAAAACTTTACATACCCCTACCTTGCACATGTACATACGCCATTCTGTTATATGTCCTATTAATTGTATGTCTATTTATACTCTTACCTTGTTTTATATTCTGTGTCTAACTGTAATGTTCTGTGTGCACTTGTTTCTCCTATCACCAAAAAAATTCCTATACGTGAGAACACTTGGCAATAAAGCTCATTCTGATTCTGATTCTGACTATTTTTTTCTTCTGCTCATCTTGATGCGCAGAAATGCTAAAATACACTATGTGGGTTGGGACGTGGTCGTGTGTCTGTCACTGGGGAGAGAGGAAGCGGTAAGGGCCATCACCTGGTGATTAATGATGCGTAACACCTGTTTCTCGTTACAGTAACGACGGAGATGGGCTTGAAAAGGCCGCTGAAAACACCAGTGAGACAGAGAGAGTCCCAGTCACACAGACCTGCTAGATCGTGAAGCTAAATGCTGCAAAGCTGTTAATCTAAATTATTTACGAGTTTATGTTGCCTCTTATGACTAAAGCTAGAGTAGATACCTTGTTGTGAAGCTGAAGATTAAATGCACTGCTGTAAAGCTGAAAAGCCAAAGACTGTTTGTTAGACTGGGAAACCATTAAAGCTTGATTTACCTGGACTGCCACCCCACTTCCTTACTGTTGATACTTCTACACACTAGCAGTCAGACAGCACTTTCCTTTCAGTCATAGCGCTCGTTCAAAGAGGGAGCAGTGCTTTCCTGAGGTAATGACAGAAAAACAGCATCTGGAGTTATTCGCATCAAGTAATGATAAACCTAGACATGACATAAATAAATGATACCCTTATGAAAACTTACCATGGATTTACTGTAGTAATATTGTATTAACCATAGTAACTACAACTGTAGTAACCATGTTTTTTTTTTTTTTCTTTCTTTTTGGCAGTAACCAAGGTTTTGATACAATTAACCATGGTTTTACTAAAACCTAACCATAGTATCCATATGACAGTGGTGGGCCGTGCATTTTAAGTCTAAGCCTTCAGTGTGATTCATGCCATTAAGAAAACACAGTTTCACAATGAATAAGACACCCTATGCCTTTGGGCATCATACATTATGTTGCAGCTAACTAGTAATACCAACTGACATTTTAAAAACACGTCCACGCACGAAAATCAGAACTTGAAATGACACTTAAAGAGCACCTATTATGGTTTTTCAAATATTACCTTTCATGTAGTGTGTTATATAGCTGTTTGTGAATGTAAAAAGTCTGCAAAGTTTCAAAAATCAAAGTGCACGACAAATGGAGTTATTGACTCCCAAAAGAAAGAACCGATTCTGAACACCTGGAACCAGTCGTTAGTAATTCCAGACTTACTTCCTGTACTAACCTACGTAATTTGGTAACAAAAAAACCCGCCTCTGGTCTGTTTACATGTACAGCCAGTGCATGCTATTAGCCTGTTAGCTGTTAGCCTCTGCTCATAACTCACGTTATTGTCAAACTACATATAAACATATCACTGAGAAATATCCTGTTCTCGTCATGCTTGCGATGGTGGTTCGGGTTGAGCTTCCGATGTATCACTATCGGACTCGGGCTCAAATTGGTGAGGTAAAACAGACATTTTTTCAGACGAAGCTGAAACTCGGATATGGTAGTGAGCATTTCCTTTCCGACACACGCTGTAAGTGGTAGACCAATCACAACAGACTGGGACATCTGACCAATCAGAGCAGAGTAGGCTCTCTGAAAGGTGGAGTTTAGAATGAATCCTTTAGAATGGATCATTGAACGAGTCGTTTTTTGGCACTGGGGGAAAAAAAGGTAATGCTGCAGTTTAAATTATGAGCAAATTAAAGTGTTTTTTGACCTTGGATGCATGTAAATCTATTGTATGAGACCTTTAAAATACAATTAGGCATGTTTAAAAACCATAATAGGTGCTCTTTATGCTCAAGCAAGCCTAATTTTAACTGCAGCACGACTGTTTTGTGAAATGAACGTCTCCCGAACAGACATTCAGAAATCATAATTTTTCATATGAATCTACCAAGGAGATCTATAATACCTGGAAAAATCTATCTAATAATATTTGCGATTTAAATGTTGCTTGCAATAAATTTTGTTTCCTCAGGGTACACGGTTATGCTGCATTCCATTCAAGTTGGATGTGGGATATTCCTACTTGATATCTCCGACCATAAATGCATCCCATTCCCCGATATTTGGAACTGCAACACTCCTGTTAGCTTAGCAGGTGTTTGACTCTCATTAGAGATGTCTCCTAGCAACCCAACTGATAAACAATGCTGCAGCGCTAGCATTTGTGCTACAGGTGTACCATTATCAAAAGAGATTATAAAGTTTTATACACCTGTTTCTGCAGGCGTTTATTAAACAAGCTTTAATATCATGTAATGTGGAAACGAACCCATTAATTGATATTACTTAATAAAGTGAATGTATATCACTTACTTTGTATATCTCCTTGAGTGTCGACATTTTTGTGATATCATGCCCCTGCATCTCAGCGAAATCGGAGTTGAGAATTTCTGCACGAGCCAACAAGTTGTAATTCTGACTTCAATTGCACTTTTCCTAGTAGGAAGTTGTAAAATCCGACTTTCCGAGTTGAATGTAACGCAGCGCTACTTTTCATAACTTGATCCAACACTGAATTCTCAAGCAACCTAATTTACACTTAGAAAACTCCTGATGTTGCTATAACAATGCAAAAAGCACTTACCAATTTGCTTGAAGTGAAAATCAGTCCTCCTTTCCTGTTTAATAAATTAAGCAATCACACGGTCATGCAGAACATCTCGTGTTTTTAAATCCGTAAGGATCTCTTTCTCAATGGTGATAGTGGCAGTAATGACAGTCGACTCATCAGCAAGATCTCGCGCTCTTCGCTTTTAAATTACGTCACTTAAAGCGTGATTGCATCACTCAAGGCCAGCTAGAAGGCCTCGACCGGAACATATCCTAAAGATCACACCCACCAAAAACAAATATATCAATCTGATTGGCTGATGAATCTGACAATCTGACTTTAGTTGCTCATTCATGTGCACTGTTGAGGGATTTTGTAGAAACTCTGAAGGCCTGACGAGGTGAAGCTCAGACTCACGCGCTGCTTCAGGCATACGATTAGTGAAACAGTTGTCATTCTTCACTTGAAAGCATCAAAGAATAAATTCTGACTGGATAAACTTTTAGTTTTTCTCTATTTGTTTGTAGCTTAATTAAGAGTGGAAAGCAATTAAAAATACATAGGCAAAAAGGTGATTGAGAATGAAAGGATGAAAAATATTTATGTATTTGGCCACTTAATTCACCACTGCCAAATGGTAAATTGGTTTTAGTAATAGTAACCATATAATAATATCTATGGTTAATTTTGAAGTTTTATATGTGGCTTATACTAACTAATTGTTAAAGGGTAAACAAAGCAGCCTAATAATTTTCTGTTTAGGCCCATAAAATATATATATAAAAAATTAAGTAATAATAAAGTTACTAATTTTATCCAAATAATTCGTAAAAATTCAATTTAATAGAGGTATCGGTATTGGTATCGATATCAGCGATATTGGCCTAAAAGTACTTGGTGTCGGATCGAAAATTAAATAAGTGCTATCGCCCATCCGAAATCTCACCAAACGAACACCTTGGCAGGACAAAAACATCATTGCATTTTGTCATCATTTGTAGGCGAACTAAGCGCCTGTAAATTAGCCTTAAGCATTCGTGTCAAAACCGAAGTAGGCCTATACTTTGGCCTTTAGACCCGGCCATGGTCACGACAACGGCCACGTTCCTAGATGAGATATGTCAGGAATAGGCTCGTTTGAGATGCCAAACGCCTCGCCTTGAATGTCAGGGGAGGAGTGAAATAAGCGCTGTCAAGCTGGACAATAGACCTTTTTCACGGACTGTGATGATGTGTTTCCGCCTTATTTAGCAGCGTAAATCTCGTAATGTTTTCATATTATACATGTAAAAAAATATCGAGTGTAAATTTATAACATTATGCTTTGTGTTATATTACCCTGGAATTAGTTTTGGTATCTTCTCCAATCTGACTTGCTTAGTTCACCGCTCTCTATTTTTTTCCTCATCTGAAAAGTCATTCAAACGTAATAGTGGATTTTTTTCTTTTGGTCTTGGAGAAAATGGGTAAGTAAGAAAATAATATTTGCTGTGATCTCCCATTCACCGCTGTCGAAGTTTACCCTGCAAACGTTTACTTCCGCGTGCCAAAACCCGGAGTATGAAAAAGGTCTATTTCACTGAGATATATATATATATATATATATATATATATATATATATATATATATATATATATATATAACTGGATTTCTCATGACGTCATAACACCTTTATTATTGCTATGCCCAAACATTCCAATGTCCCTATTGACTAATATGAAATCATCTCATTTCAGTGAGTAAACATTAGTCATTAAATCACCGATTTTATATCTGAAATCTGCATGTACATCCCTACAACGTAAACGTCTTACACATGTAATTATTTATTTATTTGAAGTCTGAATTTTTCCAGTTTCCTGAAAGTCCGAGCCAGTTATGTGTATCTAACAGTATCAACCTCTAACAAACTTCATCAGCGAACAGATCAGCTGAATATAAACAAGTTCACTGAAACTGAGGAAAGATACAAACAGACATTTGCAAACGTATTTATTGCGAACATCGAAGTGTTTGTTCAGAGTTACTTGTTTTATGTTTTCATCACAAAGTGCCTTTTTGTCGTGGTCACTTGAATAAGAGCGCGCACTCTCTCTCTCCATCTATCACACGCGCAGAGTTGGGAGACAAGCAAAGGTGGTTAAAACGAAACTGATCCGCTAGATTTAAATGGCAAACAAACACGCATTTATGACGTGTGCATGTATGACTACAGAGAGCACTTCGATATGAAAACAAGCAAATCCCGGGCATTTAAGGTGATTTAGAAATCCCAGTCTGACAGTCTGGGTCCCCACCATATATATATATATATATATATATATATATATATATATATATATATATATATATATATATATAGTATAAATTGTATATACATTTTATATACATTGTATATACATATTTATTTGATCATAATATGCATAACTATATACTATTTATTAAAAACAGGCTTACATAAAAGAACAGGCTTTTAAAAATATATATACATTTTCAGTCCAATGTTATATAACAAAGAGAGATGCTACTATTCTTCTTTTAAATGGTTTACTCCAAGTATTACTGGATTTAGAGGGTGACAAAGTAGCAGACCCAAAAGGGCAACTATGGCAAATATACCAGGGGACTACATATAAGGCACTTGAAGACCCGTAAAAGCATGTGACTTCAAAATATACTGAAATGTCTCAAAAAGAGTAGAAAATAATCAGATGGCTTCCAGACACTCTAAGATTTCACAATATTACTGTTTGTTCTGTATTTTGGATCAAATCAGTGCAGGCTGGGTGAGCAGAAGAGACTTTTGAACTTTTGAACAGTAGTGTTCATCCAACAGAATAATTCTAGCATTATTTACCAATGTAGTATTTACAACCCTAAAAACAAATGGATGATTGATGTGACACTTTGTGATAATAATGTTTGTTCCAAAATACTTTTTTAAATGCATGAAACTAGTTTATAAGATATTACAAATATAAATTGTGACAAGACAGTCTGTCAGTCTGTGTGTTAGTGTTGGTGGGGATTTTTCAACGATTTCAGTGCAGTTACATGTTATGTCAGTAGATGGCAGCAAGGGACCAGTTATGAGTGAGTCAGTCAGCAGACTATTCAACCATTTCAGTCAAAAAGGCTGCTTTATTCAAGAACAAACTATGCTATGGTTATCAATATGTCAGTCATTGCTATTTCAAGAGTGAATCCCGCATTTATATGTGGATGTAATTCCCGAAACTTTGCAGTGTGTACGTGGCCATTGGTCCTCCTCTTAGCAGTATGAAAAACAAGTTTTATACAAATTCTGAATGGATTATATATAGCATAGAAAGTGCACAACGAGCACTCCCTTTATAATCACTAAAAATCTCTAGCACCCCCGGAGAACTATTAATAATGAAAAATTAGTAAGCCTAAATGTTTCCAATTTATGCAAGGAATACAAAAGCCCCAACATGGAGTGGATAGATATAGTAGAAAGATATAGAGAGAGAGAGAAAATTGCCCCTCAAAAAAGTCAGTAAGAAGCTTTCTCTTCCCGACTGCGAGTGGAGGTTTATTATTCTCCATTTTTTAGCTAAAGTTAGCTTCACCGGAGTGGCGCCAAGCAAGCAGTCATGTCAACGATGTCATGCACTTAGCAGTCTTTCGTTTACATTTTAAAGAGACATGACAACTAGCCTATAAACAAACTTAATATAAATTAATGTAAATAATTCACGAAATGTACCATATCTACGGCATGAATTTAATCAGATTTGTCATTATTATTTTTACTCAAATTTAAATATCTTGGTATCCTAATAGATAGTATCCTAATGCCTTATGGGGGGTCCCGGATCCCCCCAGCCCCCCACTATGGGTGAAATGCAACTGTTGTATCTGCAGGTCGGAGACGGTGAAACTGGGGTGTTTTCGCCTGTCAGTCATTGAGGCTCTAAGGCAGTTTGGGCATACAAAGATGGCTGCTCGAACACTTCAGGTGGCTTCACCTCCTGCTAGCAGTTTACCGTTGCGTCAGCGATCCAGTTCTATATACAGGTGCATCTCAATAAATTAGAATGTCGTGGAAAAGTTCATTTATTTCAGTAATTCAACTCAAATTGTGAAACTCGTGTATTAAATAAATTCAGTGCACACAGACTGAAGTAGTTTAAGTCTTTGGTTCTTTTAATTGTGATGATTTTGGCTCACATTTAACAAAAACCCACCAATTCACTATCTCAACAAATTAGAATATGGTGACATGCCAATCAGCTAATCAACTCAAAACACCTGCAAAGGTTTCCTAAGCCTTCAAAATGGTCTCTCAGTTTGGTTCACTAGGCTACACAATCATGGGGAAGACTGCTGATCTGACAGTTGTCCAGAAGACAATCATTGACACCCTTCACAAGGAGGGTAAGCCACAAACATTCATTGCCAAAGAAGCTGGCTGTTCACAGAGTGCTGTATCCAAGCATGTTAACAGAAAGTTGAGTGGAAGGAAAAAGTGTGGAAGAAAAAGATGCACAACCAACCGAGAGAACCGCAGCCTTATGAGAATTGTCAAGCAAAATCGATTCAAGAATTTGGGTGAACTTCACAAGGAATGGACTGAGGCTGGGGTCAAGGCATCAAGAGCCACCACACACAGACGTGTCAAGGAATTTGGCTACAGTTGTTGTATTCCTCTTGTTAAGCTACTCCTGAACCACAGACAACGTCAGAGGCTTCTTACCTGGGCTAAGGAGAAGAAGAACTGGACTGTTGCCCAGTGGTCCAAAGTCCTCTTTTCATATGAGAGCAAGTTTTGTATTTCATTTGGAAACCAAGGTCCTAGAGTCTGGAGGAAGGGTGGAGAAGCTCATAGCCCAAGTTGCTTGAAGTCCAGTGTTAAGTTTCCACAGTCTGTGATGATTTGGGGTGCAATGTCATCTGCTGGTGTTGGTCCATTGTGTTTTTTGAAAACTAAAGTCACTGCACTCGTTTACCAAGAAATTTTGGAGCACTTCATGCTTCCTTCTGCTGAAAGATGCTGATTTCATTTTCCAGCAGGATTTGGCACCTGCCCACACTGCCAAAAGCACCAAAAGTTGGTTAAATGACCATGGTGTTGGTGTGCTTGACAGGCCAGCAAACTCACCAGACCTGAACCCCATAGAGAATCTATGGGGTATTGTCAAGAGGAAAATGAGAAACAAGAGACCAAAAAATGCAGATGAGCTGAAGGCCACTGTCAAAGAAACCTGGGCTTCCATACCACCTCAGCAGTGCTACAAACTGATCACCTCCATGCCACACCGAATTGAGGCAGTAATTAAAGCAAAAGGAGCCCCTACCAAGTATTGAGTACATATACAGTAAATGAACACTTTCCAGAAGGCCAACAATTCACTAAAAATGTTTTTTTTTATTGGTCTTATGATGTATTCTAATTTTTTGAGATAGTGAATTGGTGGGTTTTTGTTAAATGTGAGCCAAAATCATCACAATTAAAAGAACCAAAGACTTAAACTACTTCAGTCTGTGTGCATTGAATTTATTTAATACACGAGTTTCACAATTTGAGTTGAATTACTGAAATAAATGAACTTTTCCATGACATTCTAATTTATTGAGATGCACCTGTACATGTATATATCAGTGATCTATTCTTGTCGTAGTGGATTAAACACCTACGAGATCAAAGGCAGATATTGCGTGATTTACGTTCATGTGCTTTGTTGTTAATAAAGTGGATGCAATTTAAATTCTGTTGCTTTTAAATGAAAATAAATATAATTAACAAGACACTCAATGTACCTGTTATTAAATTCCCTCCATAAGAGGTGTCTTCCCATCCCTTTTTAGTTTAATAAAGACACGTATTTTAGATATTTCAGAAATACAATACCAATCACATATACCATTCAGAGATCGCACTGTCAGAGTGTTGTGAATATTCACATATAAATTATACACATAAAAATAATAATTAAACATTTTAGAAGAGAACGAAACATCACAGTTGTTTAAGCCAATGAGCATCAAGCTATGTCGTCAGCAAATCATTCCCATCGTGCTTGCAGTTCGCGCAGCTGGAAAGAAGCAACTGCGTAGCCTGCTTCCTACAACTGAGGCCGACTTGCTCTCACGGGAGTATTTTTTATATACGTCACCATGACATCACAGCAAGTCGGGCGGATTTCTAACCGGCATGCACCTGCCGCTGATCACCGGTGATCGGTTCTGCGCAGAATTTGCTCATCTCAAACGAGCCTCTATTCATACTGTTCACCTGCATACCTGAAGAAAGTACTTTATTAACAGCCGAGAGAAGTATGTAGGCTTATTTCATCAAATACAGTACACACTATGACAGTACACGAATTCAGTTCTCAACACACGTGCTCCACGCTCACGTTCCTTTATTGCATGAACACAAACCAGTCATGATTTATGACCCAAAACCTTAAAGTACAGCATATCTCCCTGAGTAAGCTCATTAAAAGCAAGGGCATTTGTGCGTTTGTTTATTGTCATTTTCATTTAGATTGGGGTATTTTAGTTTGAGACATGAGAGGAATGCTTGTTGCAAGATTATTGCTGTTAATATAAACAGTCGGAATCTAATCTTTAACTCTCAGCTCTTTATGAATTGGCCAGCCATGCGTGTGTGTGTGTGTGTTGGATCTGGCCATTGGCTCTTGTAATTATTATACTCTGGCTCAAATCTTGCATCTTGGCGGCCATGCGTGTGCGCCTCTTCACCACCAGAAAGGCTGTGCGGCCAATACGCGACCGGCCTGCCAGCGGGGATTTACGGATTGGCGTTCTGCCCGGCCGCAGACAGTCTAGTTCGCTCGGTTCTCACGACCTCAGCACCACAACGGCATCTCTGAACTATTAACTCAGACACGCAGGCAGAGAGAGTAGCCACAGAGCCCACACACTGCCAACTAATGTTTCAGCAATGCACATGTACAAAAACATGCTATTCTATGCGATTTAGATTAGCCCTGAGGGTTTGGGGGATTTTGTTTTAACACTTCAGGGAGAAATATGGTGCACTCAAGGACCCATAGTGAATTAAGTAAATCATTTGGTATACTGATAAACGTGATGTAAATCATTGCTATTTTTGTATTGAAATAAAGTAGGGAACAATTGTATAATACTAAAATGTGACCTGTTAAATCATTTGATTTAGGCTAATCCAAAAATCATCATCAGCATTATCATTTTAAGACAGCCCTGATTTGAAAATAATTTTCAAACCCAGTTAATCTCAGCATAACTGGTTTAACATAGTGAAATGAGCTGTTAAGTGGGAAGCCCCATGGCCGCTGGTCACCAGGGTGTGTAACCTAATCCGAAAACGAAGAGGGCCACTGACTGCAAGTGGCAGACACATTGCAAACGCCATGCCGACAGCCCGCGCGACACGTTTTCCAGTTCCGGAGCACATGCGCAAAGGGAATATGTTTGCATCCAGGAATAACATAAATTAACAGCCTAAGGTCTGAGAGAGGTCCAAATATCCAAGCTGCCTTTACAATGAAATGTTATGTTTTTTGACTGAATTTTAATTGTTGAGAGGAAAGAAGTTTGAGGAATGAGACTGAAGTAACCTAGAGGCGTGAAAGCACCCCACGTGCTATTCAGGTGTACAGCCACAACTTAAAGCGACTGGTACACAAAAGGAGGAGAGGATTCATCTACATTCTCTTTTCACTGAGGCAATCTGTTAGTGACATTAACCCAAAGCGTATTTCCCAGGTTGATAAATAGGGGTTTAGGACTTCTTAAAGATCCCGTTGAATACAGGATGAGACCCTTTTCAGATGTTTAATTACCTTTTTGCAAAAGAAAAGAAAAAACCCCTCTCATTGCCTTTGTCATTTCAACCTGCGACACTTCGGGTGATATAGGCTCTTCCCTGCCCGAATTAGAAATCTAAGAGCAATATACATATATTGATGGAAATTTGGGACTCATAAAAAGTTGAAACTTTTTATAAGCTTCTGTGTGTAAACTACATTACTAAGTGAGCAGTTTATAATACAAATGCATTATAAAATTGCCTGCTTAAAATGTGTTATTAATATAAAGCAAAAATCCTTACTTAACATAGAAACCCAATAGCACACCTAGCCTACATCCAGGCATCTATTTAATGTGTGTGTTGTTTACATCTTGAAGATGTTTTTTTTTATTTTTTACTAATCCGTAATATACATCTAGAGGACGTTTCCTCTCAGATGTCAATAAGTCATTAATCAAATGTATTTCAGATGATTTTGAATGTTTGTAAATAATATCTTTTCAAGATGTTTAGCAGATATGCCTAATTAGATCGCAATGCTTTCCAGATGAAAAGATCTAAAACAGATATCTTGGAAATGTATGTGTGCTGTCTGGGCATAAACCTGATCTAATATACTAAGCATTTTAACTAACTCTATCCAGTTTAGGTGCTGTAGATTTATATTAACAAGTGCTGATGTGGATTAAAAAAAAAAAAAAAAAAGCTTATAAATGATAGCATTTTGTTATTTTGATTTATTTAGCATTAAACAAGAAAGCTTTGGCATGATACAATCTTTTACAAACTTTGTACAAAACTAAATTCTTTCATTAAAAAAGTACTTTATAAACATTAAGTGTTTTTCTGTTAAATTCACAGCATATTCATTAACGATATCCAAATTTTGGAATCAGCAAACAAACATTTGTGCCATGTCCAACAGAAAGGTTAATATAGTCCCTTAAAACGGAACTCAATATATTTCTTCAGCATGAAAAACTGTTTTACAAGTTCTTAAGGGATAGGCAAGTCTACCAGGGTCGCCACACTGGTTCATTGCTTTCTGCACTGGCATTAACTCCAATGGCATTGACGGCCTGTGAAACCCCTGCGAAGGATGTCATTCCTTGGACAGGAGATGCCACGGTGGGTGCTGAGCTGGCCTGGACGGGACTGGCGTTGACAGTAACCGGAACGCCTGCATTTGCGTAGAGGGGAATGACTGGGGTTGTCGCAGAAGCAAAAGCTGGGTTGGGGATAAGAAAAGCAAACTGTCCATCAGTGGCTGGCACCAGCTGGAATCCTCCAAAGACTTTGGGTGAGACTGCTTCTGAAGGACTGAATTTGGAGCCCATTGTGGCGCCGTTGATGGGCAAGGTAGATGGAAGCTGCACGTGAAGAGGTTGAGCCAAATGTGCCTGTTGAGCCGGGGCAGGTTGTGGATAGTTCATGGCGATCATCTGTCCCAAACAACCGGACAGGTGGTTGAGAAGCCGTGACCTAACCTCCGTATTCACTCCCTCGCAAGTAGAGAGAAATCGTGTCACCTCATTCATGCACTCGTTGAAACCCGCCCGATACTTGCTCAGGATGTTTGTGTCAGCTGACAGGGCTGCTAGAAAATGAATGCAAAAGTAATGTTAATGAAGATTCAGTATTTAGGAAGCATAATAGCATTAAAAATATATATATTTAAAAGTTCCAAGTTTAATTGCAAGAACTTTTAACTTACCAGTCATCTGAACACGCTGCAAATTACGCAAGTGCTTGACTGTCATCTCAAGAATATCAGCTTTCTCCAGTTTGGAATGTCTGGAGCTCTGTGAATGGGAAGGGGAAAAAATAATTGAATTTTGTTTTAAAATGTAGGTTGCTTGATAGATGGTTTATTATCAATGAAAAAAAAATTGGTCAAGGTTAATCTAAACCTACATCTTTTTTAAGAGCATCAAGAATCAGGGTCTTCAGCTGGCCGAGGCTTTCGTTGATTCTCGCTCTACGGCGTTTCTCCATGATGGGCTTTGAAGACTGCAGATGGGAAAACATTAGCTTTATTGCTCATGGCATGACAACCTCACATGCAAAATGTCAGCTGACACTTATAACAAACAATAGCCTACAAATTCGCACATTAAATGATATTTACCTTTCTGTGCTCGCTGGCATTCTTTGGTTTGTCAGGAGTGTGGGATCCACTGGCAGGGGCACCAGCAATAGGGGATGCGGTCTGCTTCTCCATATTATCGGCGGGCATGATCGAACCGAAGTTGTGTCCAGTATATGACCCCCAACAAATCAAAAAAAGTGTTTATATTCCGTGTGTGGTATTAAAAAACACAGAGGCAGGCTCTGAAGATTTAAAGCGTGATCAAGATGCGGAGCGTAGCCAAGATCTTAAGACGGTCACAAGAGAGAGTGCAAGTCCCTCTTATCAGCTATATGACTTATAGTCGTGAGGATGTCATATGAGTGCACGAGCGTGTGTGGCGTAGTGCATCAGAAGGCAAATCGAATCTCCCACTGCCACACGCCAGCGGTATTTATAGATAGACCGCATGCTCCCAGTTCGTGTGAAACCCTCTCTGCATTCTTTCCCACACTCGCTTCAGCCAATAGGCGTGCGGACTCACCCATTGGGCGCGGGCAGACTGCTGATTGGACAACACCCCCGCGGGCTGTCAGTCACGCGCTGCTCAATCAGCCCTGGAGGGACAAACAACAAAGAAGCGAGTGCAGTCGGCCTGGCTGTGAAGTGATACGAGAAATTGGGTGAATACTCTTGCTGTTTGCTACCAACTTTTTCTGTACATGTCTAAATCATGTATTTCTGCATTTACACGCAAACTGATCCACAGTCCTGTACACTTTAATGTGACGTCGGGAATAATGTTTAAATTGCCAGAACATTACAAACACGTTCCACTATCTCTTTATTATGAATATCATATATATATATATATATATATATATATATATATATATATATATATATATATATATATATATATATAATATTTAAAGAGGATGTCGCCTACTTAAGTTGTTATAATTGAATTATAATTCTTATACCACCAGAAACAATACTACACTTGGTTAAACCTTGCATTGCCATTAAGAATACATTTTAAATTTTAATGGAACTTGATTGGAACTTGCCAACTTATATATATATATATATATATATATATATATATATATATATATATATATATATATATATATATATATAGTAATTACGCGTACAGTATATTTTAAATACTTGATCAAGTCATTTTAAAACATTATAGAGCCAGAGAAAATAATCGCCAAAACACGTCGGGGATCTAGTTGCGCCTCAAAGGAGAAAACAGCTGTAGAGGCACGCGAGGCGGTTCGAAGCAGCTAGCAGGAAACCAATGGGAAGCTGGCCGCTTTATGCAAATTGGACTGAGGTTCCTCTCATTGGCTGGGTGAACATCTTACGCGTCAATCATTCCAGCAGCGCTGGAGGCCGAGAGGTGTTGCTTCATCTGTCCGCGTGCCAGCCAGTCTGCGCGCCCGCTCATTGCACCGCTGCGTCCCCTGAGCACGTGCCGTTCCTAAACTCGCTGGCTGTGGGGTTTAGAGAGCAGGTTTCGCGACTGCTAGTTTTATTGCTGCTAAATTATCAACTTAGTTCATAATCTTGTCTGACTGACTTTTCAAAAAACTTGCAGGCATTTCGTTGTTGTTATTCACATTGCATACAGATTACAAATTATAATAAATAATGGTTTACACTTGCATATGCTTTATGAATGTATATGATTTATATTTAGAGGGGGCAGTTTAAAAAATATCCTAAAAATACTGTGGTCTAAAAAACAGTAGGTCTGTAATTAGATATGTTAGAAAATAATTGGACACTTTTTATTTCTGACACTACGAAAACAAGTAAAAGGGAAGGACATTTAAAAAAAAAAAAAAAAAAAAAAAATATATATATATATATATATATATATATATATATATATATATATATATATATATATATAATAATAACACATTATTTAGTTAGTTTAAAATAAATACTTGTTGCCATATTCAAGGAAATAAATATAAATGAAGAACGTGGTTATGCAGATGAAAAGTCGGATTGGGAGTTTATGGAATTTATGGGTGTCTTGCGCCATCTATCGAGGATTTTACCAGGTGTTTAATCAGCAACGTGCTTTACCATATTTGACCACAAGGCGGAGCACAGCGGTGTCACCATCAACAGCATTGCAATTGGCCAACTAATAAAGCATAGAATTCGTAAAAAATTCATAGAGGGTGATAGAAAAGAATAATACAAGGTGATTTTGAGCTTTTGAAAAAAATAATGTATTAATCTCTTTGAAGAGCCAAGACATCGAGGGAAATCAAAACACACTTTTCAATAGTTGCAGTTGCAGTACATTGTTGCCAGTGTTCTTTTAAAGCCCAAAACAGATAGCAACAGATTGTTTTACAGTGTTACAGAATTCACAGAATAATAATTAACTGATCAACAAATATCACCAATGATTTATTTAAACAATACCACATTAAAAATAACATGAAACAGGACTTTAGATCTTAACATGTAGCCTAATCTGTGTGAGTCTTCTAAGTCTAAATCCTCTACCTATTATGTATCTAATAAGGAAGAGAAATCCTAGAGTAATGAGAATTTATTAAGTCTTAAGTTTAGTCGCTTGTTGACCATTGTTTGGGGACACTTGTCATGTGTTGCCGAAACTAGCTGGGGCATGCAGCAAGCCTGTTTGCCCAGGATTCGGAGGTCTCAGGGGCCAGCTGTGTGCTCACCCCTTCACATCTGCTCTGTTTGCTTTGGGCTTGAGGGATATTATGCAGCTTTAAATCCTACTTTCTGTAGCCTATGTGTTACCTCCATAATGCCTCCTTTGCAGATATTCAGATCATTAATTAGAAACAGAAGAGAGGAGAAATGGATGGAACGCATATTGACAAGATACTGCCTAATTTTGAGGAGCTAAAATATTGCTAAAATGTTTCTTCAACAAAACAGTGTTTATTTAGATATATCTGGAATTATCAGTAAACTTCTAAACTCCCACATTTCAAAAGGTCGCACAAGCAAAGAATATGAAACAACCACAAAAAGTTAAAAATCACTATAATAATGTACAATAATGATTAAATAAATGTCATAACTAAGCTAGGCACCATTTTAAAAACTTGTCATTCATTAAAGGTGCACGCAGTAGGGCTGGGAATCGATTCCAAAAATAATCGACTCCTCGATTCCATGGCGTTGGGAATCGAGAATCGACTCGAAACGCTGGAATCGACATCAAAGCTGGAGTCGATTTCTTTCGGGGAAACCAGTTGATGTTTTCGGACTGTGTTTATTTCCTCGACCACTGGACTACTACACATTTTATAAGCCTAACAGCACTGAAACAATTTACAAAAGTATTATAAAATGACTGCATCTTGAGTATTTTGTAATCCTTCAGCATCTGTAAATCCGCTCCGTTTGTTCATCTGTATGAAGCAATCACAATAACAACTTCCCCGATGTTACAACACAAGTCTGCAACAAGGAGATGGCAGAGTTCAGTTAGCACCCTAGTTCACACCAATAATTGGTATGTTTAAGTTTAAATGATCATTGTGCTGCATTTACAAAAGCGAGAATCTAACGCTTCTTTATTGGTTCTCAACATTTTTACAGTGTTTTAAAACCATTTGCATATATATATATATATTAATTAGCCTACATTTGACACAATTTTACTTAAAAATTTATTTTATGAAATCAAATTCAAAGACAAAATTTTCAAATACACTTTATAATATATATATATATATATATATATATATATATATATATATATATATATATATATATATATTTTGTATTTGATTAAATAATCCAGTACAATGACCTGGATTGTTAATTAAAACGGAAGTGTATTGTTTGGATATTTTATTCAGTGTACAAATGGTAGGGGACAATTAATGTACATTATAATTTAAACCTCTTTCTGAACAAGAACTCGTGAGTGGTAACAGACAATTTCAATGTAGGTAAAATGGTGCTTTTAAGGTTACTTGCGGTAGTTCTTCGAAATGCAGGTGCATCTACTCAAACTTCCCTCAAATGTGTCTCATGGGATTGAAGCATCGTGCTTTGGTATGTAGGCCCTGGTTTCATTTTAGAATGGGCCTACTAATAGTAAATGTCATTCATGCTGTTATAAAAAGTGCAAAGAACACTTTAGTGAGCTGTTTATTATGAGATTTAACTTTACCTCCCGTTTTTTTTTACATTTTTTTTTTTTTTTGAATCTAAAAAATTAGTCTGGAATTGACTCTTGGAATCGGAATCAGAGTCGATTCCCAAATTTATGGAATCGAACAGCCCTAGCACTCAGTAATTTTTGTATTTATGTTGTCTTGGACACTGACACCTAGGGGCGTGGATGCAGCATCATTCAAACATGATTGTTTTCAGCGTCTGATGCCATTGAAGAAATTCACTATCCACAGTCAGCCATGATTCATCTAATCCACAAGTGAAAGTTTCCAATAACAGGGCGGTTACTGAGATTAAGCAATTAGTATTCGACTGGTCATGTGTGCCGAGGCAGTTTGTTTGTAGTACACAGTTCATTTCTATTAGAGTAAAACTTTTTAAATGCAGAAAAAAATACAGAGTGCACCTTTAGGACCAGTTACTTACTAATCAGACCAAAGTTCACACATGGTAGAGGAAAAAAACCAGTCTTATATGTTGTCTGTTTGCTGGTGATATATGTAAAAAAATAAATAAATACTGTTCTCTGTAGATATGAAGATTCAGAATAACATTATAGTTGCAGGTTAAAGGACATGGGTTTTGACTTCAGTGTACAGGAGAAACTTCCAGCCAGGAAAGGCAAGGAAGATGAAAAAGACCAAGGCATTGTGTCCTTTGTTATTAGACTTTACTCCAACCAGCACAGTGTTGTCCGAGATTAGAGCATGATCAGTGGTTTCTTTGCACTGAGGGAAAGTTCATTTTTGTTGGGTAATGAGTCTCAGACCCATCCAAATCTGAGCACAGAATGCAGCAAACACAGTCAATTATGTCTGCATTAGCAGCTGTTGTTGGGCCAATCCCCTTATATGCTCTTTGATCACACTACTTAGAAAATCTGCTTGATTCCGGTCTTCTGGAAATACATACTGTAATGGAATGGAATGGAGGGACATTTTGATGCAGTCCAAAGGTTTGAATGATAGCAATGAATATTGTCATGAATATTATGATTAAAAAGGTGTGTTAAAATTCCAAATGTGGTTAGCATTTGGTTTCAACAATGAAGACAATTCAGCAAGGACTTGTATTTAGATTAGATTACATTAGATTGGCTTTTGGCCATATGAAATAATATTATGGCGCAACTGCATGTATAGATGCTATGAGAACAGTACAATGAATATGACAAGGCATTTGAATAAGGAAGGTGCAGTATAAAAGTAATGTGACGTTGTATACTGTTGACAAAGAAGCTGCTAATAATAAATGGCAAAATGAGGTAATAATAAATAGATATAAACTACCATTGCAGTACAAATGACATGGTGTGAAAAAAATAGAGAAGGAGCATTGATTTCAAGGATAGCAAGAAAACAAAAATGGCAGGAATACATATACAGTTTCACAGATTTTTTGTGTACCTGGTTGTGCCAGTATTCAGTTGTTATGATCTGTTATACAATGTCTAAAAAAAAGTACAATTATACAGACCTTAATTAACATTTTTCCATGATGAATTCTTTTAGATCAAATTATCATTTGAGATGCAAGAAACAGAGATGATGAGAATGACTGATAAACAATTAAGATCTGTCTGCCATTTGTATGCACTGGTCTGCTTTTTAATTATTGGCAGGAAGGGATATATTTTTTAAAGAAATCTAGAGAAAAAAGACATCCAGAATATTACATAAAAACAGAAACAGTACGTGTTTAATGACACAATAAGTGTTCTATAGAAGGTAGGATGCTGAAACTCTGCTATGCCAAGTGCTTCATCTGGTGAAAGCTTTTTTTTTTTTTTTTTTTTTTTTTTGCAACATATTATGTAATTACGAAATATTAAGGAAATATTATCAGCCAGACCTGAGCTTCACAATGGCAGATCCTGTTTTCACAGATTGGTGCATTAGTGAGTAGGCTACTCTGCTACTTTGTGTTACAGTTATAGTAAAATTCTTAATGCATTTATTATTTGCTTCAAGATTTAAGAACTCATTTTAAACTACTTTAGTGGATCATATCCTGAATAAAGGAAAATTCTGGCAAAAGATCTAAAGACTAAATATGTCTACATTTGTCTTGGCAGGGGAAGATATATTAAACACATTGTTGCTAGGGATTTCTCAAAACCAAACATTGTTGTATTAAAATGTTAATACATCTATGTGTCAGCTTTATAATGTTTTGTTTACATGTCTGAGTCTTTCATCTTTGCTTTATTACTGGCCCTGTGGGAAGCTTTGAAAACAAAGTTGAAGCCCCTATTAATTACTTTAAAACATGGAGATATTTCTACAGGAGTATTTGCGGAATGAGTACACTTAGTCCTCAGGACCGGAGAATTACATTTTTGTACTAGTGGTGTGATATAAAGTGTAGGACTTTTCGGACTTTTCACTACATTGTTTGTTAATCTCCTTGCTCCTGAGTTGTTCTTATACCTGCAACAAACTTCTTGGATCAATTCTGTTTGCTTCGCCTTTCAAATGGATTGTTGTCATTTTACCATCTGCAGACCAGCATGTCCTTTACAATGTGTGGTATTCACTGAGACCCTTTGGTTTTCTTAGAGCAAGTGAGAGCATCCCCCATCCCCTTGCTTTTCTGGCCAATTCAAGGCTTTCACCTCTTTTTTAAGAGGGCTGTTGATGAGGTTAGCCTAATCAGATTAAGTCAACTCGCATTGGTTGGTATAGTTTGTTTTCCCTCAGAGAGCCTGCTGATATCTCCAAATACTTTTTCTTCATCTTTTCTTTGGGCACTTTTCATTGTGGCATCCCCCAAAAACCTTTTGAGAGCTAGTTCCTATAGACTCTTTTATAAATCCCAGTTCCAGACTGATATGGGTTACTTGGAATGGGTCACTTCACTGCAATGCCAGGACCAAATTCTTAAAAGATGTGCAATGGCACATTCTTGCTGATGGCTGTGTAAATGGGTAGACCGAGACAGATTGTGGAAACACAAAACGGCAAATTAAATTCTGAGAATTGCTGGAACCCCTAATTTGATTCCTAAATAAATGTTTGGAGGAGCTTACAGGGACTACAAAGCTAATGCAGTCTGCTCTCATTTTAAAACAATGACATGGGATCAAACTGTTCATGGAGGCTTGTAGTTTGGTTCTGCAACATCCAAGAGACTAATGTTCAATTAAACAGTGAAATGTTAATTATAGGCCCCTTTAGGTAGATTAGACATGTAAAAAGTAAATTGTTGAAACAGGGAAACAGTAGGCATGTTTACAGGACCAATCTTATGCCTGTTATCCTTCAACAAACAACCTATAAGGTCCTGAACATGCCTTAAGCGTCTTTCCTTTATCAGGGTATGATTATAAATGGTTTAAGTGAATATCGATCAACAGATTTTTGCCCATTACCCAGATTTTGCATTGCATTTAAACACTTATACTAGCATTTTTACAGGCTTATCCAGAGTGTGCAAGTGTTGAATGCCTGACTGTTTACACTTTGACATCAAATGCAGACTGTTGTCTCATGTAAATGCACATTTTGTGAATAAGCTGATTTTTGGTAGTTATCAGCATATTGATGTGGATGTAAAAATACTGTGACAATAAATGCATTAGAATTGTCCTTTTTTTTTTTTTTTTTTTTTTTTGTAGGTTATTACATTCTCTTGGATCAACAGATTGTAGGTTTTTTTGTTTTGCATTTAAAACATTCAAAAGAGAAAACCTTTAAAAAATGTTTTTTCTTTTTGTGTATTTTGATTGCTGGATAGTGCTTTCAGTATTTTTAAGCATTATACTGGTACATGCATAAATGTCTCCTAATTGCCACAGGTAACACAAAGAGGGTTATGTAAAAATGAGTGAAGAAAAAGGTGTGACAATACTGCAATTCAATATCCATGTTTATTTTCACAGCATGAATGTTTCACAGCTGTTGAATACAGGGAAAGTTACATCATTTTAGGACACTTGTGATGAGCTCATTCTAAATTACCACAGTTAAAATGGAATTTAGGAGCATGAAAGACAAGGCAAGCCTTCTTGGATCTACAAGAACCAATCTGATAGAGATAAATTCAGGTATTGCCTGTCACACCCATAGTGCATAATTATTCACTTTAACAGGACTGTCATTTTAGTCCCATTCATCCAGCTCAAGAAAAGTGTCTTTGGGAGAAGCATATAATTATATCTCATCTTATGTTAGTCTGGATGCAACTCACACCCAGCTCCAACCCGCTGTCTGCCACTGCTGTGTCCATCCAAGCCTACAGTATGAAAGATAGGCAGATATCTATTTAAGGACAGATCTTACACCTATAAGTTCCCCGATGTCCTCATCAGCAGCTCTACATCATTTGACTCCCTCCACTAATAACAGGCTTTACAGACAGTGAGCACAATAAGTAAAACAAGAGCCCTTTTCATAAGGTTTTAAGAGGCCTCCCTCCAAAAAAGGAGGCATGCTGCTTAAATGGGGACAACAGGGACAGTGCAAGCTCATAGATCTTGGGAACCAGCATTATAATTCCATTATGTGGAATCAGCTGTGATTTGAATCCCGCACACTAGGATGTGACACACTGGTACACTTCTTTCACATCACACCTTCAAACTGCATTTTTGAGTTGACAGTTAAAACCTTCCCCACTGCTCAGGAACATGTCACTACTGTACAGACCCCCCATCCAGCCTGCAAATTCCTGGAAGACTTGGAGTGATGCAGTTAAAACAATACATCAAAGACTATGGAAAATCTAATTATTTTGAAGGCAGGTGTGCAGAGTTTTGAATGCTTCTTCTGCTTAAATTAAATACATCTAAAAGGAAAAGTTGTAACAGTTTGGAGTTTTAAAGTCTCAGTGTTCTCAGTGAGAAAAATTATATAAATTAAATTATATAATAATCGTAATAAAATAAAATCAGAATAAGAAGTGGTTTAATTTTAAAATGTAGAATTGCAAAAACTTTATTTATGAATTCAAATTAAAACATTTTATACTGTACCTAATAATGTAAGAATTTGTTAATTAATTGTCTAAAAACACTGCTTAAAGGAATATTCTGGGTTCTATACAAATTAAGCTCAATCGACAGCTTTTGTGGCATAATGATGATTACCACAAAATTAATTTTGACTCGTCCCTCCTTTTCTTTAAAAAAAGCAAAAATCTGGGTTACAGTGAGGCACTTACAATGGAAGTGAATGGGGGCCAATTTTTTTACAATACTCACTGTTTCAAAACTATAGCCACAAGACATAAACAATATGCATGCAAACATGATTTAAGTGTGATAAAATCACTCACTAACCTTTTCTGTGAAAGTTATAGCCAATTTTACAACTTCGTAGCCATGACGCTGTAAAGTCAACAAACCCTAAAGCGACTGTAAAAATGACAATTGAAACGAATTTACAGCAAAAAAAAAAAAAAAAAAAAAAAAACATCAGTTTTAACAGAAGAATTAATGTAAGTGCTTTTATAAAATTATAAGCTTCATATTTCTTCCTTTAAACCCATCAATAATTGGCCTCATTCACTTCCACTGTAAGTGCCTCACTGTAACCTCTATTTTTGCTTTTTTTAAAGAAAAAGAGGGATGAGTAAAAATTATTTTGTTATCAACATTATGCCACAAATGCCCTTGATTGAGCTTAACTTGTATTAGACCTGGAATATTCCTTTAAAGCTAATATAGTCACTAATGGAATCTCACTTCATTGCATGCACTGCAAAATTCAATGAAATATAATAAATGAAATGAATTTCAATGAAAATCTAATAAAATCATAAACATAAAATATCTCTTTATATGCTTCCATGTCATTTTCTATATTTAAAAAAAAAAAAAAATTATTTTAATTTTTTTACATGGTTGTGTTACGCTTTGAAATTGAATATAAACCAACCAAGTTCTTTTAATCCATGTCCAAGTGGATAAGTAAGATTGTGTTGAGTCCACTTTGTGTCTGACTAAACAAATCAACAAGCAAGACAAGCATTTCACATGCTTTGGTTAATACATTTAAAAGAGTTAAAAGCTGAAAATGGACCAGAAAAAGAGCATTTGTCACTGCTTTAACTTTCTGAATGCCATCATCAATCCTGCAATTTAAACAGAAATCTTGCATTGTGAACGCAACAAACGGTAAATTATTTAAATTTGGTTGGATTTCTCTGTGTTAAAGGCACACGATTGACACAAACAATGTGTAGAATTCACAAAACCAATATTGTATAAGGAACTGTTTCTTGTTTTTCATAATTGATAACCATGCTAAAAGTGCCATTGATCGTTTTGTTCTGTTTGGTTGGTTAAAAAAAATGGTCTGCATTCTGGCTTTTGAGTCCATAAAATGACTCTTTGTCCAGAAGCAAAATCGATGCAAATTCATCTTCTATCTATTTCCCTGTGAATAATTAAACGTCTTTATACTTTTGTCTGTGCCTACTTGCCAAAACAAAATAAAAAAGGTCGAGAATGTGGGCATTTATAAGCTGGCTGGAGAAGTGAGTTGACCCTTCTCTTCAGTGACAAAGAAGCCTTTATGGAGGCAGCACATTGTACAGAGTGAGTTTATTCCCTTTTGACTGACCAGCACTGCGGGACACCCACCACGTGTTATCGGTGCCTCAGTTAAACCGGGACTATTTTCCCCTTTGAAAGGCCAGCTAAACAAACCACGAAATCAATGGCCATGACCTATTCTCATCTGGTGCTCTCTAGGACAAGACGACAGATAAGATAGCACCGGCTTGAGATTTGCACTATGCCAGTCCATTGAGGGGATACTGAAGTTGGGAAGCCATTCTTAAAGGAATAATTCACCCAAAAATGAAAATTCTCTCACCATTTACTCACCCTCATGCCATCCCAGATTTGTATGACTTTCTTCTGCTGAACACGAACAAAGAATTTTTGAAGAATATCTCAGCTCTGATGGCCATTCAATGCAAGTGAATGATGACCAAAATATTGAAGCTCCAAAAAGCACATAAAGGCATCATAAAAGCAATCCATATGACTCCAGTGGTTTAATCCATGTCTTCAATGTCTATCACCAACTACTGGGCAGGGAGAACAAAGAAAAAAAGAAGGGAGGAATAAAGGAAAGGAATAGAATAAATCAATCATATTTTCACAACAGCCCATTAGGTGGCAATATGCAATAAGAATGTGAATCACCAAAAAACAGAAGGATAAAACTCGGTCCTCTCATGAACACGCATAGGAGGGTTGGTCGAAAATAGTAGACATTTACAGTAAAAAAGGACTTAAATATTGATCTGTTTCTCATCCACACCTATCATATTGATTCTGACGATATGGAATCATAAGGAATACTTTTATCCTACCTTTATATGCTTTTTGAGCTTCAAAGGTTTGCTCACCATTCACTTGCATTATATGGACTTACAGAGCTGAGATACTGTATTCTTCTTAAAATCGCAGTTTGTTGTTTGCAGAAGAAAGAAAGTCATACACATCTGGAATGGCATGAGGGTGAGTAAATGATGCGTGAATTTTCATTTTTGGGTGAACTATTCCTTTAAGGAATAAACATTTATTTCTCCATTGACTGCACCTGTCCTCCTCACAGAGGAAGTCGGGTTCCATAGAATATTTCCTTGAGCCTTTCATCTTATTTTGGGCCAAACAGTGGCGAGGAGATGGGTTGTGTTTCTCAAAACACCACAAACTCACTGGATAAAATAAACTCCTCTAAGATCAGAGCAACAATGGCTCGGCTGTATAGAAGGGACTAACTCTCCCATTAGTCGTCTCTCTTCCCTTTTGAGAGGCTTCTGAGCAGAGATCACTAGTGTAGTGTTTACACTTGGAATACTGCAGGATTGTAAAGCCTGGGGGGTGAGGGTGACGAAGAGGAGACAATTCAACACTGTTTCTGTAAACAAAATGACAATCACCATTGGAGAATTGATAGATGGCACATGGGCAAAATACCTTATTCCCTGAACTGCACTGTAGTGACTGGTAAAGATTTACCATTCCTTCGAAGTCAGCTAAGCCTTTTTGCTGACACATTGCCATTCCATCCCCCTCCCAATACAAGATCTTTTGTGTAGGCCTTACAGTCTGCATCCCAAAATGAAATGGACTGTCTGTCGTCTAAAGGCATCTATCCTGGCTCTCCCCAATTTCCCCAGCTCAAGCCTCCTGCAAGTGACTGACCCTGCACCCTTCGGCCTCTGGCCCCTATACTGCCCAGTGAGGTTGCGGCCGAGTTGGGGCCTTGGCTCATTAGTGTGCCCACCTGGAGGCTAGCAGGCAGCCTACGGGGGCCAGGCCCTTGATCTGTGCGCTGTGAGCAACATTATGACACAAGGTCCAATTGGAGCCAGCAGACCAGCCAATGTAACACCATGGGATAAAGAAAAGCCTCCTCAACTCCACAGTGGAGCTCCACTCAATTACTTTAATTATCCCTGTGGCTCATTTAGGACGCCGTTTTCTCAGATTCTTCACTGAAAAAGATTGTGGGATTAATTTGTTATGAGGTTAACCATTTTAACTTGAATGGTCAGATTCTGCAGCTATTCCATAGACACCAGCATTTGGGTTTGTGTCTTTAAAACATGATAAATAATGCAAAGTGTACATGCCACCAGCATACTGAAGTAACAGTGTTTTTAATAGAGAGACGTTAGGTGTTGTTTCAAACAATCCCCCAACAATTGTATATAAAAATTTATTGTTTAACATTTTTGTCCACTAATCGTAAACAAACTAGATCTCTTTATTATCTCAATAGTTTCTCATATGGCACCAGTTTAAGAAATGAACTTATTTTTACCATTTAAAACATGAACTGTATCTCATCCATTTGTCAAATACATCCCAGAAAAAAATGCCCCAGAATAAGAATGTATGACCTCTTACTCTAATAATTAAATCAACACTGCCATAATATGTATAACAAGGACTGTGACAGAATATTAAAAACTAGATCAGATGGTTTTTTTTTAAAAAAAAGAAAAAGAAAAAAGAATTCATAAGAATTTCTGGAGCACTTTTGTCATTTGTGGTAGCATTTTTGCCCCGAGCCTCCCTTAATTTCTGACCCTGGTAGGTACAAATGAGATTAAATGGAGAATAAAATGAAACATTTGCATAGGTTTTTTTTTCTCAGATATTTCTCCTGAGAAAATGAAAGTAATATCATGTCTGTCTTCTCTACAGTTTCAGAAGAGATTTCAAGAATGTTAAAAACTCTGCTCAGATTTGCTAAGATACCAAAGTCTCCATTAAAATGAACTCAAATTCTTCCAAGACAAAATTATCCAGGCTTTGCTACCAACTTTTATTTTCCACTAAATTCTCAATACTCTTACTTTGTCAACAATTGTCTCAATTGTTTCTATATTCTCCTAAGGTGTTTTAGGAGAAATATCTGAAAATAAAAACTCATACCTCAGTAGATCTTCTGAGCTATGAAAGAGCAAGCAATAAAAACGTTCCTCTGGGAGCTGCGCAACATTATCCAATGAGTACATACACTATTTACTTCATCCACTGTAAACCTATTAGGCTTTACCTCAGTTAACCACTCAACAGGAAAGTTTCTCCGCAGAACACTGAAGGCACTTTAATGAACAGATGCTAACAGTAGCAGTGCACTCTCTCCTCCTTACTAACTGCATGATGACAGATTTTAATTGAAAGTAACAGCGGGGAGGAGACAATGATGCATTTATAAGAACTCATCAAGCTCACCAGTCTGTCTGATGACTAAGTACGGCCTCAGGTGAGATTCCCCATCGATACATCTGGGCCGTGTGCTCTCTTAGCCTCTCCCCACTGAGACAGGAGCACAGAGACCAGCTCACACTGATTAACCATAAATAATACTTCTAGCCTAGTCTAGCTAACTTTTGCCTTTCATCAATAAGTTGGACAGTATAAACAGATACATTTTGATTTGTCCTTTCAATATTTAACATTCAACAACTAAGGTTTTAGAATAAAGAAAAGCCACACTAATCAAAATTATATACTGTATAATTAGAGGAAAGCCTTCTAATTCAGCTTAGCCATTAGTTCAAAGGAATTTAGCAGAATTTACCTTCAGGCACCTGTCACTTCCCAGCAGGTGACAAAGTGCTCCATCAAAAATTTCAGTGACAGCACTCATTTATCCACATAGACACACCAGGACATTTCATAGACTTCTATTGTTTTTAATATAAAGTGAATATGTGACTAAGATTCCTTACCATGAATATATCCCTAAAGGAATCATGTTTTTAAATAAATAAATAAATAAATTACGCTCAGATTACGCTCACTGGTGGGACCCATTTTGTTCCCAAATCATAGCTAAGCATGCACACACATTTACTGTCAAACAAATTGCAGACTTGATAAATCACAATTTGAAGTACTGATCAAAGACTATTTTTTTAGCTTTTAAGACAATAGAACTGGTCAGAAAAGGGTTTTGAAGAAGTCTCTCTCTCAATGGGTCATCTTTAGTTCAATTAATTCCTCTATTGTTTCAAAAGGACTGAAGAAGCCTTGAGGGTGATTGAGCCTTCACGCTCCTTTTGCTAGATTAAGGCTAATAATCTTTAAATAACGAGAATTTGCCCATTAGCTCATGTGTCTGCAGTAGCCTATTGTTTTCTGCGACTTATATTTTCTAGTTTTGTTTGGCCACTAAAAGATGAATATGTTTGCCTTGTTACTTTGAATTTTGAGTTCTTAGACAATTAAACAATGTTTAATCATAAATGTAATAAATCAGCTACTTTATAATGACAAATCATTCTAGTCTACTCAATCACAACACTATTACACTTTCAGTATTTTTGGCAACATGACGGCACTATAGGTGTCATTTGACAAAGCAAGTTATTAATAAAAAATTTAAAAAACATCATCGTTTTTATCAGAGCTTGAGTTGTACTGTCTTTGAGAAATGTGTTCAATGAGGGGTACAGATCTCTCAGGGCTTAATGATATTGCTGGAAGATGCTGCTGAGAGCATCTGATCTCTGAATTGATATAACAGTGTGCGGTTGGACAGCAGTTCCAGGCACAGCAGGATTACACTCTTCTAGGGCTCCACTTCTAATTGTACCTAGTTAAATGTCTGACAAAGCCTAAATCATCCATGGTAATCATTTCCTTTGGGAGACAGAGCTAAGAGATTGGTTGTTTCTCATACCTTCTGCATTTGTAGGGATGGCAGCAACAAATAGAAACCGTGTTCTTGAGCTCTCCTATGATTTTGGGGACTTATGACAGTATTGTATTCTCTCGCTAGTGAAACATTACTACCAGACAAATATATATATATATATATATATATATATATATATATATATATATATATATATATATATATACAGTATATACAGCTCTGGAAAAAATTAAGAGACCACTGCAAAACTATCAGTTTCTCTGGATTTACTATTTATAGATATGTGTTTGAGTAAATGAAAATTATTGTTTTGTTCTATAAAGTATTGACAACATTTCTCCCAAATTCCAAATAAAAATATTGTAATTTAGAGCATTTATTTGCAGAGAATGACAACTGGTCATAGATGCAGTGTTTTCAGACCTCGAATAATGCAAAGAAAACAAGTTCATATTCATTTTTAAACAACACAATATTAATGTTTTAACTTAGGAAGAGTTCAGAAATCATTTGGTGGAATAACCCTGATTTTCAATCACAGATTTCATGCGTCTTGGCATGCTCTCTACCAGTCTTTCACATTGCTGTTGGGTGACATTATGCCACTCCTGGTGCAAAAATTCAAGTAGCTCGGCTTTGTTTGATGGCTTGCGGCCATCCGTCTTCCTCTTGATCACATTCCTGAGGTATTCAATGGAGTTCAGGTCTGGAGATTGGGCTGCATTTCAGGGTCTTGATCCGGTGGTCCTCCATCCACCCCTTGATCGACCTGGCTGTGTGGCATGGAGCATTGTCCTGCTGGAAAAAACCAATCCTCAGAGTTGGGGAACATTGTCAGAGCAGAAGGAAGAAAGTTTTCTTCCAGGATAACCTTGTACATGGCTTGATTCATGCATCCTTCACAAAGACGAATCTGCCCAATCCCGTCCTTGCTGAAGCACCCCCCGATCATCACTGATCCTCCACCAAATTTCATAGTGGGTGAGAGACACTGTGGCTTGAAGGCCTTTCCAGGTCTCTGTCTAACCAATGACCAGGTGGAGGATCGCTGATGATCTGGGGGTGCTTCAGCAAGCCAAAGTCAGTACTTTATAGAATAAAAAAAAAAAAACAATTCATTTTACTCAAACACATACCTATAAATAGTAAACCCAGAGAAACGGATAATTTTGCAGTGGTCTCTTAATTTTTTTCAGAGCTGTATATATATATACACACACAGGTGCATCTCAATAAATTAGAATGTCATGGAAAAGTTCATTTATTTCAGTAATTCAACTCAAATTGTGAAACTCGTGTATTAAATAAATTCAATGCACACAGACTGAAGTAGTTTAAGTCTTTGGTTCTTTTAATTGTGATGATTTTGGCTCACATTTAACAAAAACCCACCAATTCACTATCTCAAAATTAGAATACATCATAAGACCAATAAAAAAACCATTTTTAGTGAATTGTTGGCCTTCTGGAAAGTATGTTCATTTACTGTATATGTACTCAATACTTGGTAGGGGCTCCTTTTGCTTTAATTACTGCCTCAATTCGGCGTGGCATGGAGGTGATCAGTTTGTGGCACTGCTGAGGTGGTATGGAAGCCCAGGTTTCTTTGACAGTGGCCTTCAGCTCATCTGCATTTTTTGGTCTCTTGTTTCTCATTTTCCTCTTGACAATACCACATAGATTCTCTATGGGGTTCAGATCTGGTGAGTTTGCTGGCCAGTCAAGCACACCAACACCGTGGTCATTTAACCAACTTTTGGTGCTTTTGGCAGTGTGGGCAGGTGCCAAATCCTGCTGGAAAATGAAATCAGCATCTTTAAAAAGCTGGTCAGCAGAAGGAAGCATGAAGTGCTCCAAAATGTCTTGGTAAACGGGTGCAGTGACTTTGGTTTTCAAAAAACACAATGGACCAACACCAGCAGATGACATTGCACCCCAAATCATCACAGACTGTGGAAACTTAACACTGGACTTCAAGCAACTTGGGCTATGAGCTTCTCCACCCTTCCTCCAGACTCTAGGACCTTGGTTTCCAAATGAAATACAAAACTTGCTCTCATCTGAAAAGAGGACTTTGGACCACTGGGCAACAGTCCAGTTCTTCTTCTCCTTAGCCCAGGTAAGACGCCTCTGACGTTGTCTGTGGTTCAGGAGTGGCTTAACAAGAGGAATATGACAACTGTAGCCAAATTCCTTGACATGTCTGTGTGTGGTGGCTCTTGATGCCTTGACCCCAGCCTCAGTCCATTCCTTGTGAAGTTCACCCAAATTCTTGAATCGATTTTGCTTGACAATCATAAGGCTGCGGTTCTCTCGGTTGGTTGTGCATCTTTTTCTTCCACACTTTTTCCTTCCACTCAACTTTCTGTTAACATGCTTGGATACAGCACTCTGTGAACAGCCAGCTTCTTTGGCAATGAATGTTTGTGGCTTACCCTCCTTGTGAAGGGTGTCAATGATTGTCTTCTGGACAACTGTCAGATCAGCAGTCTTCCCCATGATTGTGTAGCCTAGTGAACCAAACTGAGAGACCATTTTGAAGGCTCAGGAAACCTTTGCAGGTGTTTTGAGTTGATTAGCTGATTGGCATGTCACCATATTCTAATTTGTTGAGTTAGTGAATTGGTGGGTTTTTGTTAAATGTGAGCCAAAATCATCACAATTAAAAGAACCAAAGACTTAAACTACTTCAGTCTGTGTGCATTGAATTTATTTAATACACGAGTTTCACAATTTGAGTTGAATTACTGAAATAAATTAACTTTTCCACGACATTCTAATTTATTGAGATGCACCTGTATATATATATATATATATATATATATATATATGCATGTTTTAGGCACTTGGCAAGTTCTCACTGTACAGTATATTTACATGTGTCAGACAGACTTCCTCATAGATTTATAGGTTTCAGCCTATATTGACATCTAAAAACACAAATAGAGAGAAATACATTAAATAAAGTGCATATGTCTTCACTGCCAGCATGGGCATATTTAATTAAAAAGAGGAGAGAGTTACACTACTGTGAAAAAAGTAAAGGGTAGGATACCTGCCTACCTTCCTGGGAATGGGAGATTCCTGTGTTAGAGGAGCGTGTCAGGGCTCGAGCATGCTTTAATGGCCTTTGGTTACTCTGCAACACAATACAACATGTACACACAATTATTTCTACTTCTGTGTTGTTTTATCTCAGTGCTGGATCTCTTGTGACAGTGGATAGTTCCGGAGGTAAAGTATATTACTTTGAGAGGGTGTCCATGAGGAAGAGAGCAAGTTTTTGGCACTCTTAATATGCGGTGAGGCAAGTAACAAAATTCTTAAGATCTCAAACATTTTAAAGCAAATTTGTAAAAAAATAAAATAAAATTAAACCTGAAGATCTGGCGAGATGACATCAAAACCTTTTGTGACTTTGATGCCAGGGGGGCATAATGGTTAGAGCTCCTCAAATATAACAGTAAAAAATTTATAAATTTGTTGATGTTGCTTTAACAAAGCATGGGTGGATATACTATTGAGAGATATCAGGTCCAGCACCTGCAAAGACACATATTGATACACTTACTCATTCACTAGCATACAGAGAGCAAGGAGCTTAAACTTCCACAAATAAGCACAGGCCTACATGTGGTTTTGCTTTGCTGTATGTATCCCAGTGGTTCTCATGTGCTTTTGCTTCAAGTAGAGGATTTTAAATGTTGGTTAAAATCAACCGTGGCAGGTGCGATGCCAACTCATGGGCCAATTTGATGGTTTATGATTCACAGATTACACGCTTTACACTTCAATTTTTCCTAACAATATTTCAGCAATCAAGTCTTGTGTTGGATGCATTCCATGACCGTCGACTGTTAAGAAACAGGTTTAGCCAAACATGATTCGCACAATGAATCAGTCTTTTGTGTCAGTTTTGTCAATGAATTTGTCCAAGGGGTTAAAAAAATGGTCTGAAATGGTTTGTGATTGTTTGGGCCTGTTTCACTCCCCATAAGAGGAACAGGACACTCCAGATGTCAGAAAACAAAAAGAGTGGTGCATAAAGTGGATTTTGACCAATCAATTGAAACAAAACCTGCAATTGCATCCTATCGTTTGCCAGCGACGAGAGAGGTCTTTACTACGGTCAACACCTCTGTGTGCTAGTTGGGAATGATCCTGTACTGCAGATAAAAACATTTCCCTTAACTCTTTCAAAAATCGAGAGTTCTGGCAAACTTGCTGCAAAGTTGCATTGTCTCTTCATTGTCGCCAAAGATTTGCTGCAAGTTCATCACTACTGATGAAGAGTTGCAAATTTCTGGCAACCATTTGCAGAAAATCACAAGCTAATTTGTAGGTGAAAATAGTGAGTGGGACATTTGTGGCAAGTTTGCAGCAAGTTTGTCAGAACTCTAGATCTTTTGTTGGAAACCATAGAGGTATCAAAACAGTACATGGAAAAAGTAACAAATTTGGACACGTTCTGTATCATGGCAACCCTTACAAAAAATCTAGAGTTGCCGCAAAATTGCTGCAAACGTGTCGAAATTCGATGGGTCACATGCAAATGAGCTTGTTAGTTGCTGCAAATGTTTGTAAGAAGTGTGCAGGTCTTCACCAGTATAGTGGTGAACATGTAGCAAACCTTTGGCGACAATGAAGAATTTTACACAAAGCTCATTTGCATGTGAAAATTAATGAGTGGCAAATTAGCTGCAAATTTTTCTATGAAGTAGACCTACCTGTTAAATGAATAAGGTAATCATTAAGTACCAATAGTATATCATAGTACTGTATTACCATCTGATAGCACCATGGTACCGCCAATAGCCTTCATTTTTGAGAAGTCATTTTGAGAAACTTACTTTTGCTGTGTTATCCATAAATGTTTTAGCAATGCTTCGACAGCAGGCCTATGCAATATTTTTCAAAAAATATTTTGAAAATGTGTTTTGTTTGCTAATAACATGTATTAGATTAAATAAATTTAATAAATTTTAATATTTTATATAAAAAAAAAATATGAAGTAGCGTAAACATGTATGATCCTTTTGCCATGTTGCTTGAAATGCCACTAGCTACATTTAGTTTAGCACTAGAAAACTTTTAGCAGCAGCTAATTATTCTATAGAGAAATTTAGCTAGCCGCATGTTTTGAGTAGCTTGCCCAACACTGTTAATTGTCCTTGTGCTGCTTCAATCTAGTTTGGTAGCAATATTTGCATGTCCTTTAATAGGACCTCCTGCATCAATAGAAAGACTGGTTATTGTGCTTGAATAAAATGATGTGTGAATTTGTGACCACAATGATGGAGATTATGTAGGTAGTTGTAGGTCTAAGCATAGTGTGCAAAAGATGTGTATAATGGGTAAGGATGGGCAAGGAGGAGGCAGGAACAGGCTGAGCAGTCAACGAAACTTTTAATGACATAAAAGATCTGAAACATAACATAAAACACATAGATGCACACACACAGCAGCGTGTCTCTCTCTCTCTCTCTCTCTCTCTCTCTCTCTCTCTCTCTCTCTCTCTCTCTCTCTCTCTCTCTCTCTCGAACAGGTGCCCCCAGCTCATCTTTATCCCCCTCCCGGCTGATTAGTTGACTCGGCGCCGGTCGTGCACCCTCACGGCCTGGCCATGCCCTCCTCCTTGTCACTCTCCTCCACTGCCCGATTCAGGCCGGGGGAAATGTCCGGCATGACGTACTTCCCTCCCCTTCCTTCCTGGAGGGAAGGTGTTGCCCTTCCGGCCGTCCTTTTGCCGGCAGGTCTTCCCTGCCTCTCTGGAGCCCTGGGAGAGATGAGGGGAGAGGGAAAGAGTGAGGGGGAGAGAAAAATTCGCTCGCCAGTCCCCGGACACACCATTGCCTGGTCCTTAGCCACTCCTACGCCCTCTGGCGGACGACAGCCGCTCCTCTCCTGGTGGACGAAATGGCTCCTCCCCTTCCTGGTGGATGGCAGCAGTTCCTCCGACTCCCTGCGGCCGACAGCAACTCCTCCGTCCCCTGGCGGACGGCCACGGCTCCTCCCCTGGCGGATGGCAGCGGCAAGGACTCCACGACAGCACATCCCTGCTCCTTCCCGGGTTTTGGCACCACTGGCACCCCCGGCTCATCTTTATCCCCCTCCCGGCTGATTAGGTGACTCAGCGCTGGCCGTGCACCCTCATGGCCTGGCCACGCACCCTCATGGCCTGGTCACGCCCTCCTCCTCGACACAGTGTGTAAGATTATGAGAGGAGGATGAAAGAGGAAGGAAAATATGGAATAAGTGTTTCATAATAAATGTATTTAAATCTAAGCTGTGACTTTTATAATCTTTATTTATGCTTCGTATTCTTCTGGCATGTAGAAGTTCTAACTGAATAGTAGTAACTTAAAAATATATTAGACAAATTGGGAGGTGAGAGAATTTTTTTTATTTTGAACCCTGTTCCTAACTTTACATGATTATCTGGTTGCTTTTTGCATGGTTTTTCCACTGTTATCTGCAACCTTTTTTAAAACAGACCTGTGACCCATTTAGAACTCATCCCCACTAGAGCTTTAAAACATTTAAATCACTATATGTGTGAATTATCTCTTAAAGATGTATCACACCATTACACTCTGGTTATATATGTGTGTGTGTGTGGGAAAAAGAGGAAGAGAAAGAAAGACCATTGTGTGAGGAAGGGCTGATCTCACTGTGACCCTATAGGGCATCAGAATACTGCGAGTAGAATTCACACCAGCTAAACAGCAAACACAGGCTGTGAGAACTAACTTCTCACTGTACAGGACAAATTCTTCACCTGCAGAATATACCCACAATGAAAAGCGGCTGTCAATTGAAACATTGCCCCAACATTCTTTGCATAACGTTTACACCATACTATCAACAATTTTTACTGGATTCGTGGAAACCAGAGAAAGGGTAAATCAGTGCATGCAACACAATGTGTCTTTGGGAGCGATATTGTAGGTTGGGGGGTGGATTGGCGATTACACACTTGATATTAATTTAGACGAAAACACATAACGAGGTGTAGTAGTAAAGTTTTGAATGACATAATGTTTTTTTTTTTTTTTTTTAACTCAGTAAGCGAACAGGTCAGGAAAAACAATGAAATTCCACTGAAGGTCACACATGTGCTTTCACGCCAGGTGAAACATCCAAACACAATCAGTGATGAGTACACCAGTCTTCCATGCCTGATGCAGCACAGACGACTGGAAAAGCCAGGAATGCTAGACTCCTGCCCCATGGGAGACCATGTTCCACTTATTGGCTACAAGTGTCCACATCCACAGGAACAATGTCCAAGATGAGTTCCCACACAACAGGAAACAGGACATTTATGATGCTGATTCGATAGAAAAATAAAAGGAGTCTCATTCTGGGGCCATAGAGCTCCATGTATCTCTATCTGACACCCTAGGACCACGCAGCTCAGACAGACACCTACACATTTATGAGACGTGGCCATGCAGAGGGTTTAAAGGGAGACTCCTCCTGTCCCATTTGGTTGATTTAAATGGTATGTTATTAGCTTTCCCAGACATTGTCTCTGATATGGTCTGGTTCTCTGCATGAATGCCTGCATCATTACAGACCAGACTGAATGAGACAAGGAGGAAAGCAGAATTCCAGTGCTGTGATATTGTAGAACTCCCTTAGAGAGATCAGTTTAACAGACTGCATACAGTTGCATCTCGTATTTCTAAATTTTTGATATTGAATTACAAACAGCATGTGTTTATTGACATTGATCTCTCAACTGTAAATCGATGGTGATTGGTGATCAATTTCTTGAGGGATTAAATGCAATGCAAATAATTCACCTACTTGAGAATGACTTAATCTACATTTCTATGACATAGAAAGAGCAGCAGGCAATATTGTTTTTCTGCTGCACTTCTTTGTTTGAATTTTATTTAAAAACATATAAGGTCAAATTACAACTGATTGTTGTAATATTATATTATATATGAACCCCTAGTTATAGGTAGATATTTAATGAAATGTTTGCATGTGTTCTTAGGACAAACATTTTTGCTGTTTCATTAATCGTTTTGTGCCTCATTAGTGTTTTACTTTTTAAATTTTGCTGAAAATCCTATAATAGGCATAGCTTTTGTTTTGGTGGTGTCCTGCCAAATGTTCACATGAAACCTATGCCACTGGTTTGATAGAAGGTTTCACTGTGACCCCATATAGTGTGACAATTTGCCTCGCTATTTTGGCAAGTTGTCACAAAAGGACAGTGCGAGTTCAATTAACACTGATTTTTTCCTTGGCAATATCAGTGAAATTGTTCAATAGCTTTATGTAGCCAAAACTTTAAAGGAACATTCCAGGTTCAATATAAGTTAAGCTCAATCAGCAGCATTTGTGGCATAATGATGATTCCACAAAAAATTCATTCACTTGCCCCTACTCTTCTTTAAAACAAAGCAAAAATCTGGGTTACAGTGAGGCACTTACAGTAGAAGTGAATAGGGTCAATCCGTAAACTTTAAAATACTCACTATTTCAAAATTATTGCCACAAAACATAAACAAAATGTGTGTTAACATTATTTTAGTGTGATAAAAATCGCTGACTAACCTTTTCTGTGTAAAGGTATAGCCAATTTTACAACCAAATTTGGAATGCCCAATTTCCAGTGCGCTTTTAAGTCAACGTAGTGGCGTAGTGATTCGCCTCAATCCGGGTGGCGGAGGACGAATCTCAGTTGCCTCCGCGTCTGACACCATCAACCCGCGCATCTCATCACGTGGCTTGTCTTTAGCCTTTTATTTTTTGTTTCATACCTTGCATCTCACAAAAAAATAAATAAATAATTAATAAATAAATAAATAAATAAAAACTGATCTCGTGACTCCTTCAAAAACAGCCTTTGAAATGAAATTAGCTTGAAATGATCTTGAAATAAAAAACTCTTTTCATGAAAACATAAATACGACTAGACATAATATATTTGCTTGTTTTGTCTTGCACTCTTTATTTGTTTGCGCTAAGGAAACAGTCAACTTTTGATCTAATTTTGAGGAAACTAATAAATTGTCTAGCTAAACTGTCCACCTGCTCTGTAGATGACCTGTTTGCACCAAACTAGGAATGATTTGTTCTAGATTGCCACCTTCTGGTAGCTAATGTTAAGTGTTGCAGAGAAAGAAAGAGGGATGTCCATGTATTGTAACAAAGGAGCAAAGTACTTAAACACACAAGAAAAATAAGTGAAATTTAGCAGAAATAGACCCCAACCTCACCAATTTAATGAGGCAAACAGCTGTATATTAAATTACATTTTATGTATTTTATAAAAATACATAATATGTTATTGTTTCTTGGATAAAAAAGCACTAAGCAGTTATTTTAGCCTTTATTTTGTTATGCATTGATCTATGCTAATTAAGTTGTGTTAAGTTTTCCTTTTTAGACATCCTTTGATACTCTTCTTTCATTCAAATGTCTAGTTAGCACCAGCAGCTCAAAAAACAGCTGAATATATCTGTCCTCTTGGTGTAGCCTTTGTGTGTATGCTATTTGAACCTCACATTAAAAGATGCCTTCCAATTAGGACCATCTTCCACTTCTCTTTGGAGTTTTCTTTAAATAAGGAGGTGGAAACCAGCCATTTAACAAGTGTGCAGCATTCTCCAGATCTCTGGAAGTTTACCCACATATGCACCGCTCCCTAACCCTTGCAATAGAGCAGATCAGCTGCAGGGTTAGAGGTCACCACTTATCCTATTGTGCAGAAGAGCCAACATGAACCTCAGTCCAACACCGTAGGAGCAGGATGGTTCAGGTTCAGGAATGAGAAATGAACAAGAGCTCATCTATGACATGGTTTGCCACTCTGAATGCTGAAGGGATTGTTCAGGTTTTCAAATTAGGAGGAAAACTAATAGTTGCAAAGCTTTGTCAGGCTTTTATGCGTTATCAATGACAGAGAACAAAACAGAAAACAAGCAGAGGCCCGGACTTTGCAGGTGCGCAAACATCAATGTGAGCCTGGATAAAAGGTGCGCTAAGGATCGCTGATGGCCAGCAGGAAGAGATCCTCATAAGAACAGATCTGTCGGGAACATCACAACAGGGCTGATTAAACAAGAAGTGGGTCAGACCAAGGGTCTGCAGCGGGGCCAGCAACATGCTGCTCGATTTTCTTAAAACGGCATCCTCAGCCCCTCCTTCTCACTCTCCTGTACTCTCTCTCTCTTTCCTTCTCTCATATGTGAGCACCCTGTCCTCTCTAATTAACCTGATTCCCACAATCCACTGCCCTGTGACCACCCTTGCTGCTGAAAAATGGGCAGCATAGGTGACAGAACATTGCTCGAGCCAAAGGAGCGCCAAAGAATGTATTCTTCTAATGGATCTGAATAGCAGGAGAACAGGGAGATCAGCATAATGGTCATGCACCCGTCCCACACATTCAGCCACACACTCTCTCTCCCCTCCTCCTCCTCCTCCTCCTCCTCCTCCTCCTCCTCCTCCTCTCCTTATCCAAACCTTGATTAACCTCCTCTTTCCCTCCCATGCACATTCACACAGGCACAATGTGCCTCAGAGGCCCTGACAGATGGGGCCAGGGCTGTTTCGTGGGGGTTTCTCTGTGCAAAAAGGCAGCCTGGTTTGGTACAGTGTTGTCAGGCCAATGAATTGATTCTGACCACTATAGAAGATACTCTCTGCCAGAGTGTCACAATGGCGATGAGTGTGGGGAGCTGGGAGCAAGCTTGTGGAGGCATGGAGCCCTCACTCATGAATGATGGCCCAGCAAATGGTGTTCCTTTTATTGGCATTCTTTGCAAATCATACCTCCCTTGCTCTCATGCTGCATAGAGAGCAATAGCCCAATAGCAAGAGTCCAGAGCAATGTTTCTTAAAGTATGAGTCCCATAAATGTTGTTGTGACATGTTTGAATGAATTGGCAAGTATTTTCTTAGATTAACTGAAAGTGCTGAAATATTAATTTTGTGACTGTGTGTCTTATAGAACTAACCAGATCGGAGTACTGAAAGAAGTATCTTTCTGTTCTTTTCTTTTGATGATATCATTCTGCAGTATCATTTGTGAGGTGCAGTCTGAACCAGAAATGTATCACTGATATTGGCGCAAAGATGCAGTCAGGTACAAAAATGATGCGGCAAACTGTCAATCAGCTTGCCATTCTTATCTGTAGAGTAACTGAGCACAGTAGTCAAATAGAAATATGACAGCAATTATGACAATTTGTTTCTCTTGATTTATACAAACCATCAGAAAGTGCGACAAGTACCCTCACTGTGTTATTTGGCCAAGTTGAAAGTAATTATTAAAAATAAGACATCTTCTCATTCAGTACCTAAAGCCAGATGTAAAGCAGATCTTCAATAGTATAAAAGGCAGGAAGATAGGTAGGAATTAACATAACTGTGAATATAAGGAGTAATATGTCTATCAAAGTGTGATGAATAAGTTGCTTACAAATATTCTCTTTGTACTGTTAGTCATGATAGTTTGTATTGGGACTGTTAAGTCAGAAGAATATTTTCCCCTCAGGTATACCCCCAGTCCCCACCCCCAATAAATTTTTACATGGTAACCGTAGTGTCTTGCAAAGTACCGTTGTTACCGTAATTCTTGTTACTAGGCCTACTATAAAACTTCTACATTTATCTGGCATTACCTTCAAATTGTGTTTGAAGCTTTCAGAATCTTTCTTTTTATCATTCCTTTTTTTTATGACAGTTGTGGCTGTCAAATTAACTGTAGTATCAATGGTATTTTTTGTCAGAAACCACAGTTACCAGGGTACATTTTTGTAAGGGGTTACAGAAATTAAAGATAAAAGTATCTTATTAAGTGATCTTTAATTCCAGATCACAATTAATATTATTGATTTTGATCAGTTCCAATTCATCTGATTTGAGAGTGTGCATGTTTACGTGCATGTTCAAATGTGTAATTTTAGTTCAAATGATGTTGTTGTTTTAAAATCTGTAAAAGAATAAAGTGAATTCTGAAAGAATCTGTCTTTATTGCAGTTATTGTAGTCATAAAGAAAAAATAGCGATCAGTATGTCCCCAAAACTTTTTATTGATTATCTTGAAATATTTAACTTTCAAGACTTTCTATCTCAACCAAACTTAAAAACATGGCAGTCCTTGTGTTGGCACCCGATTTATAAATCAAAGGCCATTTTAGAAGTGACTTTTCTCCATCCCCATCCTAAATAAATCTGGGTGTCACGCCCACACTGACCTTTGAGTTGACCTCAGACAATAGAGACAGATCTAAGGACAATTCTTCCTCTGGGTCGACAACAGGACCATTACACTCCTGACTCATTCCATCAGTGTCAGCCACCACAACCTGGTTAATGTTTCACCAACCCTCCATTTTGTTCCCTCACCCAGGAAAAGAAAAGAGGGGAGAGCAGGGGAGGGTTGGTTAATCACAGGGAAAATAGAAGGCATCGATCGATAAACAAACAGACTAGAGGGACAATGCAAAGAGACTGAACAGATTCCTTTCTGTGTGTATCTGCAGCACATTAATTTATCACAGTTCATTAGAGCTTCAGCAAAGCCTGGAAGCCACAATGACTTGTGCATTCAAATGTTGTTGGTAAATGGTCTGTGGACAAATGCATGAGAGGAACTGCACCTATTGAAATCATTAACATTGTTTTGCATTCAGTTTTTCATTTTGGGAAGATCTTGGCACATCATATTCAGGCTCACAAGTTATGTTCAAAGTTTTAGCATCAGCACCTCTGACCTACTGGTGCAAAAACGCTAGGAATCCTTTATACTTGGCTACAGTTTGTTGACAATGTGACTGCAAATGATTGATAGATGTAACAGAATTTGTTTTGTTTCACAGTTATCCATATTAAGTGGTCCCATCAGGCCATTGTGAATCATGCATTGTGATTCATGCCAACCCACAGAGTACCACATTCTATCACCCAGTACTGTATTTCTCACAGCATGTTAGTGTACACAAAAGGGAATTCGAAGAACCTACAGGTAGGGTATTGCTAACCAAAGAGCAACATACACCCACATACATAACTAACTGACAAGCCGCTATATTTGCTCGGCTCGCTCTCTTTTGTACCATTGGAGTGTGCATAGCAATGGCAAATACATTTCCATGTGTTAGAATGCATGGGGGAGAAGGCTGTGGTGTGTATTGTTGAGTGGCCAGGTCCCATGAGAAAGAGCACACGGTGGATAAAACAGGGAGCCGACAAAAGACTTGAATGAGAATCAATTAATTTTCATTTAGTGCAACAAACAAAGGGTTGGCATTAGCATGTGTGAGGCTCATTTGATGGTGGCAGGAGGCAAGGTGGGAGAGCCCAGGCTCACATTAAGGTAATGACAGGGTCAGGCCTGCCCGGCCTCTCTTCCATTAGCACCCCAGAGTTCTCGAGCATAATCACAAAACACCAGTGTGGCAGGGCAGATGATTAACCATTGGCAGATTCCAGTGCTACTGAATTCATTGTGTAAATGACAGGGAAAATGAATATATTGTTACAATTCGGAGGGATTAAATACTGCTCTGCTTTGTGTGAGACACTAACAGTGACTGAAAGATGAGGTATGTTTGTACTGTATTTAAGGATTTTGTAGTATAGCTGGTTTGTGTTAGAGCGTTTATAGGGTAAATTTTGACTCATAGGTGTCACCATCTTTAAAGGGATAGTTCACAATTCTGTCAACATATTATTTCCCTCATGTGGAACAAAAAATGTTCGGTAGAATGTTCAGTCTTAGTCACCATTCACTTTCATTATGTGGGAAAATCCCAGCAGCATTTTTTTCATCTATCTTTCCCTATTACATTCTGCATAGTGTCTCCTTTTGTGTCCCATGGATGAAAGTCATATGGGTTTAAAACAACATAAGGGTGAGTGAATGATGACAGAATTTTATACTTGGGTAAACTATTAAGACAAAAAAAATTATTTTGGCAAGACATAGTTATTTGCATTTTGCCTTTGCCACTTTCAATGTAAAAAATAATTTCAGGTATATTTATTTCACTATAATTTGTCTTATATTATCCTGTCATTAATTCAAATAAAATATGCGATGGTATTTCAAATACAGCTGCTGAGGGAGTGACAGTATCTTTCTTTATTTTGACTGCTGTAATCTACCGCTCTCTATCTTGTCTACTTTTGAAAAGTTGTAGAAAGGCAAAAGTGGGTGTTTTTCTTTTGCTGTTGGAGCAAATGTAAATGCATACATAATATTTGCTGACCCCTCTATAGGTTTTAGTTGACTGCCGAGTTCCAAACCCAAAAATCTGAAAAGGGTCCACTGGTGTTCATAAGAGATAGCAATATCCTTGAACCACTGTGAAAAGGCCCAGCATTGTATATTTTTACCAGTTTGGTGCAATTTTACATGAAGCAACTACAGTTGTGCATTGATCTAAGGAATTAAGAAAGGGAGGAATTTTAGAGGGAATTATGGGAAGATTATAATTACTCCAACTTTAACCATCATACTTTTACCGCTTCCCTATAGTGTTTTGGTATTTTCTGTTATTGCAACGAATAAAAATAGTATTTAAGGTTCATGTGCAATTGCATTAAAGGTTTACATTTGCTTTAATCTAAAGCAGAGCCTGGCAGGCCCCAGAAACAATTTGGAATACCTTTGGAAAACCTTGGGTTGACCACTGCGGTGAGGAGTGCACTCAACCGTGTGTGTGTTTGTGTGTGTGTATGTTTGTGAGTATGGTGAGAGGGTGTGTCACAGACAGCTGAAATGGGGCGGAAAGTATTGGTAAAGAAAAGAGTGTAAAGAACAGTGTGGTTACGATAGCAGACAGGGTCACATCTGTGACACTCAAGACACAAAACTATAAAGAAGTAAAAGTGTGCAGACATGCCATATTGTGAAAAGCAGTAAGCCAGCTGTTTTGGAAATCTGTCAATTAAATGGGAATGTATTTTATTCCTCATAGGGCCAGAGACAGCTTTATAGGCCCAACAAGACAGGAAGTCTTAAAGAGGATGGGTCACCTCATGTCTAGTGAGTAAATCAGTGCCCTGATAATATGGGTTATCTCTCCTAGAAACTGACCTCTGTGTAATATAATAACACGACTGGGATGTGTGGATCTTTGTCTATTTAGTATGCAAGTGAAAATAGTTCAGACATGAAAAGTATGCATTTTTTTAAATGCATTTTGCGCAGGGTCCAAAATTAACTTTCTAATTAGTGAATTTAGAAAAAATCAAATGATGTCCTCCAGACACAAAACTATAAAGAAGCATGTAACATGTAAATGCTTCACGCTGCAAATATGTTATGTATGTAAACATATTTTACTGAGAAAGAAGCCTTTACTGCGCCAATGCCACATAAAAGCCCGGTTACAATATGCCCGACAACACCTTGACACGCCTCACAGCTTCTGGCGCACCGTAATTTGGAGTGACGAGACCAAAATAGAGCTTTATGGTCACAACCATAAGCACTATGTTTGGAGAGGGGTCAACAAGTATTGTGCTCCTTGAAACAACCACACCGTCTTTTTCCAGAGCAGCCTGTATTTCTCCTGAGGTTACCTGTGGGTTTTTCTTTGTATCCCGAACAATTCTTCTGGCAGTTGTGGCTGAAATCTTTCTTGGTCTACCTGACCTTGGCTTGGTATCAAGAGATCCCCGAATTTTCCACTTCTTAATAAGTGATTTAACAGCACTGACTGGCATTTTCAAGGCTTGGACCAGCCTATCTGGCACCAACAATCATCCATGCGATTATCTAATCATCCAATCATGTGGCAGCAGTGCAGTGTATAAAATCATTCAGATACAGGTCAGGAGCTTCAGTTAATGTTCACATCAACCATCAAAATGGGGGAAAATGTGATCTCCGTGATTTGGACTGTGGAATGATTGCATTATTTTTCAATAATTCAATGGTCCATCGTCAATTATTCCTTACATAAATTATCTCATTTTGGTCAAATTCATCCTTTTTTCTCAGCTGACTAACAGGTACACCTCCAATTCAGTAAACCTCCTATCAGAAGCTAATTGGCTAATTGTCTAAAGGCTCGAATTTTCCAAGCTGCTTAAAGGCACAGTTAACTTAGTGTATGTAAACTTCTGACCCACTGGAACTGTGATATAGTCAATTAAAAATGAAACAATCTGTCTGTAAACAATTGTTGGAAAAATTACTTGTGTCATGCACAAACAGATGTCCTAAACATCTTGCCAAAACTAAAGTTTGCTAATATTAAATCTGTGGAGTGGTCAAAAAATTAGTTTTAATGACACTCAAATAAGTGTCACATTCCCATTTCCCATTTCCCATTTTTTTTTTTTGTCAGTCTTTGTCTGTATTATGCTGTGCTTTGTTCCCTGTGTTTTGTTTCATTATGTTCTGAGTTACCTGGTTTACCTTTATTTTATTAAAAAGGCTGCATTTAGATCCTCATTCCTCTCCTGTCTCATCACAAATGTATGTAAATTTTTGACTTCAACTGTATTTTACCAATCAGAAATTAGCACAATGAATTCTGATTCAAAGTAATGATCAGCATCATTCAGTACCTGCCATCCATGTTAAAATAAAATGTAGCAATATAAATTCTGAATCTATGCACTGATTACCATTGTCAAATGTCTGCCAACCATGTTGAGTGGTGCAAACATCATCTGCAGCCTCAAACTGAACTTTTGGTCAGATGTTTGGAGTGAATGCACTTGGCAACATAGGAAAGCTATAGGGTGCTCCCTTGCTGCCTAATTAGTGAATGACTTAAACTCCAGTGTGCTGTCTGTCTGCACTGGTCTCTGAACAGTTTGAAATGCATCATCATTTTCATCCTAACTCAAAATTAAACCTCTGAATGCAACATTTTTCAGCTTTTGGATAAACCCACTGATTCTCAATGTGATAATGTACAGTGAAAATAGGATTTATATGAAAAAAAAAGGCCTAGTCATAAGTAGTCATTGTATTTAACAGTGTGCCATTTCGCAATAAATTGCTACAATTTTCAAAATAGCATATCGGATGAACAGGTTTTAATGTAAAAACGTAATGAGGTTTCTTACCAGCTGTAGTTTTGTTGGTGTTTCTCCCAAAGACAAGCTCTGCTGAGATCAGCACCATGTTGTTTTGTCACATGACTTGGTGCGTCAAAAGTTTAACCCTTTACTGACAGCCCAGAGTGTTCTGAACTGAGGTCAGTTGATTCAAATAAAATTAAATTATGCATAGCATATGGCGAAGACAAAACACAATGACCGTGCAGGAGGACACGGGTTAAAAACACCACATAAGCACACAGCATCTACAATATAATTAATCAAACAATCAACATTAATTCACACATATCATACAATCTCTAGTATAAAACTAATTTAATGATCACATTCTTGAGCCATGTTTTAACACTTAATTTAACATTTTTAAAGTACTACACTCTCTAATAGTTCTCGGCAGGGAATTCCAATATTCTACTGCTTTAACTGAAAAAAAAATTATATTAAGGGTGATTTTGAGCTACATAATAAAGAGGCTATAAGACTAAGATTTCAGTTTATATAGGGCTAACCCACAACTCTACAGACACATGGCTAAGACAATGTAGGCATGGTATAAAGGACAGAAGAAATCAGTTCACTTCTTTCTGTACTGACAAACTGATCATCAGTCAAGAGAACATTTCAAACTGGACAAAAAGGCCAAAAGGAAGCAGAGAGGTGATTTGAAGTATAAGAATGGGTTAAAAGAGAAGCACTAAAACACTTACTGAGTGAAACAGAAGGCAGAAGAGGGTCTCCTTTCATGGGTGTGCACAGACTAAAGACAGGCAGCACTTGACAATACTGTATAATGCTGTTCTGCATTATTAAGTGGTGTGGAGGGCAGGGCTGGAGACAAAGCCTCATGCATTCCCTGGAGCTGCCAGCCCCAGTGAGTCCCCTTTTTCAACCCATATGTTTCTGCCCACTCACAGACTTCTCACGGGCCCCCACAGGCTGGTTCTGTTGTACAGCCTCATGCTAAGCATCTGGACAAGTGAGGACAGAACTCTGGGTCACCTTGATGATCAGACCTCCTGTTGAGGGAAATTACTGTCCTCCAAAACTTCAAAGGGATCAGGATAGAGTCCAAATATTCCAAAAGGCTTCCATTGCATTGTTGGTAGTCATTTATTTTTAACAACAATTTTGTGTTATGCATCTTAGCAAAAGCATTACTTTGTAGTCTTTTAAGTCTCATTGATATTTCAGTGTCAAACCAAACTGTGCTGACAAACCCAAAATTATTATTCCTTTTAACAAAATGGACATTTCTGAAATAAATTCCTCATTAACAGAATACAGTACATTAATGCTGAATTAATGTCTTTTGTCTCTTTGATTTGCACTTTTTTTATTCTGTATACTGTAGATTAACTTAGGCAGGCTTCAGTTTATTTGTCTTAAATACATACAGTTACCTCCGGCGGTCTAAGTGTGTGTGTTCTGTGATGGATGGACATTGTGTGTGTGACAGTGATGGACTGTCAGGATGCTGCCAGAAGAGAGGACACGCCTTAACTTTAACACATGGACACAAAAGAACCAAGAAGGGACAAATAGGAGAGAAAAAAAGGGGTTGGGGGAGTGCAAGGATGGAGAAGAAGAATCTCTTCTTAACAAGTGTTTACTCTCATTCTGTTCCTGATGTGTGGAGCAGTAACCTTCAATGTAGAAAGGCAGCTCCTGATCCAGGAAGAAATCTCAAAGCCCTTGAAGGTCAGGGGTCACTAAATCTGCCATTGTCCCTGACAGGGCAAGCACACTCCAGCTTTACTCTAACTTTCAAAGGCCTGGGCTGGGGAAGGAAAAATATGCAGGAACAACTGGGTCAGGACCAGGGGCTTTGTGGCTACCAGGGAAGAAAGAATCAGTCATAAAAGGTTAAATGAAGAGCGAAAGGACCCTTCTGTCCAATTATGGAGGGACAAACACTCTCTGTGACCCTGCAGGGTCAAAGTTCACTCCAACCTTTGGTAGCGGCACACTCAGGACCTTTGTAGCTCAGACGAGATGAACCTCTACTGTGTTTATTTCTGTCAGTCACAGCCTGGTTTTTGGGGAAATAAATATTCCAAAGATGAAAGCTGCCACTTAGCAGTACCATTTTATTGGTCACCAGTCTGACTAGATCAAATCCTTCAGTCAGCCATCTTAGGAGACATGGTCAACCTCTGCTTAAATGCTCTGTAGCAGATCCCTTTTTAATTTGATGGCTTACTCGACAAAAAGTGAACAAGAACATCTTGACTCTCAAACAGTATTTCCAAACTTGAGCAAATCTGGCTTTGAGAGAAGGGGATTCATTGAGAAACAGAACAGCAAACAGTGTTCTCAGACAGTGCATTCTTGTAGTTCATTAAGACATTCAGGATTAGATATGTGTGCCACTTAGACTGGCTCTTCAGAGCCTCACATTAATGTTCTATACCTAATTTCCAGACTTCAATGCTCAGAAATGTTAAGTTTGGACTTTTTGATCTTTTTCTGGAATTCTGGAGGGATGTATTCTGTTTCCAGTGAAGTTAGCTTATGTTAAAGTATCCTTTTCATTTGTTTCACCCCCAGAAATGTTGATAAACTGATGCTTTCTTTTAGAAAAGTCAAATAAGAAATGCTGTACATCAGTGCATCATTAAAAAAAATGTGTTGATAACTACAGTTTATACTTATATTTAGTCTCCTTTCTTCAAAATCACACAATGATGCCTTTTAATCCTGAGGCCAGGAACTTAAACCAAGAAAACTGAAAGGTCCATTCCTTGAGAAATCCAATTTTTATGCTGGTACCCCTGAGTGCCTTGCATCAGAGCCCAGAAGCAAGCCAGGCATGGTGGGGAGGTGAGGGCGGACAGAAGGGGGTGGCAGTGGAGGATTTTTTTCTCTCTTGGACTCCTCTCCACAGGCATCCTCCATCCCTCATGAGCTGTTTTAAGCCAGTTGGACACACATCAGGGCAGTATGAGCAGGCTCAGCTGGAGCATGCCAGGCTCAGCTTTTCTTACAGCCCTGTATAAACAGCCGGATGTCTTTTAATCTGAGGATCAGGAGCTATGTCTGCAACTGGACACTTCCAGGATCCTGATGACAACCGGCCCAAGGTCACACTTTCACAGTCAGGTCACTGTCATATGGGGCCAAGTCTGACTCCTGTGGTGTTGTGATCTGCACAGTCAGAAGTCCATATCGCCCAGATTGTTACAAGCTTGAGCAATGTTAAACCCGTGCGAGCAGTCATCAATTTCAATATGGCTTGAGCATATCTCTCTTTACATTGCACGGTACTCTGTCACTCCTTTCAGCCCTGTCTTACTTCACAGTCTCATTTACATGCCTACCAACAATTTACCAAAACCAACTATTTGAGACCTTGGCAGGTCTGCAAGATTCCCTTTAATGACTGTTGTTTTATCAATGCAACTCTGTCTCGTTCAAGAACAGGTGCAACAAGTGTTAAGGTTACTTTACTGTTGTGCCCATTAAAGAAATGAAGCATTAGAGTGGGGCCTTGCGGTGTGGTAAATAAACAGTTGATCCAACAAACACTTGAAAAGATCAAAAAGGTGCTCAGAACTCTTCAGCATCTTAAAATTCCCAGCATGTTGTCCACACGGCACACAAACGACTGATTAGCACAGCTGCATCTATCTTGCGTACTGTTTTAAGCCATGGTGTGGGCTGACACCAGACTATGCAGAGCTCCCAGGGTGCATGTGGGGGATTTCTCTGAGGTGCTGTCAGCAGTTCTGAAATGCCTCTAGGTTAGGGAGCCCCAATGTAGTGACTGAATGGCAGCCTTACTCTGAACAGCAGTTTGTCTTGTGCTGGCACGAATTGGATCTCTCAGAGCACGGGAGAGACTTCTGGCACCTGTAGGGTTCCTTAGTCATCCAGCCTGGTATGAACGCCCAGCATAGATCAGGGATTACGGACCCATGGTCCTTGCCTTTTCAGCACACAAAAAGCATTGCTCCTGCTTCTATAACTCTCTCTTTCTTGCTTGCTCACGTTTTTCTTATCATTTCTCATCCAACCCCCCAGGTCTCCATCTTACTCATACCACCAGCAAGACGCGCCCTCATTACTTTTTCCCACTCTTGGGTAGAAGAGGAGGAGGAGGATGAAGATCCAGGGCCTTTTCATCATGAACAATCTACCAGGGAGCTGGAAAATGAGCGGGCACTCAATTAAGAGCTGCCCATTGAAACAGTGGAGTGAACTTGAAAGAGGGCCCCTCCAAAGGAATAATGTCCAATGAATAGATTGTGGGGCTTCATGAAATATTAAAGAGTGGACGGATTTCTCACAATATTTGTACACCTCGCTTTGTGGGGATTTCTTCTTCCATTGAGCCTGAAACTGTTAACACATCTGCTCAGAAACACGGTTCAGCCAGTGTGCTAAAGTGCTTTGGGGGCCTAGCATCAAACACTGTCCTTCTCTCTCTCTCTGACCCTGTAGCACTGCTCATGCATAGCTCCCCTCACAGTGAGAGAAACTGTGATCTATTCATGGAGGGGATTACAGCAGTTTTAATGACCACCTGGCCTTTCTGCTTCTCCGCACTGAGAGTGTGAAACCCTCCGCCGGGTTCTCACTTCCTAAAATGCTTCGCTCACTGCACATATGGGTCATGCTTTCCAAACAAACGTTACTGTAGTCCTATAATTGCATATGCAGTGCTGATACTTAGCATTACAGTTGCTTTACCATGAATAAAGGCAAAGTAAAGATACAAACTCTGCCTGTGCCTTGACAATAACAGTTTACACACTTCAATTTTTGTTTCCTCTCTCACTCTTGTTCTTTTCCCACTCTCTTTTATTTTCCTCACCTCCTTGTTCTCTTTTTCCTCAGCACTCTTTTCCCAGCAGATCAAGTTGAACAGAGGCTCATGCATTGAGAATAAGGAGCTAGTTAAATCTGCCATTAGCATTAGAATAGCTGCATATTCCTGCAGTGAACCAACATTAGTTAATGTCAAAGCTGAAGGGCTGAGGGCAGGCCAAGAAACACAGCTCTCCTGAGTAAAGTGTGCTTGGTCGTACAGATTGCACCTCTTGTGTCGGGACGGCGTGTGTGGCCTGTTTTGTGGAGCCATTAACCAATGCATTGCAGATACAGTGAGTATTTTCAAAGAGACACCTGAAAGAGACAACAGTTGACTGGAATTTTGAGCCTTGTTTCATGTTTTGCAAAATTTTACAATTTTTTTTTTTTTTTATAATTATGATGGTGCACTCAGTATTGTTTTTTTTTTTTTGTGTGTGTGTGTGCTTTTTTGCTAATTGTGAAACTTTTAAACAGAAAGAAATGGTGCACTTACATTAGATGAATAATCTTGTCATGATTCTCAAGATCAGATGACCAGCTGAATATTATTTGCATCATTATAGTAATTCCTTGTAACGGGACACTTTCAGTTGCTAAATAAAATAATCAAGGCTGACTGTGAAAAGCACATTTTTATAATGACATTGGTAAATGAGAATTTCTGTATTTGCATGATGCTGTACCTAAGACGCTAGGTGGTAGTAACCATAAACAGAAATTTGACTGAGCGCACCTTTAAGAAATGTTTCAGTCTTTTTAGCACCCTAAATTGTCTTAGGCAATAAACTAAAATTGGCAATAAACTGAAATTAGGAGAATCTGATGAATTGATTTAAATGTATTTGTCATATTTGTGTCATATTTGAGGGAATCTACAGTACGTTGAACAATCAAAAATCAATAACATTTTAGACAGAGTTTGACTTATAAACCCGATGTATTGTGTCCAACCACTGAAAGTAGTCTGTCATATTTGAGTTTCCGTCTTGGTTCAAAGCATTTGTTTTTCTTTTAATTCCCATCAGGAAAAGCTAAATAACAGGTAGGGGGGCAATTAGATGGTGTTTTTAGCTGGTCGCCATCAGCCTGTAAACTGTCAATTTGACAGTCTGAACTAAACCCCCGGTCTTCAGTAAAATGTTTTATAATGAATATATTTAATGTTTCTTTCACTCTTCATGCTGTCTTTGACAACAGTTTTAATGCGCCCTTGCAGTTAAGCACCGACCCTTGCAGTAAGATCTCATGTCCGGCTCTCTAGGAGTAGACTCCACACTGCTGCCAGACAGTGTAGCTGCTGCTGGGGGGCCACAGTGTAGAGCAACCCACTCGGTCTGGCCTCCATATGTTGGGGCTCTGGAGCCAGGCTGGGAATGCTCTCCCAGTGCAGCGAGGGCAGGCAGGGGGCAGGGGGCCTCGCCAGGCCCCGCATTGTGATGGGGGACAGGAGCCGAACTGGGCCCAGCAGGAGAGAGGAGGCTTTTTCTATAGATGAGCCAACTGGAGTGCTTTCTCACAGCCGGCTTTCTCTTCCTCACCATCTCACGTCATTCAGACCCCTGCACTCCTTCTTTCTTGTGCTCCTTACTGGCAGATTGATACATTCGCTGAAATGTGCTCTTTTTGTCATCCTCTGTGAACTGACTTTTTTATAAGACACCCCCCTCCCTCACTACTCACCCATTCCCAAACATTCTCTGGCAAATTAAATCAAACCATGCCTCCCGTCTCTCAATCATCTTGTGTCACATCAAAGACTTTTGCAGAAGTATGTAAGGGCTTTTCCTTTTGAGGATCTAGACAAATTTCCCCTGTTTTATTCCCCGAAATCCTTCTCTTTTCAGCTTCCCATATAATGTTGATAGCTTGTGTGAATGGTGATTCTGATGGAGTGCCATCTCTATGGGATACACATAAATTCCACAGGCTTATGAATATTGATCTTTGTTTTTGTCCTATCAAAGATGTTTAAGACTCTGTGACATGGAATGTGAAGATTGTAGGTCAACAGGTCCAACGTCTGTTTTCCTGCCACTCAAGCGATCGGCCCTACCGTCACACGAGGGCCCGCAGATTACCATGAAGAAAAACATAAAGCATTTTTCAAGTTGTTCTTGTTTTGCTTGTGTAACCAAAATGCAGTGAATCATTGCTGCTTTTCAAGGCAGTTTAAAGTGGAATGCTTGTTTGTGCTCTCAAGACATCCTGGATTCAACTGTCAACAAGAAACAAATCTTTGATTCAAAATAAGGCATTGAGGGAGCTACAGTTTTGAATCAATATTTAAATTAATGACGAAGGTATAAATTAAGATTTTCCATTACATTTTGCATAGTTGGATTCACATGTGCATATATAAGCGCTTTGTGTAGAATTCATTGAAAGTAATTTTATAATAAGAATTTAAAGATTCTTAGCGTTGTAGTAACTTAAGTTTATTTTTGACATCTTTTAATCAACTTTTTTTTGTAAATGTTTTTTCTGAGCTTCACTTCCCCCTTTATGACTCAATAATACATTTATTATGCAATCATTTGAAAGTAAAAAAAATGACTCAAGTAAAAAATCCATTATAGAGTTCTAAATCGAATTTCTAAAGTAAGAGAAAAGAGAAACTTTAAATCTGCTTTCAAGAATACATTTATTTCAGTGGCACCTTTTCTCGTGGGAAAATCACAGAACAAAAATTGTCAGGGTAATGGCAAAATTCTTGAAGACATTTTGAACACAAAACAAGTGTTTTTTGGCAGCTGTGGTCAAGCTGTAACCTCACAAACATGCATCTTTGCTGCCCTCTTCTGATCCATTGCAATGGAAAGTGTTTGACAAGCAGAAAATGGTAACAAACGATTTCCAGAGAAGTGGACATCTGAACAAATCACTTTCTTTGTTGAACATATTTTATCTTTTTATTTTGGTATCCTGACCACTAGAAGGAAAATCACAAGGTAATCTTTAAGCCAACTTAAACAAGTAACCAGATGTAGCGTTCCCACACAATTGGACCAATGCATTTTCAGGACATTTCCAGCTTGAGATTACTACAGTAGGTATGTTTTTATTATTATTTATTTATATAGATTGCACGCACAAACAGCAACTTTAGCTATTAAAATCCATTGAGCATTGAAAATTTATTTTGATTATATAAATGTGAATGAATTTTTAAGATTTAATTTTTTTTCCATGACTTTTTCCAGCCTGTAAATTACAGCTTGAAAATCTCATAATATTTCCAAGTTTTACATGACTCAGTAGATAAATACACTTTTCCATATAATTTGGTAATGCCTTCACTGTGGAAAAATAGGTTTTTCATTCAGTGCTCCACCCAAAATGCAAAGTTTGGGTTGTACATGCTCTGGTGTCAATCACGTGGCATATAACCTCATAAAAATTAACTAACTTCATTTTTGAACTCTGATACTTTGAACCTCCCATTACTAGACCACATTTCACAAGCTCTGTTCTGGGCCTTTCAAGGAGCTATTTAGTATACACAGAGCACGCAAGCAGGCAGACAAATCAAAACCACATTGTAAAAAGGATTTTTGAAGTGCTTGTCATTTTTCCTCTCCCTATTCCACCTTTTCCTTTCAGGTCACTGTCAGTTTTTGGCACCTTGCCACCAGCTGTCATCTCTGCCTGCACCTGAGCGTTTCACTCCCCTAATGTCAAGTGACATCAGTTTGATATAAAGCTCCTTTCTAATTTGAGTCTGCTGCCAAGATTAGAGGGCACTCATTCAATCCATCAAATGGCAAGTGCCAAAGCTCAAGATGAGTCGAGATATTGTAAAAATTAACTCTCAGACTCTTTGCTCAAGACAAGATTTGTGATATTGTTAGAGGTGTTGGATGTCCTTACTTCAGCATTTGGAAAGGGGATATTTAGTGGAGAAGTGGCTTTAGTTGGCAATGTAATATTGTCAGATTGAAAACTGATAAGCTGATTGTTGTAATTGATTATTACTAAGTGCAGAATCCTTGGATTTAAGAAAACAGACAGGTGGTACCCTTAAAGGGATGGTTCACACAAAAATGAAGATTCTCTCATGATTTACTCACACTCCTGGCATCCCAGATGTGTATGACTTTCTTTCTTCTGCAGAACACAATTTAAGATTTAAGGTTTACAAGATTTAAAAAATATTTCAGCTCTGAAGGTCCATACAATGCAAGTGAATGGGTGCCAAAATTTTGAAGCTCTAAAATCCAAATAAAGGGATCATAAAAGTAATCCATATAACTCCAGTGGTTAAATCCATGTGTTCAGGCATGATTTGATATGTGTGGGTGAGAAACAGATCAATATTTAAGTCATTTATTATCATAAATTCTCCTAATTGCCCAGTAGAATGTGAATCACCAAAAACACAAGGAGAAAGTGAAAGTGAAGAAAACAGTACTGAAATATTGATCTGTTTCTCACCCACACCTATCATATCACTTCAGAAGATATGGATTTAAACACCAGAGTCATCTGGAGTACTTTAATGTTGCTCTTATGTGGATTTTGGAGCTCCAAATGTTTGGCACTCATTCACTTGCATTGTATGTACTTACAGAGCTTAGAAATTCTTCTAAAAAATCTTTGTTTGTGTTCAGCAGATGAAAGAAAGTCATCTTGGATGGCATGAAAGTGAGTAAATGATGAGAGAATTTTCATTTTTGGGTGAACTATCCCTTTAATGTGCAAAAAACAGTCTGTATTAAAGAGAATTCCTTAATGTCAAGCAGTTAAAACAGCCAATGATTAAAACCTATATAATCGTGTTCATTCAGCTGGTCTTTTTTTATTTGCCAGCCAGACCAGCCCTTCTGAAGTCACAGGCTTTTCACACATAGCCTTAATGAAAGACATTAATTAAATTTTATTAAAATGTATCTGGTGATAGAACAAATAATTGGATCAGTTTTCAAATACAATTTGTCTTTCATTTCAATCAGATGTTCAGGCATGCTTAAGGATTTCTAAGTGACTACTGATTGTTAGTGTTACTGTCCATCTTAATGAGGAAAATGGGTTTTCTTAAAGCGATAGCTCCCCAAAAATGAAAATTCTGTCAATTACACACCCTCATGTAATTCCAATCCTGTATGATTTTCTTTCTTTAGTGGAACACGATAGGAGATGTTAAGTAGAATGTTAGGGACTGACAGCCTCAGTCTCCATTTCCTTTCACTGTATGGGAAAGAATGACAAAATTTATTTTCAAAATTACTACCCAGAAGTAAGAAGAAAGGGGTTGTATTGACATAAAGGTGAGTTAATGATGATATATTTTACATGTTTGGGTGAACTATCAATGTAAGGATAAAAACTGCAATGAACCTATTTGAACAGCAGGTGGAAGCAAATAATTTTGAATGTCTTAAAGATATGGATAGATCTTCATTTTCTTTTAGAACAGCCAGAAAGAATACTGTAAATAATAATAATAATAAAAAAATAAATAAACAAAAATGTTTTAGAGCTTGTTTTTACTGTTTTTCTTTTTTTCCTGAATTAGGGCAACTCTGATGCTCACAAGGGTTCTCTGAGGTTTTACCAAAAGGCTCAGCTGTCATGTTGATACTTTGCAGTTCAGAAGAAGCCCTAAAGCAAATGCTGCCATCCTGCTGTCACTGCCAGACAAGTTTGTGAAGTGTATGGTGCAGATGGCATCTGATGTAGTGTGATGGCTATATTAAAGATCCTCATTTTACATCTCTCAGACTGCCAAATTACTGACGTATCATTCAAAACTCTCAGAACGCAATCAGGGCATTAATAATGGAAGCACAGGGAACATCCTGAGATGCTTTTCTTAATTGAAAGCCACATTTGGACAACGAAAGCTGAAATTATGCACATTACATTGAGAACTTTTGCAAGGCTGAAATAAGAATGACATTTTTAAGTTCCGCTAGATGCTGTCTTAGTGCATAATGGTATGTAATGACCAGAAAGTGTCATGCTAAGATCGACTGGGGTCTTTAACACAGAAACTCATGTGACCTGAATGAATCTCCTGTATTTATCAGCAACTCGGATGTAATTAATAACTTACTGAATTAGCAAGGAGCAACCCTTGAACCATCACTATTGTACCTTTGAACAAGACACTTGATCCAGTGGGATTGTCTCTAAATGTATGTAATGAGGTTCAGGAATGAGGAAGCGGGAGACCAGCTTGACAACACGTAGATATTTATTGTAAAAAAAACTATACACATTTCAGTGTCACATCACACACTGCTTTTCCGCAGTTGCTTCACATTAACACGTCGATAAAAACACAGCTTCATGCATCTCTCTCTCCATCTGCCGCTGTTTACTCTCCCTAAATACTCCCACCGCCCCTCACTGGAACGCGAGACCGGTGTGGAACTCATTCACCTCTTATCTTCCTGGCCTCACTCTGCCCAAACACCGCTCGGCCCCGGCCAGCTTGCCACATACCCCCCCATCGCCAAACTCAAAAAATATACAGAATAACTCATGACGAAATCATGCCCGCAAATCAGCGCCCGCAAATACCCCTCTGATTCCATGTTGCCCCCCACAATGTGAGGGAAGCGCCGGTCGTGACCAACTCCCGACAAGAAGTAACAACACCCAGGGGCACTCCTGCATTCAGCAAATCTACCTGTCTCCACTGCCTCAACGCACGTATGCAACGGTGAGAAATTACAATCAGTTGATTGCGATGTCTGGTGGGATCTAGCCACAAACTGTTGTTCCATAACTGGAGTGGTCTGAGGTGGAGTAAACCCAGGGGAATCACCACTGTAGCAGCCGTTAACATCCCTATTAGTCGTAGGACCACCCGGTACTGCAAAGACACACCCGGGCGAAAGCGAGCCAAGAGTTTCAGAATGTTCATCACACGTTCCTGAGACAGGGAGGCAGACATTACGTGGGAATTCAGGGTCATTCCTATGAACGTAGTGGTCTGTGTTGGAATCAGACAGCTCTTTTTCTCATTCACAGAAAAACCCAACTTCTGCACATGTTTCAAAAGCAGTCTGGAGTCTTGCACAGCCTGCCGTTTTGTGGGGGCACAAAGAAGCCAGTCGTCCAGATAAGGCATAATATGCATACCTCTCATCCAAATAGGAGACAGAGCTGTGCTCACACACCTTGTGAAGACACAAGGAGCAAGGGAAAGACCGAAAGGTAGAATTTTTAACTGGTAGGCTTGATTCAGGAAACTGAAACACAGAAACTTTCTGTGATGAACAGCAATTGGGATGTGAAAGTATGCATCTTTCAGGTCGACATTTACAAACCAATTGTCTGCTGCCACAGACCAAAGAACATCGGCTGTGCACAGCATTTGAAAAGGAAGGAACTTCAGGAACAATTTCAGATGCCTCAAATCAAGAATTGGGCATTGTGGCAGCGGGGGCGTGGTCAAGCATCTCTCCGGAGAGAGGGAAAGCGGTAAGGGCGCTTACACCTGAGCTAAATTATGTCTAACACCTGTCTCTAATTTCAGTGAGCACGGGGAGAGTGGCATAAAGAGGGCCCGCAGCACTCAGAAGAGAGAGAACCTGGGCACTAGAGAACCTGATTCTGAAGCCAAGAGCTTATTAGTGTAAAGCTGAGAGTTTATTTTGCTGAAGTAGTTGTTTTTGTTTAAATTGAGTTATTGAACATGGTGAGAGCCCTGAAAGAGTGCATTTGCTGCAGTGGGGAGAATAAAATGCTCACCTGAACCAGAAAATCTGCTTCTCGCCTCCTCCTTTAACTGAGGAGTGTTACAGGCATAAACCACCATCCTTCTTCGGAACAAGAAAATATGTTGAATAGAACCCATCTCCCTGAATGAGGGGATGAACTTTTTCTATGGCTCCCTTCTCTAACAGTGAACGAATTTCCCGAGAGAGAGCCATTGAACGAACTGCGTCTCTGACAACCATAGGAACAATTCTTGAAAATCTGGGAGGCCGGCATCAAAACTGTAGAGTATATCCCCTGCTCAGAGTCGTCAAAACCCAGGGGTCTGCTGTGTTGGTCCTCCAGTACTCCAGCTGTTCTATTGAAAAATGATTGACCACCGGTGAGTGTCTCAGGCTTTATGTGTGTGACTTTTAGTGGTCGCAGGGGGACGCTGACGGGGTCCTCCTGGCAACTGTCGATGAGGTGGCCGAAAAACTCTAGCATTCTCAGTAACACGAGGGGCTGTGACTGAGGTGTAGCCTGCTGGCGGAAACATTGCTCCGATGTGGCATAGCGATGTCGGGTCTGAGCTGCTGGCATCCTAAAGGTAGGGCTGCATGGCACCTGCGTCATTTGACGAGTGGCCTCAGACAGCTTTACCCTCTTTTCCAACAGTTCCGGAACATTAGGACCAAAAAGATGCCCGGGAACAAATGGAAGATCGCTCAAGGTTTTCTTACAGTCCTCAGGTAGCCGTGCTTGGGTAAGCCACACTTGGTGGCAGGTTGCAAGAAGTGTGGCTGTAAAACTACCCAGCTTGCGGGTCACATGGCCCATTGGCAAAAGAGCCGTTTGCAGAAACTGTGAAATCGAGGGATCAATATTTGCTGGTTCCAGCGTACTGGTGGCAGCAAGAAGTAACTGACAGATTGTGTTTTCTGCATGAGTTATGTAGGCAACAGACTCGTATGCCTTTTTTAGCAATGAATCTGTGCGACCACTTTGCGCACTGGGACATCGCACATTCCCTTGTAGAGCCCCATCAGGAGACACCACCAAAGCTGCAATGGGCTGCTCTATTTCCAGAGCACGACTCACCCCGATGGAATCTGCTTCAGCCATAGATGCTAGCGTCCAAGCAATCTTTGAGTGCCGCTTAGGCGGACCAGAACCTGTGAGGGCATTTGAAAATTCAGCCACAAAATCTTTACATGGTGGCATGGTAAAAGAAGTCACAGCTGTGGCCTGCCTGAAAAAAAAACGTTGGTTTGGACAGATTGGACAGGTGACTCATCAAGTCCTAGACGAGCAATTGCCATTCGAAGCACGGCCAAAGTATCATCAGAAGAGGACTGGGCCTGTCCAGATGACTGAACTGACCCCCCACTAGACCCCTCTGCTGCTGGATAACCAGTGAAAACATCCTGAGGTGATGGTTGTGCAGCAACATCCACAGAATCCCCATGATCACAATAAAAAGAACCCAAAGCACTTGTAGAAAGCAGAATGATGTGAAAAACAAGGGGAATCAAGAGACTCTTCCCCAGCTCCCTGATTCTGAACATTCTCATTCTCCTGTGTCGTCTTCACAGGTGTAACAGATGTGACAGCAGTGAAGCAGGCGTTTCAGCTCCACCATCTCTGAAGAAAGCACAGAAACCGTCTTAGAAAGTGAATTTTCCTCGACACGCAAATGTTCATCACTTTGCGATGTGGCCTTCTTCTTAGATGGGAGGGGCTACATCCAACTGCCCAAGTTTCACCGTTGAATTAGGGTCTAACTCAGCAAGACGGAGCCATCGTTCCGACATAGGTAAAAGACTGCAGTGCAGACACGGGTCCGTGAGAGCCTCTCTCAGATGTTGAACACCCAAACACAAGTGATTATTAGGGCACAGCTTACAAGTCAGTAGGAAACCAGTGACAAACGACCTGTGAGCCATAGTTACTCGCTAATAACACCTTCGGACAACACCGTAAGGTTTAAAGTGAAGTGGAATGATGGTAATGAAGCAACAAGACTAAAAAGAATAAAAATAATATGATTCCGAACCGACAGGTAATGCCAACAAATATCTCACGAAAAAGAGAAAATATATCTAAAATGGTCGATGGATTGAACCGAGGGGCACAGAGTATAACATAAATTCGAGGAAAAACACTCAGAACAACTGAATAGATAATGATTACGTCAACAGGAGACCGTTAAATTATAGGTGCGGAAAACACCAGCCACCGGATTGCACCGAGAGGCACAGAGTGTTACCGATGAAAAGCAATGAAAACTCACCAACATGCGGCTAAAATACTCAAAATCCATTGAAGTGGCGTAGATGCACGCTGACACAGCTTGTGAGGACGATATCTCGCTGCTCTTGTAAGCTGCACTTGACAGTGCAAATATATCACTTAACCAAAAACAACCTATCTCAACCAGGAGAGAAAGCGAAAGAGGCAGAGTGCTGAGCTACTGTGGCTTATAACCCCCAGGGCTCAGCATACCTCACTACATGACTTTGTTGGTATATTCTCTCGAACTATCTGGCTGGCGCTGCGATAATCCAATAGTGTTTACACTGCCTCTGGCGGTCAGTAGGAATGAAACAGAACCAAGTGCTCTCATAATGATTATGACTTAATACTTTAACTAAAGCTCTTGAATGCAATACCTTTATGACTATTTTATATAAATATATCTCTGAAGGGAACTGACTGTCTTCAGAAAAGTTTCGATGGCATCTTACCTCCGTATAATGCCTAATAAAGTAGTGTTTATAAGCGCAAAGCAGCCCTGCTTTGTGTACAGGCGTTACCAGGGTAACAGTTATATGCCTGCTGTTCCATAAACGTCACTTACTGTCAGAGACCGAATTTGCATTTTCATTCAGCCCGTCTGCCGTTTTTGTTAGATTAATGTGAAAATCTGACTGCATTTTTACACAGCATACACGTACACACAATGTACAGTGTTATACATTTTAACTGGTTAATTCTAAAAATCAAAACAATTCAGATAATAAAGTATCTAGAAGTATTCACAGTATTTTTAAGTGCCCACGATAAAAATACCTTGCATGTTCATTAACGCAATATATATATATATATATATATATATATATATATATATATATATATGCACACACACACACTTTTGATAATATTATTCATAGTATGAAATTAAGTTTATATTTACAGTTCATTTTCCTTGCATTATTTAAAAAGTAATACAAATAAAGTTAGATAAGAAGATTTATTATAAACTTAAGAAGATTTAATTAAAAATATTTACTGTTTTCCCTGACTGGTTTTGTATTTTTTGTTTATCCATACAGATATGATGAATATCTCAAATCCAAGCTACATTGCAGCGATCCACAGCACACATCCATGTCACAGTTCACTGTACCCAAGACTGCACTTGTAGAGTGGATTTCTGTTGCAATTTTGAATATTTTGTGTTAGTATCTGAATTTAATTTAATTTAATATTATTTTATTTTCCAATGTTAATATAGCACGTTATAGCACATTACTGTTATACTATTCAAATAAAAAAATGAATGTAAAGATATGTATATAAGTTCATCTTTTCAGAGCAAAAATAAATATTTATTTAAAAAAAAAAATAACCTCTATTTATTTTAGTACTGTGGCTTGACTCGACTTGACTTGAAGCTCATCAGGACTCGACTTGACTTGCTTGAGTTGAGTCACTGACTTGACTTTCTTGATTTGTCTGCACTGCACTTGAGACTTGACTCGAGACTTGATGGTTAAGACTTGAGACTTGCTTGTGACTTGAACATGTGTGACTTGCTCCCACCTCTGCAGAGGTCCCAGCAGAGGTAAATTAATCATTATGAAATATAATGAATAGTAAAATAGAATTAGGGAGCAAGTAATTCTCTTCACACAGAGAAAAAATGGATCCCTTTGAGTATTTTCCATCAGAAACATTATATAGTAATTCCAGAAAAGGCTTGTTTGAATGGATTTGATAAACAGCAGCTTCAAATCAATATTAATTATTTATGGCATGGTAAATCTCTCTCTCTTTCTCTCTCTCTCTCTCTCTCTCTCTCTCTCTCTCTCTCTCTCTCCCTCTTATTTTTTATGTAATAATTGTAGAAATTGTGGTTCTGATATGCATCCAGAAAAGAAAGTTTGCTTATTAAATTTAGTCACCACAAATATATTTTTATTCACTTATGATCTATGTTCAGCATTAACTAGATTTACTGAACAACGGAAGAAGCAGAATTATTTTAATCACACCAGCAATTGTTTCTTGGCAAAAAGGTGTATATTTCTCATCTGCTTAGAAAATAAGTGATTCCAGTGTTTTCCTCAGGTACTGCAAATCTTCAAATACCATAAGGACCCATAGGAGGGAAGAACATGAAAAATGACCTGATTCATTCTGTAATGCTCATTAAATGAAGACAATAGCCTAAAGAAATAGTTTTCTCCTAAATGAAAATTCTGTCATTATTTACAGAGCTCATGCGTTCAAAACCTGCATGACGTCTAAAAACAATCTTCACTACGAATGTGTATATTCATACTCGACATGTGAAGACATGTCACACCAGGTTTGACAGCCTTTAAATGACATAGCCTACTAAATGGTTAAAGAAGCCAAGCGTCATTGTTTCTTGGAGTCTTGTCACCAAGACAAGACTTTGACATTCTGCAAAACTTTTCCTTTGATGTTCAATGGAAGAAAGAACGTCGTGTGGGTTTGGATCGATATGAGGGTAAATAATAGCAGATTTTTCATTTTTTAGGTAAACTATTCCTTTAGGTCATTGTCTTCATTTCATGAGCACCAGGTAATGGATCGGGTAATTTTTCACATTCTTCTCTCCAATGGATTCAGAAGATTCACAGGGCCTGAGAGGAAGACACAGGAATCACTTCTTTTCTAAGCATAGAAATAGTACAACTTTTTGCCTAGAAATCTGCAGTGATGATGAGAACCAATCCACTTGACATCTATCAAAGTTCCCACTGGTAACATTTCCCAGGCTGCACAGTAACTCTTCAATACACATCAATGCTTGGAGATTCAATTTATTGGGAAATAAGGATGCACCAATGCAGAAAATCCACTGGCAGGTGATCAGGCAGAGAATATGACTACTGTTGTTTTGCCTAAAGGGACAGAAATTTGAGAAACTACTGCACCCACACAGTTTACAAGATTTAACAGGTACTCTTCCCACATTTGAAGAGGATTCCAATGATGATTTCACCATCTTTGTCAATCAACAAGTTCTGGATCTGGTTCTACCTGGAAAAGCAATTTAATGATCTACTGCCCCCATTGTGACGAATAACATTTACTTCAAAATCATAATTTTAAATGTAAAGGTCTGCAGGTTCTTAATCTTTCCTTCATTCATACAAGAGTCCACTGTCTCTGTAGTATATTTAATTGGATTGTGGTGGTTTAATTCCTTGATGAAATTGTTTCATTCGGCTGACACTTTTTATTTTATTTTATTTATTTATTTTTTTTTAAAAGTCAGACCAGATAAAAAATAAACTTAAAATAAAAAACAATTTTATAGACATGGTGTTAAATCACAACCAAAACAAGCTTCATTCATACACTTTTTTACATGGTCACACACTTTTACCTGTAGAATTTATAAACTTTAGTAAGTCTTGGAATTTATAAATTTTATGAAAGTGCTGTTTTCTTTCCTGTGTAGAAGGTTTCTTCCCTTTTTTAATTACCAAACAGCCTTTAGTTTACATCACAGCCGTGAACTTGATGTGCTAATGGCTATTGCTAATAAAAAAAAGAAAGTGGCAGTAGGGACATTCTCATTTTAGAGAGCATCTGATTGGACCAAATGAGTGCGTGCAGTCTGAGACCGAGTCATAAATATTTTTGGTCTATTTTCCTGGAAGAGAAAGACTGTAAATTTTAAATGTACTGTATGTATCCGCTTAAAGAGAATTTTGTCAACTGTTAGGACTACACTAACATATAGATGACCTGACCTCAAAGCTAACAGACATGGCGAAGAGGCATTCATAAGTCTCTTCCATGCTCTGTAAAGTGTGGACTGAGGAAATGCCCGTAACACCTGAATGTGAGCGCTGATTGACAGATTGTGGGTTAGGTACACTGGAGCTCATACATGCAAGGTATGGGCTAGGATAAGATGAGTAAAGGGGGATTATTAGAGGGAGGAACGTCCCCTGCTCTTCTCCCAGGTTTTTCTGTGTGTCGAACTGCTGAGAGGAACAGCTGGCGGCTCACTGGCGCTGAGTAAGGAAATTAGAAGGCAAAGGCTAGAGATGTAACAGAGCTGGCTGTGCTGTGGCATGGGCTCTGGATACAGTTGAGGCATTTTTTTACTGCCGAGACATTCAGGGCTGCAGGCGTTGTGGTCTGGCCACTGTGTGTCATTCAGAAAGCACTGCAGTGGTAGAGAAGTGTGGAGCGAACATGCCATGACTGGCTGCTACTGCTGCTGTTTTGTTGTTATTTACCTTAGTCGGGGTACTGTAAATACCAGTGTCAGAAATTAAGCTTTTTTATTATTTAAAAGGGAATATTTGCCCTCTGGAGTTAACTTTCAGATGCACTTTTTTCTAACCATATAAAACCACACTGTATATCAATTTTAGATGCTACAAACATTTTATATGTACCCAGATGAAAACAAGGCTGTGAGGGATAGGCAGACTTAATATTTAGGATGACGCTAAACAGGTTGTCCATTACAGTGTTTTTTTTTTTTTTCAACCCCAAGGTATACAACAGTACAACCCGTGTGTTCTATTATGGCATCCTGCATGAATTGGCAACGTAATGATATGATTCACTTTCCTTTGGAACTGTAAGCATACTGCAACAGCTGTTCCTATGTTATAGGGGGTGGTACCAACAGTAACATATATTTGGGTAGGGTCACCTTTATGTTAAAATCCCTGATTCCAGCCACTCTACTGATGTGCGCATTCCCAGATGACTTTTATTTTGACGCAGCAAATTGTCTCTGACCACCATACAAAACGTCTTGAAAGTACATCCACTTCATCATTGGGCTTGCCGGTGTCAGCACCAATCAGTCAGAGAAAGTATTTCCATCAGGCAGCGTCTATGCAATTACCTAAATAAGCGGTGCAGCCCATTAGCGAAGTGGGCTGTGTGGAGCTTTCAAGTTCCTCTGCCCCTCTCTCCCCTCTGTCTGTCACTTATCTATTCACTCTGTAAGTGACTCATCAAAAAAATAACTTAAGACGGAAAATAGGAATTTAAGTTGTTATTCCTTTAAAAGCTTCCCCTCCACCATAGCACTCAAATCTCATGTGCACACAGCTTGCTGCCTCAAGACATGTTGCACCAGGTCAGTGATGTCAAATGCGATTGGCTCTCATGTCTTATGACCAATCTGTGTCAAGTATGAATGGATCTTTTTGAAGATTGAGATTTGAGAGCCATGGCAGAGTAAAATATTTTCCACAAATAATAGCATAAAGAGTTAGTTCATTCAAAAATGGAAATTCCGTCATCATTTACTCACCCTCATATTGTTCTAAACCCATATGACCTTTTTTCTTCCGTGTAACACAAAAGGAGATAATAGGATGAATTATTTATTATATGGATAAAAAATATGCGAAGAATGTGAATGGTGACTAAAACCAACATAATGCCTATATCTCATTTTGTGTTCCACAGAAGAAAGTCATATGGGTTTGAAACAACATAGAAGTGATATTTTTGGGAGAACAATAGATTAAATTATTGTGACTGTACATTTATCTACCTGTTTGTAAAGGAGGCGGCGAGAAGCAGCTTTCCTTGTTTAGGTAAGGATTTATTTTTTCCTCTTTGCAGCACAATTTACAGTCTCTCGTTAAGCACTAAGTTAAACCACTATCACACACCACTTCACAAAATAAACTCTCATTACTCGTAATAAAAAAAAATCTTTGCTCTGGTTTGGGTCTGTCGTGTCCAGTCTCTCTCTCTCTTCTATTTGCGGTGTGTCTATTTATGCCGCTCTCCCCGTGCTCACTGAAATTAGAGACAGGTGTTAGGCATAATTTAGCTCAGGTGTAAGCGCCCTTACCGCTTTCTCTCTCTCCGGAGAGATGCTTGACCACGCCCCCGCTGCCACACTGTTAATTTCATTTATTTATTTATTTATTTATTTTTTAGATTCTTGTGGAATGGTTAGGGGTAAGCCCAAAGTATACTTCAGTCAGAAGCAAACCCTCATACAGGACACAAATCTCATCATCAGCAATGAGCACTGAACACACGCAGCCCGATATCTCTAACCGCGTATCTTTGAACACGCAGGATGCGCATTCGTTTGTAATTATTACAATTAGTAGGCCCACAAGGTGGCAACACTCACATTTGAGCCGTTGCTGTCACAAAGAAGCACTAGAAGAAGATGTAATCCATGGTAAACAACAGGAGATGAGGTAGAAACTACAACATTGGGTGTGCACGTCAAGAACGTGTGTGTGAGGAGGTCAGGAGATACCTGAACTTGTATAACTCCAGTTTGAAGGACTAAAAAGACATCTTTTTGGGTCTAAACTCCTGAAGAGAAATATGGTGTCTCATAGTAGTCATAGCGTGCATGCGCCAAACGCCTGTGCTGAGTTCTACTTGATGTGGGTACTCTGAATTGAGAATGGCATTACAGTTTGAATGTACCCTTCACTAAAAGTCTTGTGAAAGGGCTCTTTGTGAAAAAAAAAAAAAAAAAACTTTCTTACTTTTGTTTGGAACTACCCTTCGAGTGGCATCCCCTTCCCCAAGTGCCCTTCAAGGGTGCAAAAATGCTGTTTGGAAAACGCCCATGGAGTATACTTTGACAGGCTGTTCATTGACGCAGAGCATTCGTATCAAATTCAAAGTATACTTTGGGCTTTAAGGGTGGGGACACAAGCTCAATATATTGGTATAATAGTGTAATTGTTGTATATTTATAATAGAAATGACCAAAAACATATTCCATTGAAGCCACAATGTTTTGCCTAATTCATAGATGTGATGATATGATTGCTGACTCTTGCTGAGACTTCAACAGAACCCTCCGAACTGGGGCAAACTTTAGTGGTGCACAGATTAAATTCTTAATGTTTCCCTTACGAGATCAGACTGATCACATTGTGAACTAGGCGAAAGTAGGTCAAAAGTTCTGCGGCTAAAATCGGTCTGGGACTAGAATTTGCATCTCTGAGGTTTCTTGCACAACATAATTGCATAGGAATTTATGCAAAAATTCTAACAAGGGTTGACTTTTGTCAGTAATCTGGCAACACAGTATGTACATCAGTGCCATTTCTGATAGGGCGCATTTTTCAGAGTGAGTCAGCTGGGGAGACGTTTTGATTAGAGCTAATTTACAGTGCCGTGAGAGAGTGGAACTGCCCCAATGGACTCATTTCCTAATTGAGTGCGCATTCCGTTGGCCTGAACGCTGTGTTAATAAATTGCCACATAAAATTGATCTGAGTTGTAAATCATGTCCTCTTTTCTCGTAGTGCTTTTTTCAGCTCTGTCCATACAATGCAAGTAAATGGGTGCGGGCTATTTGATGGTCCAAAACGCATATTTAGGCAGGATACAAGTAACCCACACGACTCCAGTCGATCAGTTAATGTCTTATGAAGGAAATCGATAGGTTTGTGTAAGAAACAAATTGGTAATTAAAACGTATTTAACTTTAAATCGTTGCTTCTGGCCAGCGCTGGATTGCTGTTTGAAATGACTTAAATCTCGTGTGATGTTCATTCCTCTGTTGTAAACAAAGCACGTGCTTCCGACTTCTCACGCCATTGCGCTTACGTCATGCGATGGTAAAGTGATGCATCAACTGCTGGCAGGAAGCGATTTTTAAAAGTTAATAAAGTTTTAATTATCGATTTATTGTTTACACAAACATATAGATTCAGTTCAGAAGACATTAACTGATCGACTGGAGTCGTGTGGATTACTTTTATGTTGCCTACATATGCCTTTTGGACCGTCAAACAGCCAGCAGCCTGATGGCACCCATTTACTTTTATTGTATGGACAAACAGAGCTGAAATGGGCTTATAAAAATCTTCACTTCGGTTCTGCTGAAGAAGGAAAGTCATACACATCTGGGATGGCTTAAAGGTATGTAATTCATGAGAGAATTGTCATTTTTGGGTGAAAAAACCCTGTAAATAATTTGATGCACTTTGATAGACTGTATCAACAATTACAAGTAAGTCGACTATGGGTCAGAAACATAAACAATGATATCCAATTGCATTGTGACAAGAACAGCCTGATCTCATGAAATTTACGTGAACATGACAACATTTTTGCAATGTACTCTATGCGCGGAACGTAGCCAACGTATTTCCGGTCAAATCTCAGGGGGCTAACAATCTTCCGATCTCGTATCCAGCTAATGTGAAAGTGTCAAGAGTTTTAAACTACTATTCTTCCTAAAATAAAGTGATTTATTACAACAAATGTGATTTTATTTAGTAAAAGTATGAAAATGATCTCAGTAATGAGCTCCAAAAGTGAAAATACATACGATTTGAAGCTTGCGGAATGGCAAAGCACTACTATAACATTGTGTAAGGCTTTTTCTGTGTGCAAAGTATTTACATCCAGCGTTTGTACAGTGATTTACAAGTGAGAAATACAGCAACACAACAAGTGAATCATGTCAGAGCACAAACAATCACCAGAAGATGATGTTAGGGACAGTTGCTCCGTTGCTCAGCTGAGGTTTTAGCGCCATCCGCTGGGTTACAAAACATCACTGAGAACACTACACATAGGACTGAAGTTTTTGTAAATTATTATGTTTTCTCCTTAGTCAAAGCATGAGATTACTCATGAATACAGCATTACTTACTTACAATACTTACACAGCATTTATTAATCTTAGTTAATGTTAATTTCAACATAATAATAGATTTTAAAAATCAAAAGCTTTATATGTTAACATTAGTTAATGCACTATGAACTAACAATGAACAATTCTATTTTTATTAACTAATATTGACAAAGATTAATAAATACTGTCATATATATATATATATATAGTATATTGTTAATTGTTTGATCGTGATACCTAATACATTAATGCATATTAATGAATGGAACCTTATTGTAAAGTGTTAAAACACAATTTTATATATATTTGTGTCAAATTACTGCATCATTGTTAACTATCCTTTATTATTATTATTATTATTATTATTATTATTATTATTATTATTAGTATTATTTTTATTTATTTATTTATTTTGCAAATAAAAGAAGAAAAAAGGAGAAAAAAACTTTCACTTCTCAAAAGCATTCATCCACCATCAGTGCTCTTCAGTTTGGCAGATCCCTGCACATGCACATGACAAATCTCTCAGAAACGGGACACAATATTTATTAACATAAATTTTACTGAAAGTAGAAATTATATTATACTGCATAAATACAATAAAATAAACTAATATTGACCACTATTGGACAAATTGTATGGTTAAAGTAAGAGCCACTATGTTAACAAATATATGATCGTTCACTCCAGCATTTGCTGTGAAGCTGCAGTATCATCAACTTATAATATCACAGAGGGCAATACTTTATCTAGCAAAATGAATCAAACAATTACATATGTAATACAGTCAGAAACAGGGACCTTGCTAAGCCAGTGCTGGTCAGATGTGGCTTGTGAATATTCACCCTCATTGTGGTCAAAATAACTAAAAATACATGTTGTTAAACCCCTTCTTTTTAATGGATGGAGCAACAGCTGAGGCAAAACGCAGAAGTGACCGTGCATAGAGTCCATTCAAAATTTACGTGCTGTATAACAGGTTTGGCTGCAGGTTTCCAGTGAAATGTCCAGCTGGGGGCGCCAAAAGCGAGTAAAATGGTGTCGTATTCAGATGAGGTTTTAAAAGGATAGCTCACCCTCATGATATCCCAGGTGTGTATGACTTTCTTTCTTCACAACACATTTGAAGAAAAATAGAAAAATATCTTAGCTCAGTAGGTCCTTAAAATACAAGTGAATGGAGATTTCGCTTTTGAAGTTCCCAAAATCACAGACAGTCTAGTGGTTAAATTAATGTCTTCTAAAGCAATATGGTCACTTTTGGTGCGAAAAATATCAATATTTAAGTACTTTTTAATAATAAACCATCGTTTCCGTTAGCCTTCATGAGAGGGTGGAGTCCAAGTGGTCTCTCGTGTGATGTATTCGGGTTGCCATGATACAGACGTAATCTCACGTTCTCCACTCGGTTGAGACATCCAGGATGAGCACTCAAATGCAACATTGTGAGTAAAGAAACAGATACAGTAAATACAGATCTAAATCAAAACCAACCAAGCTACTGTACAGCGTTCCTCAATCTCACTTGTAAACATTGCTGCTCTTCTGGCTGTGTTGCATGTGCCTCTGTTCTCACGTGTTTCAAATGTCAATGTGATTACGTCAGACACGCTGCAGAATGGAAGCATGTTTTAGAGTTTAAAAAGGTAGTTCAGTATTTATCTTTTTCGCTCCAAAAGCGATCGTGTCGCTTTAGAAGACATTAATTTAACAGCTGGTTGATGTTTGTACTGACTGTCTGTGATTTTTGGAGCTTCAAAAGAGAAATCTCCATTCACTTGTATTTTAAGGACCTACTGAGCTAGGATTCTATTTGTCTTCAAATGTGTTCTGATCATTTCATGCCACTTTTATGACTTTGTAATGTCATGTGCCAGTTTGTGTTCATGGCTGGACTTGATCCACAGTCCTCTGACTCTAAGTCCAATGCCCTATCAGGTGAACTACCACACAAGCAAATTATTTTTGAATAAGTGTATATATGCAGGTGGGTCTGTAATATAAGCCTTAAAATGTATCGTTTTTCAAAAGATGCATTCAGTAAAAGTGTCTCGATATCATAAAATAGCAGGGTCTGAGTAACAGAGAGAAAAATAAGCATTTATAAAGTCATAATCAGCCATTAAAGTCATGATTTGAGTGAAAGTGAATAAAACACACAGTTGTTGTAGCACCTGTAGTGTTCATTTCACCTGGAAACTGCTGGGAATTGTACCTGGAGACACATATAACAAGTTTTCCAAAAATGTACAGTATATAGAGTCACATTTTTACAATGAGACCAGGCTGGACAAGAATGAGTTTTCTGCTGGTTTTGCTGATGGTCAGTTCGAGCAGTGTCTCTGCTGTAGGTTTTCAGTGCTGGCCTCTCAGGGGGAGAAAGAATAGCTGCACTCATCAGGAACAAGAAAAGATCTGCTCCTGTCTTTTTCAGTACAAGAATAACACTAACTACAGTATGAGTATGAAGGCTCACTTCATATCAAATAATGTTTTAATCTGGTTAAATAGTTAAGAAGTAAATCTTATCTCTGGTTTAAAGCATTTAACAAGCTATAAAATACACTGCATTCTATTTTGTGGCCACAAACACCTTCAACTAGATATTATAGGAATATTCAGGGTTCAATACAAGTTAAGCTCAATTGACAGCATTTGTGGCATAATGTTGATTACAACAAAAAGTAACTTTGACTCGTCCCTCCTTTTCTTTAAAAAAAAAGCAGATGTCGAGAATACAGTGAGGCACTTACAATGGAAGTGAATGTGGCCAATTTTTAGAGGGTTTAAAGGCAGAAATGTAAACCTTATAATTTTATAAAAACTCTTACATTAATTCTTCTGTTAAAACTTGTGTAATATTTGAGCGGTAAAATTGTTTAAATTGTAATTTTTATGCCGTTACATCATCATGGCAACGAAGCTGTAAAATTGGATATAACTTTACACAGAAAAGGGCAGCAAGCAATTTTATCATACTAGCATGCATATTGCTTACGTCATGTGAATATACTTTTGAAATGGTGAGTGTTTTATTATTTACTGAATTGTGCCCTTTCACAAAAAAAGTGAGGTTTTTAAAGAAAAGAAAGGAAAAGTCAAAATCAATTTTTGTGGTAATCAGCATTATTCCACAAATGCTGTCAATTAAGATTAACTTGTATTGAACCTGGAATATTCCTTCAATGCTAATGGCAGATCCATCAGTTAAGTCAAACAAATAACACATTTGTTTGACTTAACTGTAATGGATCTGCCATAAGCATTCATATCTACTCAAAGGAGGTCTTTGTGGCCACAAAACAGAAAAAGGTGCAACAATTAAGGAATTAAAATAATCATGACCCCACAAATATTTATGCAAATAGGGTATTTCCATAATGGCATTGGCAATTGGCATTTGTCTCCGACTCTCAGCCAAACAAACAAATTACTGAGTGAACTTTCAAGATTATAAGATGTTTTTGGAATAAACATGCTGTTTTAATTTCTGAGATAGTAACTAGATCTCTAAAAATGGCAAGAAGATAAAGATACCTTAGAAGAATAATTCACTGCAATTTTCCAACACATTAGGGCCCAAATAATACATTTTCATATTTTTCTTCAAACATTGCTTTTATTTAAAATTTTTGTTTTGTTTCAATCACACACACACACACACACACACACACACACACACATTATATATATATATATCCATCTTTTTCACAGGCAGCATAATTACCCATTATGCTTAGTGGGTTCTTCCAATGCGGATGCAACAGGCTTCCGCTTCGCAACTTATTCCCATTACCAGCACTATAATATCACTAACAACAGTCAAAAACGAAAGAACAGTCTGTGTTTACTTAACGTAAATCACTTTCTCACTAATGTCTGCATATGGACTTTAGGTTTCGATGGCAATCCCGAATAGATGAGAACACAATCACACATATTTACATGGTAAAGTTACTGGGATCTAGCGCTCGCTGCACGCGCCCTGTATGTATGTGTGTGTGTGTGTGTGTGTGTGTGTGTGTGTGTGTGTGTGTGTGAAAGAGAGAGAGACACAGACATACAGCACGAAGAGAGAGAGAGAGAATCCATGAATATGATTCATGATTCAATTTTTTGTTGTGCACTTCAATATGAAAACAGCCAAATCCCGGACATTTAGGGAATCTAGAAATCCGACCGGATGCTTTATTAAGGTTCGAGAAAGAGGACATGAAAAGAGGGTGTATGGTCATCATAGGTTCCATTTAAAAATATTCTGATTTATGGCATTATTTCTACATTAACAAGTGCCACCTGCTCACACACTCTGCCGACAACAACTCTGTCTCTACCTCATTCACATACACTCACAGCACGACATTAGATATGAACCTTGTAAAGATGATTAATAAAACAAACAAGGAGCTTGGTTTAAATGTTTTTCATCTTTGTTATCTTCCAAAATGACGGACAGTATTTGGAATTATCTGTCAATGTTTTCTTTTTTTTCTTTCTTTTTTTTTTTTTTTTTTTTTAAGGCAAGTGACAGAGAATTAATTTAATGCAACCACAGCTTATTACATCAGGATTAACTCGAAATGTTTCAGCATTGGCAGCTTTTGTGGGGGCTTATTTTTGTTTCATTCATTTTCCAGTAGATTTTAAGCCACCTGTAGTTGTTATAACACCCTATAACAGCGCATATTCATCCAGAGCCTCCGCTGCTTTCAATCATCAGTAACATTAGTCTAGCTGATAACAACAACTAAGCGGAAGTGTGGAGTATCCGAGAGGAAGTCTCTCGCTGTAATGGTGCCGCCCATGGAGAAGTCAGAAAAAAGGTGGATATTTAATGGAAAATATTTTCCTCAAGGTCAGCTGCCATCACTGCTCCTCCCCCAGCCTCTCTAATGTTTGCATCAAAAACATTTTTAGGGTTAAACATTCAGCAAATTGAGGTCATGTGATAATGACCTCAAAATGTATAGTCTTTGAATTGTTTATTGTTGCATAATGTGAACCATTTCACATACAAATAAAAAAATAAAAAATACCAGGAAATATTCAGTAAGCAGTACGCTAGCACTTTTATATATATATATATATATATATATATATATATATATATATATATATATATATATATATATATATCCTTAGACTTGACTTGTTTTGTGTAGATTACAAAGGACAACATGGTCAGTCTGGTTCAAACTAAAGAACAAACTTTTGCAACACACAACACACCACAATGCATTCAGATGGTTGGCGTTTGTCCGTTTGTTTAGTGCACAGCAGACAACTAGAAAATACTGCATCTCTAGTTAAACAAATAAAACACTGAATGCAGAAATTTACTAGGGAAGGAAAATAATTGAGGATAGAGCTAAGGGAGGAATTCTTGCCAAGCAAACAAACTAACACCAGGTGTGAGAAACGGCCTCCTGTTTAGACTTGACACCTCAATACAGAACAACATCTGGCCATATGCTGCTATCACTGTCTGTTTGCCCCATTCCTTCTCTCTGTTTGGCTTGTGTTGCTTAGTGTGTGAGAGAAGAAGGATGCAATCAAACAGTCTCCTTCTCAACAATCTGCGGCTTCACTTATCACAATACAGCAGCCAGCTCTGGTCCCTGCTCCAGTTCCCAATTTTATATTGTGTCTGTAGCCTGGAGTGTTGCTTTTCTTCATGTTTTTGTGATTTGTTGAACTCCGATATCTGACCTGTCTTAGTCATTGTAATGCAGTCCAGGCCACCTGTGCTCAGTTTTGCACTGGCTGGGTATGACAGCATATTGCTGTGGCACAAATGTCACAGGTCTTCTTAGTGAGCAGTTGAGCTGGCAATATCACTGCGCTGGCAAAGGTTGAAGAATAAAGAATAAAGAATTGAAGAATAAAAATGAAATATAAGGATGCGATTTATTTTTTCATTAACTGAAAATTATGAAAGAGCTGTATTGCCAGTTGCACGCAAAGAGAGAGAGAGACAGAGCAGGTTAAAGGAATAGTTCACCCCAAAAATAAAAATGTCGTAATTTACTCACCCTCATGCCTTCCAAGATGTGTATGACTTTTTTCTTCTGCAGAACACAAACAAAGATTTTTAGAAGAATATCTAGCTCTGTAGGTCCATACAATGTAAGTGAATGGTGAACAAAACTTAAACACTGGAGTCATATGGTTTCTTTTATGCTTTATTTGTTTTTTGAAGCTTCAGAATTTTGGTCACCATTCACTTGCATTGTATGGACCTACAGAGCTGAGATATATTTCTAAACATCTTGATTTGTGGTCAGCAGAAGAAAGAAAATCATACACATCTGGGATGACATGAGGGTGAGTGAATGATGAAATGAGAATTTTCACTTTTGGGTGAACTATTTCTTTAAGAATCAAGAGACCATAGACTCATACCAACAATCTTTTTGCTCCTGAAAGACCGGGGCCAAACTCCAGGCATGAATTGTCGACAGTTGGTGCATGCAGGTCACCTACCCGTTTTACTGAGGCCAGAGCCAGCAGTAGTGCGGTCTTAACGGAGAGCATGCGCAAATCAAAAGAGTCCAAAGGCTCGAAGGGGGGGCACTGCTAGAGCTTTTAGGACTACAGTTAAGTCCCAAGTCGGGATTGTAGCCGGCTGAGGTGTGTTTAATCGCCTTGCTCCCTTAAGGAACTTTATGATTAAATCATGCTTGCCTAGAGAGGCACTGGCTTCATGTGCATGATACGCAGATATAGTTGCAACATACACTTTGAGCGTTGACAGTATGAGTCCTGCGTCTAATCGCTCTTGAAGAAATATTAGAATTTCATGTATGGGGCAGTTTACTGGGTCCTTGCCATGTAAGAGACACCAATCAGTGAACACTTTCCATTTTAGCACTTAAAGGCGTCTCGTGGACGGTGCTCTGTCCTGTAAAATGGTGTTCATGACTGAACACGTCAGTTCTGGCACATGTAGTGCGCCCCGTTCAGGGGCCACAAATGCAGGTTCCACAGCTGGGGCTGGGGATGCCAGATTGTGCCTTGCGCCTGAGAGGGGAGATCCCTCCTCCACGGTATTTCCCATGGCGAGCTGTACAGCATCTCCATCATTTCCGGAAACCATGGCTGGTTGGGCCATTTCGACGCAACTAATAGAACCGTTTCCTTGTCCTCTCGGACTTTGCATATGACAGAGTGAATCAGGCATACCGGGGGAAATGCATATTTGCCATTTGTGTGCCGTCCGAAGGGCAGGACTTTGAATTAATACGCTGTTCCCTCGAATGCGAATCTCAAAAACATCCTGTGATGCCATACAATTTGGATATGAAAGTATGCATCCTTCAGATCTATCGATGCAAACCAGTCGTGTGGGCGTACATGCGATAAGATCCGTTTCTGAGAAATCATTTTGAATGGGTGCTTTATAAATGCGCAATTTAAATGTCTCAGATCCAGGATTGGCCGAAGTCCACCGTCTTTCTATGGAACAAGAATATAACAGCTGTAAAACCCTTTTTGTACTTGACAATTTGGCACAATCTCTATTGTGATTTTCATGATGAGATTGTGTATTTCGGCTCGTAACACTGGTGCGTCTTCGGGTGAAACCGTGGAAGACAGAACATTATTGAAATGGGGTGGCCGGTGTGCAGATTGGATCGTTTAACCACGTTCGATCATTTTTTACACCCATTCTGAAATACCCGTTAGGGCTCGCCATGCGTCTGTGTAATGGGACAGAGGGAAATTTGGTTTGCTCACTGTATGATATGATGCAACGCTCTATAGGGAAGCGGTTGCGCATAATGTGTGTGCTTTGAAGAGGAAAAGGGCTCTTTTTTGAGAATGTGTGTGAGAATGAGTGCTGTATTCTTTTTTGCACTTATTGCATTTTTTATTGCAATTATTTGAGTGCAAGTCACAGAAACTGACAACCAGTACTGGGGAGATCGGGAACAATGTTTTGTGTCTCCAATCGAGCCTTTTTTGGAGCAGACCCGGAGGGAACTGCGGGCTCTGCTTTCCGCTTCAAAGGGTTGTGCCCGTCAGGAGCACTTTTGCTGTGTGTGCTGATACGCAGAGGCCGGCTGGAGACACTGGAGCATCCAAAAGAGTGGCTTTTTCCTTATCACTCATTTCTGTGAGGGTCAGCCATATATGTCGATCCAGAACTGCCAGGTTACCCATGGACTTGCTGATGGCCTTCGCAGTGAATTTTGTGGAATGCAGCGCTAAGTCTGTAGTGGTGCGGAGCTCTTTCACTGCCTCTGGATCGAAGCCGTGCTTGTCCATTTGCCTGAGGAGCTTGGCTTGAAATACCTGGAGCACCACGATTGCGTGGAGTGCTGATCCAGCTAGTCCTGCCGCTGAGTAAGCTTTTCCAGCCAGTGCGGACATTTGTCAACATGGTTTGGAAGGATGTATGGGGTGTGATTTCCATGCCCTGTTACTCTCTGGGCAGAGGTGTGCCGCTACCGCCTCCTCCACAGGGGGTAATTGGGCATAACCGTTTCCTTCCCCATGATCCACATTAAAGAGGATGGCATCACTGCGCAAGTACGCCAAGAAGGGTGCGCGTCAGGACTTAGATAGTTCATTATGAACTTCAGGGAAGAATTGGGTAGATTTGCGGAACGCTGCCGTTTGACGGCATCCGTATTGCAGGAACCATTCATCAAGGCGAGAGTGTTTAGGTTTCTCTTGGGGAGACCACTCAAGGTGAAGCTCTTCGACTGCCCTTGTGAGGACATGGAGCATCTCCCTGTCAGTGGCACGTGCACGTTCCTCTCCCTCGCTGGAGGGAGGGGCATCATCCACTGACCTCTCGCCTGATGCAGCGAGAAACATGACTTCGTCATTATCATCCCCAGCATCAGAACTGCTGTATGAGACGAGGCCGCCCGCTCTTTCAGAAGGTTTGAGATCATCTCGCACATAGTGTATCGGAAAACATGCGCTTCGGAGAGATTGATGGGCTCGCAGGGCTTGTGCCGCCATGAGGACCACCTCAAAGTCATCCTGCTCGACCTCGCAGCCTCGCAGTGCCTCCTTGTGTGAAACCTCGGGTATTACAGAAAAGGCGGGTGGGAGGGCGCCTTGGGCCTAATCGTCCCTTTGATCGAGGTTAATTCACGAGCGAAGCATCTTGAGACTCATGCCCTCCCAGTGAGGGCAGTCTTTCTCCATGAGAGCTGACTCTGCGTGGGCGCGGCCCAAACAGTAAACGCAGCTTTCGTGCTGATCTGACGGCGGGATGTGCCTCTCGCACAAGGAACACTTACAGAACGACATCTTTAAAAAGACGCGAACACGTAAGCAGCTCTTTTAGATATATAAATATATAAATTAATATATATTTATATTTATATCACACAATATACAATACACAATATACAACTGATTTGTAAGGATCACAAACCCTGGCGAAGTGCTGCGGGGAATCAGGATGCTGAGGCCTGTTCACCACCAAAGCGGCGAGTCAGTGTGATGTTCGCCAGAGCACTGCAGGGGAGCGGAAAGTCTTCCCACGAAGATTCCACCCGCTGACTCGTTTATATTGACAGCAAACATAGAGGGCTTCTTAGACAAGAGATGACCGCTGTCTTGAAGGAAGAAATTCTGAGGAAATAGTGCTTGTGCACCTGTTTTTATAGTGGACAGTTTCGCACCAATACAGGCACCATAGCCAATATTAGAATATTGGCGTTATTGTAGAGAGGTTTCAACTAGGTCGTGTAAGATGGCACTCCCTATATGCGTTACTACGCTATGTTGAGTATACTGAGTCATAAGGGAACACTACGTTCTGCACCTCTCACCAAGCTGATCATCACGGATAAACGGCGTGACGCCAAACTCCAATCGCGAGTATACAGCAGTCTACAGCCAGGAGAGAAAAATAATTTAGATTGAAAACAAGAATGCCCATAATAGGGATGTGTGTATGAGACTGAGAAAAACACAGACAAAAAGAGAGATAAAAACAGAAGATAAACAAACATGTTCAGTGTTAAGTGGCAGCACTTAGTAAACAAATTTCCAGTATCCAGGATGGTGGGTGTCAGTATAGAGTCCAAAAATACTAGAAGTGCAGTATAGAGTACATGTACTACTGGAACTGACGAGACGAGTAAGAGCCAGTAAAATCTAACTGAGTGCTCCTTTAAGATGGAGGAGTAATTTTACATTAAAAAACACACTTCAACTTTTTGTCATTTTTCTAATACTGTGAACTCAAGATGTAAAGAATGTACATTGACAGACTGTAACCACATAGAAATCTTCTCCAAAAACACAGCATACACATAGGTATGAAAGTAGAGCCCATAAAGCTTTTTAAAATACACAAACAAAACAAACAGACCACTGACAGCTTGAAGAAATGTATTCAAAACCAAAACACACAGCTCAGAACATCCAGATTGAACATGAAAAGTGCTGCTCATTTTATTCAAATATCTACATCACATGTTATTCAAAAATACCAAATAATGTGTGTGTGTGTGTGTGTGTGTGTGAGTGTGTGTGTGTGTGTGTGTGTGTGTGTGTGTGTGAGAGAGAGAGAGAGAGAGAGAGAGAGAGAGATAGAGAGAGGGAGAGGGAGAGAGAGGGAGTTTGTAATGTAACCAGTGATACACATGCACAGCATATCTATAAACATGCACATGTATAGACCGTAAATTCATAACTTTATGTCGTCTTTTGTTATTTTACCATCCTCACCTTTTTTAGACCATCTTTGTCTATTTGTACTTGCTTTTCCTTTAGCATGTTTTCTTGATTTCATACTCTTGACTACATCAGCACATCCTTACTTTAGCAATATTGTTGTCCTTTACAGTCATGCCAATAAAGCTTTGTTGACTCTGAGAAAGATATGGAGCCATACAGGCTTACTGAAAATGGGAAAATGCTTTCTATTGCAAAAACAAAGGCAAAGCAGAAGGCTCTATTGAAAATTCCAGTGTATGTGTGTATTTCATAAAGCACAAAAGACAGTTTAAATGAAGAGGATTGCATTGGATCCTTTGGTAATAAGGTGCATGCATTTCCAATAAACAATACTCCTGAACTCTTTACATCAGATAGTACAAACATACCTATATATGATTCATACTGCATCTTCAGCAACGAGCTTTTTATGCTTGTATTTTTACTTTTGAAACCTTTTGTGGTAAAATATTTTGATGTTGAAAGCTTTCAAGCTAAGATGGAGATGCTGATGGTTTATGTAATTTGAATTTCAGCAGTGGTGTCTGTGGCTTATTGTGCATACATCTACATCAATTCACAGGCTGGATTACTCTTTCCACATTCTGAATTGGAGCAATATACATCTGAAATGTTATCCTCCCACACTTGTGTTGTGCGTATTACAGGGGTGACATTTCTGAGTATGAGTGATATTTCTCAAATGAGGCTGACTCTAATGTGTGTTTTTTTTTTTTTCTGGGCTGTCTACATTATTTTACCTTTTAAAAAGAGAAAAAGGGGTGGGTGAGTGGGTGGGTTGGTAGGAAGAACTCTAGTCAATGCTGAATAGGTTATTAAGAATACGACATTTGTGTAATTGGCTGTGTAAAAGCTCATGGCTGCTCAAGGCATCAGACCCTGATCTCACTTTCTTTAAGATCTCTGTAGATAGATTCCAGGCCACACAACTGGTCAAACATAAAAGAGAATTGGTTAAACATCAGCTTAGAGCACCTTGTATCAACGCTTGTGAAGTTGAATGTTTTGGGTGTAATGAAATGTGTTAAAATTGTGTAATTGGATAAGTTATCTGACAGTTCATCTAAATTCTTGTTTAAGTACTTGGTCTTTATTTATAGAAATCCTGAGCTATATCAAATTCTTACGACAAGAAATAATGAAAGAAATTGTCACACATTACCAATAAAGGGGGCTTTTCCTCCAAAAAATAAATAAATAAATTAGCAATTTTTATGCTTATTTTTATGTTTTTTTTATTTTGTATTATTTAAGTATTTTAATCTATTCGTATAGTGTGAAGAATTAAGGGCCAGGACACAGTGCCATTAAAATTAGAGTATTTCTACAAATATATCAGTCCAACTACAGATTCCACGCCCTGTCATTTTCCAGGAATAGATGGACGGATTGTGAAATTACAGCTTTAGAAAGAGTGGAAATTTATGCACAGTCAGTTTAGAACTGGGAGAGACAATAAGAGTTTTATCGGTTGAGCATGTCAGAATGATGTTCAAATTAGGCAGTAACATCATCATTACTCATTTCCATCTTAAAGGGATAGTTCACCCCAAAATTAACATTCTCTCTTCATTTACTCACCTTCATGCCATCTCAGATGTGTATGGCTTTCTTTCTTCTTAAATAAGGACTTAAATATTGTTCTGTTTCTCAGCACATCTATCCTATCGCTTCTGCACACATGGATTAAACCACTGGAGTCGTATGGTTTACTTTTATGCTGCCTTTATGTGCTTTTTGGACCTTCAGAGTTCTGGTCCCCATTCACTAGCATTATATGGACCAACAGAGCTGAGATATTCTTCTAAAAATCTTCTTTAGTGTTCTGCAGAAAAAAAGAAAGTCATACACATCTGGGATGGCATGAGGGTAAGCAGGGGCGCTGTCAGAATTTTTGGGTCCCCTGATAACTAAAACGAATTTTTGGGTCCCCTGGGATGCATTCTTATTGCAACCCATGCAACATTTTTTTTTTCATTAAAAGCTATAATTAATAACATAACATAATGCTTTTATTTATTTGGTCTCACTTGACATTGCAGTCTAATTCTAATCTACAACATGTACTTATATGTAATTATTGTGTGGAGTTGCTTGTAATTACATAGTTATTACAGTACTTGCAAGGAGAGCCATATACTTGCAACGAGAGCCATATAATGCACAGACTCATTCCATTTTAAACTGTATCTAATTTTCATCCTTGGATGTTCTGTGTGCCTTACGTGTCTGAACTGGCGCAGTCTCTCCAAGGGGTGGCGTTTTACACCGGCTTCTCTCCTGCTCTTGAAATCACCCCCTTCTGTCGGTCTTATCGGCAATTCAGATTGCATGCAAATGCCCTGTGAAACGAGCGTCGGGGGGGTCTGGCTTGTGGCGGCTGTGGAGCATTCCTCACTCTATTCTTCTCTCAGTCTCAGCCGGCTGATGCGTGCCGCGAACACTCAGCGCAGATATGCCCGCATATCCCGGTGAAGTTTGACGAACACACAGAGCATCGCGCAGTAGGATTATTCTTTACATCAAACTTGCTGCAGAACTTACCTTGCTTTAGAGATCGTAACTTTATCTTTTATCCGTTTTGTTGACCATGGGCTCTCTCCGTAGAAAAGCGTTTTATTGGCCCGTTTGGCCATTAGTTGTTGTTGTTTTTGCGCTTTTGAATGCGCGTTGTCATGGAAGTTGTTCGGAGAAGGAGCTGGAGAAAAGAGAAGAACAGGCGAACGTAGTGTTAACCGGGACTGTAGAGGAGATCTTGAACATGGATCCTGTGCACAACACTTACTCCTGCAAGGTAAGACTTTGACATAGAGCCACTGTTCACATGCATCAAACTGAAAGTAACATGGTAAACATCAACATCCCTCAGCATAACAAATTTTAGCTTGTTATTCAATAACTGTGCTCAGTTTGTGACCCTGCCTTATAAATGTACTAGTTACCTGTTAGACAGAGAAAAGCCACCTTTCCAACATTTAAATGTTATTTGTTCGAAACTTACCATTGCATAATTTTAACTAACTGCATATTGCCTATGTTGCCCAAAAAATAGTATCTATGTAGGCAGCTCTCTAGGTTTGAGCCTAATTTTAATTACTAATGCACTGCACCGCTCAGATTTCCAAATGAAATGACAGAATTGTAGTAAATTAAACTACTGTCAGGATATGTGATGACCTGGTCCTAATAGGTTTTTCTTGGTTGTGGACATTCAGTTTGGCTACTTAATTAAAAATGTCAGCCTGCACAGTCCTGCTTTGATCCACCTGAAATGTGATCTTTCATACATTTGGAACCTGAACCTGTGCAGTCACTTGATGTCCTTTCAAGCTCTATTAGTGCTTCAGGTTCAGTTATCTTCAATTATCACACAATTATCATGTCATCATAGAATGTGGTTATGCATATCAAAGTCTTGGAGAAACTAAAAACTTGGACATAAAAACAGCATAATAAATGTATAATATTAGCAGCACAAGAAGAACAATGGTCTGAAATTGTGGCAATTCCTGCTGTCATAATTCCCAAGTCCCCCTTCTTCTTTAATGACAGCATACACATTCTGCAAGTTTGTGCAAAACCAACGATCCACGTTATTCCAGCATGATTTGAGAATGTTCCAAAATTTGTGCTTCCATGGAAATATGACCTTTTGTACAAAGAGTTAACACGGTCAGTGCCACAAATTTGCTTACATTTGATTAGTGACCTAGAAAGAGTGCAGAATCGTAAATATTTCTTATTCCTTCTATGTCGTAAATTTTCCTTGTTTACAATTTTTCCAAATCCTAAAACCTAGTTTATTTATAGTTTTAAATGACAAACAAATCCCAAGACACTTGTGATTATGAAACAGAAACACATAATAAGTTGAGTGCAAACTGAAATTTCTATTGCAGCCAGAGGTGGGTGGCTGCTCTGGAATGTTTAATAGATTGATCTTCATCTGCACAAAATGGTATTTTTCTAATATCAAGCTGGCCTCCTTGTCCCCTGTCCCTTCCTTGTCTGCAGGTAAGGGTATGGCGCTACCTGAAAGGCAAGACAATGGTGAACGGAGAGGTGCTGCTGGACGGAGGGAACAAGGTGATGATCGGTGGCTTCGGGGACCCCCACATTTGCGACAATCAGGTAGCCACCGGAGATACGCGAATTTTCTTTGTTAACCTGACCCCTGAGTACATGTGGCCGAGTCACAAGAACGAACTGATGCTCAACTCAAGCCTGATGAGGATTACACTCCGCAACCTGGAGGAGGTAGAGCATTGTGTGGAAGGTAAGAAGCATTCTCCTTAATCAGCGTAAATGCATAACTCACGTCTGCTGACTGAGATTAATCGCCGGCTGTGTTGAGATTTGAGGGTTAGGAAGCTCCCCTGGATCTGACCGCAGTTCTGATTGCAAAAGCAGGTTCTGTTTTCAGCTATGCTGCTATATGTCTAACTTACATCTTAATTCAACCTAATGAAGCAGCTCACATTCTATGTCTGTAACATTTACATTTATGCATTTTATCCAAAGAGATCACCTTGTTGTTGCTAGTGGCATGCTGTACCATCTACTATCTGTCCCAATTATTAGATCTGCTGTTGTTACCTCAGTGTTCCTCAGAAGTCATTAATGAAGAATTATGACTGTATAATCCCTTTATATTAACCCAGCAGTTGTAGCTTCTGAAATACTTTCCAAATGCAACTTTTATGTGCTGGCAATGCTTATTGCATTTTTTGGGCCCCACGGCCTTAAAAGCAAAGCATATCATGTGCGCTGTCACTTCAACTTGAATCAACTTTTGGCATTCAATGCTCTCAAAGGAAGGTGTGTCTGCTCACTGACTGAGAACCTCCATGGCCTCAGACTAACCTGAGTGAAAGTCCAAACCTCTACCACCTTGAGGGTAATCTTTTATAGAATTAGAGTGGAGATACTAAAAACTAACAGTATTCACAGTTTATTCCCAAAGCCAGAATGTCAGAGGAAAGTTTGGCTCGGCAGTAAATGACATCAAGAGCAGAAGGAAATGCACTTCAAGAGCAAATGAATGAATAAGACCTGTCTGTGGTCCAACATTTTGTGACTTTTCAAAGTACTTTTTGCTTTATTAATGAAAAGAGTAAGTGTTCTGTCAATGCTGCTGGATGAAAGACAGCGGTCATCCTTCCATTATAATAGCTGTGTCTATGAGCTCTTTGTCCATTTTGCATATTGGCAGAGCTTCCAGTTTAGTTTCCATTAGTGCTCTACAATGCTGGCAACCATAATCAATGAAAATTCTCTCATCATTTACTCACCCTCATGCCATCACAGATGTGTATGACTTTCTTTCTTCTACAGAACACAAACAAATAATTTTAGAAGAGTATTTTAGCTCTGTAGGTCCATACAATGCAAGTGAATGGTGACCAGAACTTTGAAGCTCCAAAAAGCACATAAAGGCAGCATAAAAATATCTCATACTTTTTTTCCTGAAGTGATCCAATCGGTTTTGGGTGAGAACAGACCAAAATATAACTCCTGTTTTTTTCCTATAAATTGTGACATCAGCAGTCTCCCTGCCGATCATGATTTTAAGCTCGATTACGCTTCCTAGAGGCATCTAGCAATCTGCACATGCGTCAAGCACTAGGAAGTGTAATCGAGCTTGAAACCACGATAATGCATAGAGACTGCAAAGGCAAGCTGTACAGTGAAGGAGTTACATTTTTGTCTGTTCGCACCCAAAACCTATTGGATCTCTTCAGAAGACTTTGATTAAACCACAGGAGTCGTATGGATTACTTTTATGTAGCCTTTATGTGCTTTTTCGAGCTTCAAAGTTTTGGTCACCACTTACTTGCATTATATGTACCTACAGAACTGAGATATATTTCTAAAAATCTTCGTGTTCGGCAGAAGAAAGAAAGTCATACACCTCTGGAATGGGATGAGGGTAAGTAGATGATGAGAGAATTTTCATTTTTGGGTGAACTATCCCTTAAGGTCACCGAACACTCTCGATTACTTCTATTCAACCAAAATCCAAACTAAAAACCAGTTAAGAATATAATCACATATAAAGTCCAATTCACATGAAAGAGAAAAACGGTATGCTAAACATAAAGAATCACAATAATAATCGTATCACCAGATCCCTGCTGTGTCCAAACCCTAGAAAATGCACACTTGCCTGGAATACATCAGAGCACTTAAAGCTAACAACCCTTTCAAATACTCTGAGCTAATTGATCCTGTCAATATCTGCACCCTTTCAGCTTGACAACTAAGTTGGTTAACTGTTTGAATCAAGAATCAAGTAACAGAATCAAGCTAAAAAATTAACAATCTTCTCATTTTCCTTCAGGGCATGGAACAATCATCTGTTAACCTTTCCTCCTGACAGTACTCTTCTTTTAAGAGCAAAGCTTTTTGGCACAGCCTACTACAGAGAAGAGACTGCCTTTTTTGTAGGCTGCTAAAATCTTAAAAGGTTTGATGAGGGTGCAGTTTAGTAGAGGGTCGCAATTTTCAACTGCAGATAGAGGGGCTGCGTTAGGCCACTGAAAATAAATGCTGGTCGGGGAGATGAGAGACCATGTGTTTCATTTAACAAATATGATTCTTTTTATGTTGTAATGGGATTTAATCTCTTTTTAAACACAAGCTGTTCAAGTGTATGCTGCAAATAGCAAACAGCTGTGCTTAAAATAGTCAACGAGTTTGTTAAACACACAGCGTATGAATTCTAATACTGAAATTGTCAAGTCTGTAAACACAGAGAATGTCTGCACCAAAACATTCAGTAACTGCGGTTTTGACCTTGGTTTTGACATGGTGAGACAAGTACATTATAAACTTGGCCTTGAATAAAAAGTGCTGCCCTGAAGGCTGAATGACTTGGAATGGAGCCTAATGGTGTTTATTTTGTGCGGGCTAAACTTATTTAAGAATTTGGTGTTATCCATCAATTATTTAATTAAGCATGACTCTTCAGTGAATTGTTTATTATTTTCCCTCTTTGTCACTGTTTAGTCTCCACATTTTTGACCTACAGCATAAATGATTAAGAAAGTGTGTGTGGGGTGGAGAGAACACGACTGTACCTGTCAGCCTGCCAAGTGTATCCTCTCCTCTCTCCTCACCTCTGACAGGTTAGATAGCACTGAGAAATAAAGAGATTCAAAGATGACGTCCAAGCCAAAGTTTTCTTAAAGAAACAAAAAATGCTGTGTTTTTAATGACAAGATTGGGAGGAGAAAGGTGATAACAAGAGAAGGAGAAATTCTCAATACAAGTGTGGACTGGAATGCTGTGGAGCAAAGCTTAGAGGAGAGGCTTAGAGGCATCGAGTTCTCATTCCCGCCCAGTTTACTTCTCACTGACAAAGACCATTTGGGTTCTTACAGGAAAACTCTTTGGAGAATGCGATCATTAATTAAAAATAAATAGCCCTATTTGCTTATTCACACATTCAGTAAAGACGCAATGTTCTTTAAAGCTGAAATGTGTAATGTCTGCGTCACCAAATGGAATTGCTAAAGTAATCAATGTTTTCAGCCTATTCTCATGAACATTTTGTGACCATGGAAACATTTTGCCAAACAAAATCATGTGCTCCATTACAAGTTTCCCTGCAGTTTCCCAGCAAAATGTCCAATGAGGGGCGCCAAAAATGAGTAAAATTTATTATATGGTGAATATTAGATGGAGGGTTTAATGAGTAAAATGTACCTCCTTAACCTAAAACTTTAACCTAAACCTAACCTAAATAGTGTTCTAAAAGCAAATGATAGGTGAACAAAACAGACATCCTTACCCTAAATCAACACCTAAACCTAATCTATAGTGTCCTAAAAGCAAATGCGACAAGAAAAGCACATTTTATGAAGCAACTACGTAATTTCATGTAATTTTGATGACACTTTCATCTCACATGTCAGCTTGCGTGCTTAGCTGGGCTCAACTGTGGTTTTTTGAGTACAATGTCCAACACTCTCATGCCTCTAGTGTTAATTTTACCAGGAAACTGCGGCGAAGTGTAGAATGCGGCACGTAAAAGTTAGTTTGCAAAAATGTAGGCTTTGAGAATAGGTTGATTGTTTTCCAAAATATTTCGTGAACAAATCGAACAAACAGATAGTCCCAAACTCATGCAATTAGTTGAACCTTTGTTGCTGTCTAGTACTGGATGGTATGCTCATACAAACAGAGCAATGTTTTGATAGCGCCACAGAGCGACAGTGTTTACACCTTCAGACAAGTCAAACTACAGATGGCTTGCAGCAGTGTTTTTTCTCACAACTGTCAATGGTTTATTTGTATTTCAAAGGCATAATAGATAAGTTTGAGACTTTGGCATTGCTTGTTAAATCAGATGTTCTCCTTTCTGACATGTGTAGACTTGTCGCTGTAACAGGGTAAAGGATGGGCAAGGAGGAGGCGGGAACTGGCTGAACGGTAAACGTAACTTTTAATGTCATAAATGAACTTAAACAATGAACTTAAACAAACATAAACACACACAGCGTGGTCACATGTGTCTCTCTCTTTCTCGAACTGGCATCTCCGGCTTCCCTTTATCTCTCTCTCCCGCTGATTAATTGACTCAGCGCCGGCCGTGCACCCACACGGCCCGACCACGCCCTCCTTCTCGTCACAGTCGCTTTCAGTGTTTCTCTGACTGTTTGCTTATATGGATGCTAATACATTAAATGGCATGGGGGACAATAGTGGAACCTTGTGCTGTGCAGTAAGGTAATAATTTAAATGCAGATGGACCAGTTTTAAATCGTTGTGACAAACAAAGAAGGTATTGCTGATCCTCTGAATGGGATGAATGAGGTCAGACTAGCTATGAGACACGGCTGAAGAACAGCTGAAATGCAAAAGAGGATGGAGAGAAAAAATATGGCATGGATTCTTGTGTTAAGTAAAGCTGCTCCGTTTTTTATTTATTTTTTTTTTTTTTGTAATTACTGATCTCCTGGGATTTTCATATGCAAACAGTCTCTAGAGTTTACGCAGAATGGTGCCAAAAAAAAAAAAAACATCCAGTGAGTGGCAGTTCTACAGACAGAAATGTGTTGTTGATGAGAGAGGTCAACTGAGAATTGGCAGATGGGTTCAAGCTGACAGAAAGGCTACAGTAACTCGGATAACCCCTCTGTACAATTGTAACGAGCAGAATAGCATCTCAGAATGCACAGCACATCAAACCTTGAGGTGGATGGGCTTCTACAACAGTAGAAGTCCATGTCGGATTCCTCTTCTGTCAGCCAAGAACCAAAAGCTGAGGCACCAGTGGGCACAAGCTCACCAAAACTGGACAGTTAAAGACTGGAAAAACATAGCCTGGTCTGATGAATCTCTATTTCTGCTGCAGATGGTAGGCCCACTGCAGCTTAAATGAAAGGACAATGCATAGAGTACCTCCACACTGTCAATGGCAACGTCCAGTGGAGCGCTAAGAGCATCACTTTCCTGCAGGACAAAAATGGCCATGGTGGTCTGTTCAATTTCTCTCCCCGCTTCATCCCTCTGACCAGCCTAAATACATACAAGAACAGAGAGTGATTGAGGGAGTGTGGAAGGAAAAGAGCACCTGAGTATGCCCAGAGCTGCCAGAGTCCCTCAAGGGCTACACAATGTAAGACTGTATGAGAAAAATTTTAATTATTGATGCCAGCTATAGTTACGATATGACTCTGCTTTTACCTCTTCTTCTTGAAACAGCACTGGCCATAGATCTTGCAGTACCTCCAAATTAGGTTGTTTTTCCACAACTTCTTGTCTACGCAAGGCAAATGTCTTTGCCATTTTTTCTCTGATAGTCCCTGCATTGTTCCTTTCCTTCAACTCCTTTAAAAAGTGTCAGTTGCTCAATTTCAAGATTCTCTGCTGTCTTTCCAGCTGGAAGGGATGGCATATGGTTGGCCTCACCACGTAACCTAATTTTTTGGATTCAATATTTCTCAAAATGCATAAAACACAGTGAATGCCAGACGAACTCAAATTATATTTGCAATAATTAAATAATATAACTTTCCTTACATTATCAACTTAATGTGACCAGATGTAGAGATTATTTTAACCGCTACTGCAGTCCTGGTTGGTCTTCTAATCTAATCTTTGAATTATAAATAAATTCACCGTTAAGTACTTTCACCATCATTTACTGAACATGAGCTCTGTCAAGTAAGTGAGTGTGTGTTTAAGAAACACAGACAGCTGTGGTGTTGCTTTGACTTCTCTGACAAGTCTTCAATCAAATGACGTATTTTAAAAAAACAAAACAAAACAACAGCTAGTCATAATAATTTCATGTAAACATGTGGAAACAGAGTTAACAATACACTCAAATGTATTTTTATTATTACTTACCGATTTTGTGGATTTATCACGCACTGTCCTTGTGCGATTAAACAAGATGGCGGACAACAGGAAGCTCAATGTATGGTGACGTCCGTAGTCACGTTGCTTAAAGGGGAATGCAATATTTATAATTTGATTTAAAGCAATTTATTTACATTACACTAACAAGACTTACTAACTTACTAACACAAATGGCAAGACAGAAAAATTAAATGCATTAGGTCAGATTAAGTATAAACAGTTATTTAGAGTAATGACAAGCCATATGCACTTTTTTCAGTGCACAATCGAAGTGAACGGGGCCAGTCCATAAACTTAAAAAATATGCACTGTTGCAAAAGTATAGTCACAAGACAATAATATTATACATGTTAACATTTTTTACTGGCGGATTTACTGGTGTTACATTGTTTGCCAGATTACAGGGTATACCTGCGATGCATCATCATGACAAAAAAGTGAATATTGGTAATATTGGATATAACTTTACACATTAAAGGTTAGTAAGTGATTTTATCACTCTAAAATCATGTTAACACTTATAATCAGGGCTTGACATTAACTTTTTGGCTCATTCACTGTGGCTAGTGGTGTTTCAAAGTCACTAGCCAGTGTAGCCACTTAGCATTTTCACTAGCCAAAATCACTCACCCCACAAAAACTGATAAAGGTAACTGGAGAATTTAACAGCATGCATTTGTTTGGACATTTTTATTTGCACGGGAATGATATTAGTTTAGCAAGACAGAAGCCTATTGATTTAAAGGAGACCTATTATGCCCCTTTTTACAAGATGTAATATAAGTCTGAGGTGTCCCCAGAATGTGTCTGTGAAGTTTCTGCTCAAAATACCCCACGGATCATTTATTATACCATGTTGTAAATGCCTCTTTTTGGGTGGAATCAAAAACACGCTGTTTTCGTGTGTGTCTCTTTAAATGCAAATGAGCTGCTGCTCCCTGCCCCCTTTCCGGAAGAGGGCTGTGCCTTTACAGCTCGTGCTTCGGATACTATAGCAACAACAAATCAGAACCAATATGACTGACACCGTAAATACCGGAGTTCAGCCATATATGTATGAGCAACCGTAAACGACGCAAAACATAGGCATTTTGAGTTTGTGATAGTGCTTCTTATGTAGAAAATCTCTTCCCTGCCTAGCAACGCAGTGACGTGACGTCATGTGCAAACAAGCTATAACGACATAGCTCTGGTCTCTGTGAATACAATGGTAACTTTAGCTGCATTAACTGTGGTATCAGCTAACAAGCACATTCAGAAAGGCGATTTGAAAACATTCACAAAATATAAAGTGTAATACTTACATCTTCAGGATATAAAGTTGGAACACGAACAGTTGATAGTGATCCATGCTTGAGAGTCAAATTTTTGGAAAATCCTGCTTTATATTAACCCTCATTCACAAAGCAGTCCGGTGTAAAATGATTTGCACAAACATACACAAATTTTGGTATGTTTTGGGGCATATTTTCTTCAAAAACAAAACTTGTCCACTGCGTCTTCAGTGCATGCCGGGAGTACATGAAGACACTTATGTTCACTTTTACAGCCAACAACAGAACACTTATGACGCTTACGAAGTTGAGACATTATTCTGCTCACTGTAGCTGCTCCAGCGTGGAAAGAAATGGCGGACTGTGTGTCGATCACTCAGGGGAGGATCTATGATAATAGGGTGGAGTCCGTCACCAGTCGTGGGCGTAGCTTGCTCTAAAGTGACGTCACTTTAGAGCGGATACGAAAACCAGTCATTCTGAGACACTGTTTTTGATTAATAGAAATATAAGAAAGAGGAGTGGGTGGACTTTTAACATTGTAGTGTGGTTGTGCCGACTCATTAAATTACTCAAATGCTGACTCACATTTATGTTCAAACACCATGTAAAAGTGAATTTTGCATATTAGGTCCCCTTTAAGTAACCTTTAGAATATCTGAAGTCAAACATGGCCAGTCAGAACAGGAGTAGGATTGAACAGGAGGAAAAAATTGTCAGTGATTTGTCCATAATTCATAGAAGTCCAGACTTTATACTCCTTCATTCAAAATTGTACAGGACTTGCCCTTAAAAAAGTTTACTATTATTCTTCTATTGTTTAACTGTGGCTTTTGTAATAATAAGGCCATAATCACATGTAAGACCATTGATGGCTCCTCATAATGGTTAGGTCAGTGTAGATAGTCTTTCTAAAAAATAAACAATAGTATTTGTTATGAAAAAGCACATTTAGAAACTTTAACTACAATTTTCACAGTTGTAATAAAAAAGTCTAATAGATATAATAATAATGGTAACATTTCAGTCATAATACCAGTTAGTGTTACTACAGTAGAAAACGTCATAGATTTTAGTTAGGGTGATGATGTGTAAATTGAAAAGTCTTATAATTTATGTTAGTACATGCCACAGTCTTTTTTCCTCGTCAGTGCTGTTTATAATGATGAGGCTGTCTAGCCATTTGAGATGTTTGACTTTATTCAAAACTAGGGATGGGCATTCATCAATAATTTGGTATTCGAATATTTAAGCTCATAAAAAACGATTACTCGAATATTCTATTATTTAAATGAAGATAATTAATGAGAAAGAGACATTGTAAAATAATTGTTTTAGTCATAAAGGTTGCATCACCATTTAAAAAAAACAAGCTTCTAATTACATCCAAAACAAGCTTATATTATGTCCTGTGTTTTTTTTTAAACATTTAAACAAGCAATGCATGAAAACAAATAAGTACAGAATGAAAGCATTTAAGCTCATGCAAAGTAGACTAATAAAGTAGACTGATGCAATTAACGTACAGGACGAATATAAACACTCGATCATATAATATTTATGTTTATATTGTATCTCATGTCATGTTTTTGTTGAGAAAACAAGCATATCCACATGCTCAGTAAACTATACTCATTTATACACACCAGTTTAATTGATGGAATGTCCCTCTGCTAGCAAAGTCTTTCTCGGATGCCATGTTTGTTGTTTACAGAAGCATTATGTTGCAACAGGGATGCTGCTTTCTGTCAAGCTGTACATATACGGGAGTAAAGAGTACACTGCTTATCCAGTACATTTAAAAAGGAACCCAGCGTTCTCACAGTAAGTCATATTCTGGCAATAACCCACTTTTTGGTGTCCATCTAAACATACTGACAGAACGGTTTCAAATGTGATCAACTTGTGTCCACATTCAACAGCGCCACCGAGTGCATTCTGTTATAACTGTGAGTTTCAGTTTGTGTGTTCAGGATTTAACATGCATCTCACTGTATATATGTCCAGCAAAGAAAAACTTAGCGACATTCGAATAGTATTTTTACTTTTCGAATACTTATTGCAAAACAAATACTCGAGTATTCGACTACTCGTGCACATCCCTATTCAAAACGCTGTAATTTTTAACAATCTGTGTAAAATTTCTACTGGATTGCATCTGTTTTGAGATCTGTGCCGTGATATCAAGGAAAGCCTAGTTTAATCTAGCATAAGATCAGCTCTGCGCTATCATATCTCCTTTAGAATAGCACAGAGCAGGTCAAATTATTTTCTTTTCTTCCCAATTTGGAATGCCCAGTTCCCAGTGCGCTCTAAGTCCTTGTGGTGGCATAGTGACTCGCCTCAATCCGGGTGGTAGAGGACAAATCTCTGTTGCCTCCGTGTCTGAGACCGTCAGTCTGCGCATCTTATCACGTGGCTTGTTGAGCGCGTTACCGCGGAGACATAGCGTGTGTGGAGGCTTAACGCTATTCTCCGCGGCATCCATGCACAACTCACCACACGCCCCACTGAGAGCGAGATCCACATTATAGCGACCACAAGGAGGTTACCCAGGTGACTCTGCCCTCCCTAGCAACCGAGCCAAACCTGGCTGAAGTCACTCAGCAAGCCCTGGATTTTAACTCATGACTCCAGGGGTGAGCGTCTTTACTCGCTGAGCTACCCAGGTCCCCAGAGCAGGTCACTATTGTTTTTCGCGAGTAATGAAAACCAGGCTTCAATCCTGCTGCACAAAAGTTACGCCAGCATTTCAGACAAGAAGAATATTTATTGCTTGAATAGCAATATGTTTATAATTTAATTTGCTTCGTTGGCCCAACATTCACAGAATTTTTAATGCAGGAAACGTCTCCCGCCAAATTGTCAAGTAAGAGTGACGAAATTACCCATCACTGCCGATTTCTACCCGCATTTGTCAGGTGGGCAGTTTTAATGTCAAACCCTTCATATAATGTTTACACCTTGTGGCTATACTTTTGAAACAGTGTGTATTTTAACATTTGTGTACTGGCCCCATTCACTTCCATTAAAAGCACCTTAGCATAGGTTTTTTTTTTTTTTTGTGCTTTTTTAAAATAATCAAGGGATGACATGAGATTTTTTTTTTTTTTTTGTTTTTTTTTTGTGGTATGTGGTAAATGCCACTTTGCCAATTGTTTGACCAAATTCTTAAAAAAAAAAAAATGGTTTTAAATAATGATTCATTTGTGAATCTGACATCACTAACATATACTTGGTGTTAGAATATATTAGCTGCTGTCTTTTTATCGGCTGCATTTGTTTGAACTTCACTCCTCTGGATGCCAACTCAATCCCAAACAAATCCCTCCTCAATTTGGATCAGTGAAAATCAACAAAATGTTTTTTTATTTTTTCGGCTCCTCAGTTCTCTGCCCGTCATGAGGGCAGACTGGTTCAAGGGGCCTAGTTCAAGTTGAGCTTTAGCCTAAGGACTAATAGCTAAGGGTCTAGAGCTGTGATAATAAGTGTGCAGGTCTCCTGTAGAACATTTTTGTGTGTAAATGTGGCAGGTTGGGGAATAAGAGTAGCATGTCTCATGTAGTGAGGGCTCCTAAGACTAGGCCTATAGGACCACTTTCTTTTGATTGTGGCTGTTTGTGTAAGGAGGAGGCCTGGCATGCCACTGAATCCACACTGCACGAAGGTCAGCCCATCTGCACTAAGCCCCGAGCAGGTAATAATTAATAGATCAAGCATAATTGAGGCGAAAGACTTCCTCCTCCTATTATTAACGGTCTTAGCATGAGAATCATTAGAAAAGGGGCTCTCTCAGAATGGGACTTCCAAATGTATTTTATGAGATTTTGGAGACCAGTTGGAGATTTTGTTTTCCATCAATAAATATGATATTACATTGAATACAGTAATTTTGTTACATGTTTGTTGTTTAATTGCATCATTTGTAATATTAAAGTATTTTTATTTTATAAGTATTTTGATTTGTTGAACTCTTGCTAAAACCTTTCAGTCTCTTTAAGAAAACCACCTTTTCTGTTATGTTAATGAGAGAGACTCAAATGGCGTTACCTCATCCGTGCTATTTATTATTAGAAGTAAATGTTAATTTTTTGTAGTTTTTGATAGACAACTGACTGTAGAGAACAGAAAGGGTATTAAAAGATACATTATTCAATGACAAATGGGTTGTGTGGATCTCATCTTTGGACACACGGAACTAGTCAAACCAAACTTTTACTCTCAACACGGTGCTGAACTCCTTCCCCACTATACTACACAATAACCGGTGAGTGAAATGTGACCATTTAATAGCCAGTGGCTGATCATGGAAATTTTTAGTCACATAGTGCAAAATTTGGTTGCAATTGTCAGCGATTTTCTCTTATTTTAGTAGAGGGTTGTGCACAGAGTTAAATATAGATCTCAGGAATCGATATAAATATCGTTCAAATGAAGATTGTGATGCATTAGAAAATCTATATTTTTACTCAGTCCAAATTGTTAAGCTCCAAAATGCTCCAAAGAAAACACCATACAAGTATCAAAAAGTGGTCCAAATATCTTGTGCAATGTATTCCAAGTCTTACAATAACTTTGTGTGAGGAACACATTTAAAATGTTATTCGCTGATAATCTTTCCTTCTTTTAACCATTAAGATTGGATTATTGAATCAGTGAGCTGAAGATGGTGAAGATCCATGTGATTTGTGAACAAAACATTTATACTGGTTTTGTGAACTGGATCAGCCAATTTATTAACATGATATGACTCGAAGGAACCATTTATTTATGAACTCTCATGAACTCTCATGAACACGCCAAGGAGAATTAGGACAGATGTCAAGATTTTCAGTGAATAACAACTTGGAAAAGATTATATTGGGATCGAGTGGCTCAGGACATTCTTAAAAAATGCACTTTTTTTGTGCCACAGAAGAAAGAAAGTCATACGGAGGTTTGGAACAACATGAGGGGGTCCAAGTATTGACAGAATTTTTTTAATGAGCTATCCCTTTAAGGTTTGTAGATGCCAGAATTAGAATCAATTTTTTTCTCTTAACTTATTAATTACTTATGGCACAAGAGGAGGCCAAAGTTTTCTTAACAACACTTTGCTCCCCATTAAACGCTAGATGGGACACTCAAGCTCATCACCTTATTACATTTGCCTGTGCATAAACACTTCTTTGTATAGGAAATCATGGGAAGGCATTTTCTGGTACATTAATTTCCAGCATGGTGTGTCATTGGGACTTTGCCTGTGGAACATGATTAGAGGGGGTGAAAGTTGGAGAGAGAGAGAAAGAAACTGACAGGGAAAAGATAACTCAAGTGTGAAGGAGGAACCAAAGGGGGGCCAAAAGGCTGAGAATTATACCTGGTTGCCAGCTCTGGAGTCTCTGGATTTATTTCATTTGAAGATTTTTATTAAAAATCTGAAACCTATCCTCCTGCTTGGAATACTGATGAAGCTTTGTGAACGAGACAACTGAAAACAAAGGAAGATGAATAGTGTTTTGTAGCCCTCTGCTCACCTTTGTTTTCAGTTTTTATTCCCCCTCTTCCTGTAGAGAATAAGTAATTTGTCTTGGCACCAAGTTTTGGTTCGTGTCTAGTTTAATCTTTCCAACAGGCATCGATGTTTAAGCAACACATGTACACATCCAGAATGATTTCATTACACATACACTCAAAAAAAGGATTTTTGCAGGTTGTTCAGTTTACTTAATTAAAATGAATTAAAGCAACACAATTCTAGAACAGTTTGTCTTAACTTGATTTCTTTATGTTCTATTCAATTGAATTTGTAAAAAATGAAGTTTACTCAATCAATTTGGGTTAGAACTACATGAATACTTTTTGTAGCATTGATGAAACTGGTCAGGAGATTTCCATTTCCCAGAATGCTTTGCAGGTGACTGGATGGGGTGAACAAATGTTGAAACTAAGTGTTATTTTATGGATAAAAATAGGAGGTGATTTGTTCTTGTTTAATGTTGTGTTATATTGGCATTTAAAATGATTTTTTTTTTAGGATGTAGTTTTTGGAGTTACCATTGTGGTGAAGATTGCCGCTTGTTCTTAGGTTGAGGATTGACTCTCACCTTTGGTAATGTTTGATCTGAAAGCTGCTTATATCAAACTGACATTGCAACAGTTTCACTGTCATTACACTTGCTCACCTGGCATATACTAATGGTTAATAAAGTTAATTTAGTTGGATCCACTTGACAATTAATTAGATCTTATCTACTAAATGAATTTAAATTTGTAGAATTAGAACAAGTTAGTTCAAACCAATTCTTTTTGTTGGAAAAATATAATTTAATTACGTGGAAAAGTTGTCCTAATTTTTTTTTTTTTTTTTTTTTTTGAGTGTAGTATTTTTTTGTATTTTTTTTAAATAATTTAAAACCTGGCATAAGGTAATTGTCTGCATTTTATTACCCATACCTTTGCCTTTTAATTGTTGCAATCAGGCAGTGAATGTTTGACATAATGCACCAATGAGGATAGATGACATGAAACGTCAATCAGTGAATCTTTTAGTTTTTATGTCCTCATATTAAAAATTAATATTTTATTTTAAAACACTAATTTGTTTCACTGCAGGACTAATTATGTGGATTACAAAAAAGCAAAAAGGTAGTTAAAAATGGTGTAAAACTAAAAAAAAAAAAAAATGGTGACCAGCCACAGCTTCAAAAATATACACTTTTTGTAAACACACAGGAGTTGGATGTAGACTGGAAAACCCCTTGCATTGCAGACACAAAGGGCAGGATGGGTAGGAAAGGCTTTGCATGTTATGGATTCCTTGAGATCTGTGGCAACATTTTAGGCTGCACTAAATGTGAAGGGATAGACAGCTGCTGCGGTTAATGTGGCTAATCTGACACCATTTAGTGTTACATGCCAGAGATTCAACTGGCACCAGTGAGACTTGTTATCATTCGGTCACGTTCAGGCATTGGATAGTGGTTTAACTTTGTATTCGCTATAAAGGCTTTCTTATTGCTGCATACAATTTTGATCACTATTTATGTTTTTTTTTTTTTGCCTTGTTTTTCACTAAAAATATCTAAACATTCTTATAAAAAGATTCACTTGAGAAACAAAATTGCATATGTTTTTAAAGAATAATCTTAATAATAATCTGAAGAATAATGTTAAAAATAAAAAAGTGTAAATATCATAATTCTTAATTCTTAAAACAAGAAAAAAAAACAGTTAATAAATAAACATATTTCAAGATGTATTCTCTACAGATAATGTATATGTTATGATCTTACACAATTTTGCTTTTGAAAAAAAAAGGTTTTAGACATTTTACTGGAAAATAGGACAAAAAACTGTTTAAGAAAATTATATTTTGCACTGATTTCAGACATTAACATCAGAATGAAGTTTGAGAGCTCATTTTCCATTTCAAAAGGTACTGTATTAGCAAGTGTGTATAGTTGAGGGAAGCTCAGTTTCCTTTTTTTATTAGATTAGATTCTATAGACTCATTTTTATTTGTGCCTAAATGTAATGTATGGGCCAAGTAAAGACTGGATGAAAATCACAATGCTAATTGAATGGTCATGGTGTAAAAGTTTCGAAAAAACTTTCAGAAGGTGGAAAAAATCAGGGAACTCATGTATGAAGACAATGGGTATATCCCTGAAATTATTTTGAGATTGTGCATTGGTGAGAAAATAGAGTTCGGTGCAGCCTTCTTGAAAATTAAGATTGTTTTACAATGCCCAGGTTGTTTCTCACACCAATAACTCAGTCTGGTTTAAAAAACAACAACAACAACAACAACAATAAAGCAACAGAGTAAATGATTATTAATTTAAATGTTTTAAGAGCGTTTAAAATCGAGAAGGATCTATAGCATGCAGGAAGACCACCTGTCTAGCTAAAATGGTGGTCAAAAGTTCCACTTTTACAGATTGTTTGCGGAGTGAAGTGACCCGTGGTGGAGGAGGTTTTCATTTGGAATGTCCATAGATGTGAGGTGTAAAACACAAAGGGCACACAAAGACCCAAAAGCACATGCTAATGGAGTGTGCGCAGTGTGTGCCTTCATTGACAGGGAAGAATCTTTTCACATGCAGCAATGATCTGCCATGAGTAAATATTTAAACTGGTCCTGCATTGCTGGTTTTCTGCCCTTCTAAGTATACTTGAAGAGGTCACAGAGCCACTAGCCCTGCACAAATCCACTGCGAATCCTCCCTCATGCCCCTGGCCCTCACTATAACTGTGATATAATCACATTTAAGATTACAACCTACCCACAATTATAGTCTTTCTCATTCAAATATTTAAAAATGTGTTGTTCTCCAAAACACAGTTCTGCTCCAAAACCTTGTGAGCTGCATCATAAAGGCTAAAGTATGCTTTGGTTTTCTGAGTGATGCTAGATTTCGTCATTGGCACAATCTGCTTAGACGGTCAGAGTACAGTTCGGTTTTTGTAACCTTGTAATCTCGCAACCAGCTGTCTCCTCAAAAAATGCAGATTGCGAGCATTAGATATAGGGTCCGTTCCAAAACCTACTGAGCGTCCTCCAGAGGCGCCCCCGACGCGAAAGCTGAATTTTTCAGTGATCCGCGGAGCTGCCACCTATGTAGAGCATTCCAAATCGCTCTCTTATGAGGCATCATTTCAGGTAGGACACTGCCATAGAAGACAGCTGTCTAGATTCTTCAGAATCCAGTGCTGTTAAAGGACTATTTTATTGTCTCAGAGGACTCGCAGTTTGTAGGTGACAGCACTTCTGATAAACCATTTTCTGTTAAATCAAAATTGCGATGTATGGTTATGCTTTTATTGATGCTGTCTGGAAATGTTCAGCCCAATCCTGGGCCTACTACCTCTGTGCAATGTTTACCTACTCCCTCAGATTTTAAAAGTGGAACAAGACTTGGTTTTATACATTTAAATGTTCGAAGTCTTGTTCCTAAAATGGATATGATTAAGATTTGGGCAAATATGACAAACGCTGACATTATGATTTTATCCGAAACTTGGCTTAAGAAATCGGTAACTGATGAATACATTTTATTAATGGTTACAATGTCTATAGAACTGATTGGATTGGTAAGGGTTTCCATGTATGTTAAATCCAAGCTTATTAGCTCTGAAACTCTGTCAATCACTAAGGATATACAGTTTGAGGTGTTGGCCGTCAAAGTGGATGTATTAAAGGATTCTCATATCACTGTGGTTGGCTGTTATAGACCCCCGTCTGCCTCAAAGGATGCTCTTAAATCTATTTCAGATATTGTACATAAATTAAATGACTCTGAATTCATCCTTATGGGTGATTTAAATTGGGATTGGCTTTCAAGGACCTCAGATTGTTTTAAAGAACTGTGTGACTCCTTAAACCTTGTGCAACATATTAATGCACCAACAAGGCCAAATCCCAATGTACAAAATAAATCTATCTTGCTTGATTTAATTATAACAAATACATCTTATAAATACACTTCAGTTGGCATATTTTGCAATGACGTTAGTGATCATTGTGCAATTGCTTGTGTTAGGAATACAAAGTTTCCCAAGGTAAAACCCTGCTTCATTTTTGAAAGATATTTTAAAAGTTTTGAAGAGCAGGCTTTTCTGCATAATTTGTGCTACAGTGATCTTAGCAGAGTTACTCTGATTCCAAATGTTAAAATGGCATGGGAATATTTTCATTCAATCTTTTTTTCTATCTCTAATAAACATGTTCCCATTAAGAAGTTTAGAATCAGTTGTAGGGACAATCCCTGGTTCTCTGACAATCTTTCAGACCTAATTCATTTAAGAAATCAATCATCGGCACAAGCTAGATTTACAAACTCCTCTGCTGATTGGACAACATTTAGAACCCTAAGGAACAAGTGTACCTTAATGATCAGAAATTCCAAATCAGAGTTTTATCTTAAGTCAGTTACAGAGAACCTAAATAACCCCTCAAAATTCTGGAAATTTATTAAAACTTTGTCAGGTACACATGTTGCTTCAAGCCTCTCTGAACATGTTCTAGTTGGTTCAGAGAAAATAAAGGACAAGGCTGCTATTGTCAGTCAGTTTAACAAATACTTTATCCATGCTGGATCTGTATTTGATAGCACAAATGAAAATACCTCACTCCCTTGTTCTATCACCATGGAAATTGATGGAAATCGGGATTTGCTTGATTTTAAACCCATTTCAGTTGCTCAGATTTGTAAAGCTCTGAAAGACATTGACCACAAAAAGTCTGCAGGTCCAGACAGTCTGGACCCTTATCTTTTAAAGGTGGTGGCAAATATGATTGCTGAGCCCGTTACTTATAGTTTTATAGTCTTTTGACAAATTTGATACCGAAAATATGGAAAGCTGCTTATGTTCACCCCTTACTTAAAGGTGGAGACCCCTCAGAGTTGAACAACTACTGTCCGATTTCCAAACTCCTGGCTAAGATCTTTGAATCACAGGTAAATGTGCAGTTAAAACAGTTTTTATCTGATAATAATATTTTAAGTGATTTTCAGTCTGGCTTTAGAACTGGTCACAGTACCATGACTGCTGCTATGGCTGTGACAAATTATCTTATTGATGCCATGGACAAAAAACAGCATTGTGCTGCCTTATTTATGGATCTATCTAAGGCGTACAATTCAGTGGACCATGAATTGTTGCTGAACAAACTTAGGAATGCTAGTCTTGTTCCTAAGGCTGTTAATTGGTTCAGAAATTATTTTGTAGATCGAACTCAGTGTGTCTGTGCAGAGGGCCATAAATCTGTTTTTCTTGAGATAACTAAAGGTGTCCCCCAGGGTTCCATTTTGCGACCTGTTTTGTTTTAAATTTTTATAAATGAATTGGGTAATGACATTCAAGCAAAATTACACCTGTATGCAGATGACACTGTCATTTATACATATGCTCCCTCCATAGTGCAGGCAGTGCAAGAGTTTCAGACTGCATTTCAATCATTCCAAACTGCTCTGCTAAGTTTAAAATTGGTTCTGAATGCTCAGAAAAAGTTTATGGTCTTCTCAAAAGCTCACTTACAGCTGCTTGATGATGTTAGAATTCTGACGTCTGATGGTAAATCCATTGAAAGGTTGTGCACATACACGTATTTGGGTATATGGATAGATGACAAGCTTTTATTTAATGTACATATTGCTAATCTAGTTAGGAAGCTCAAAGTAAAGATTGGCTTTTATTTTTTAAATAAATTTTGCTTTACTTTTAATGCCAAGAAAAAACTTGTGGAAGCTACAGTTCTGCCTGTAATTGATTACGGTGATATATTGTATATGCATGCAGCCTCCTTGATGTTACAAATCCTTGATTCAGTGTAAATCAGTCAAATCAAATCACTTTTATTGTCACACAACCATATACACAAGTGCAATAGTGTGTGAAATTCTTGGGTGCAGTTCCGAGCAACATAGCAGTTGTGACAGTGATGAGACATATACCAATCTACAATAAACATCAAATTTACACA